>NC_044037.1:128473714-128786091 GCF_901765095.1 Microcaecilia unicolor
GTATATCTACATACATATACATACATGCATACATATATATATAAATGCATACATACATACAGTGCAATCTGCTTAAGTGCAAGGTCTGGGACCAAAGAAATACATGCAGTTAACTGGAGTGTGCACTTAACCATTGTGACCCAAGAAGCTTGACATCTGATAAACATATGTACAGTACTGTTTACTATACGTACAGTATAGTCTCCGCTAACTGACTTAGCTTACTTGAAGTAATCAGTCATAGTGCTCTGTATACTCTTGTGTCTGTGAGTTCCATAGACTACATCTGCCAGACTGTAAAAACTGTCATAGCACTGACATCCAGTGGCCTCCAGATAGGCCCAGGCCCGCACGATGTTGAGACTATCCAGCGCTCTTGCAAAAGTGACAGGAGGTTGTTGAATTTCGTCAGCATGTGCCTCGCTGCTCATTTCATCATCTGTTTCATCATCAGCCGTTGCCTGCGTGTAGGTGCATATTTCGACATCAGTGCTGTCGTCAGCTGTTTGTAGATCGTAATCACAGCTACTTAGTGATGAAACTCCTCTTCAGTAACACCGGCTGGGATGTCAATAGCCTGTTCATCTGACGCGATTGCAACAGCTGCATCTGTTTGGTCCCTCTCCACATCCTTACAAAAGCTTGCCCGCTTGTAGCAGTTCACAATGGTTGCCTGTGTAACATGATTCCAGGCTTCTTGCATATGTAGGGAATCCAACAGTGATAGATTACAAGCCAGTTCAACATCCCGTTTATCCTTGCCAGTCTGGTCATCCATAACGCTCATCAGACGACGTAGCACAAGAGCCCGATAATGTTGTTTGAAATTGGCTATGATGCCCTGATCCATAGGTTGGATCACAGGAGGTAGTGTTGGTGGCAAGAAAACCACCTTGACGTTAGACAGCCCGACATCATCACTGTGTGCAGCACAATTATAACAAAGCAACAAAATCTGACGCTTTTGTGCCCACATTCTAGTGTCTAAATTCTTTAGCTACTGCTTCCAAATTTCCCCAGTCATCCATGAATTTGCGTTAGCCTCATATGACACAGGAAGTCACTTAACATTCTTGAAGCAACGGGGCTGTTTGCTCTTTCCAATGATGAGTGGTTCCAACTTCTCACTCCCATCCATATTGCAGCAAAGGAGAATCGTCAGTCGGTCCTTCAACGTTTTACTTCCTGTAGTTTCGGCTTGTTTGAATGCAAGTGTTCCATCAGGAATCGCTTGCCAGTAGAGACCGTTTTTGGCAGCATTGAAAATGTCACAAGGTGCAAACTCGTTCAAGATGGTAGGAAGAACTGAAACAACCCAATTTTCAGCACCAAAGTCATCAGCGTCTTGTTTTTCACCATGCTGTGTCTTGAATTTTATGTTGTTCCTCTCCTTCCATCTTTCCAATCATCCAACAGTGGCTTTGAATTCAGTTAGTCCAATACTTTCTGCTAGCTGATTAGCTTTCTCCATAAGCAGTGGACCACTGACAGGAAACTGTCTGCTCCTGACTTGAGAAAACCACCAAAGAGCATCTTCTACCTCCTCAGCTTTTCCCGCCCGTTTTCGCTTCCAGTTTGGATTTGTATTGTTTTGCCAGTCTTCCAGAAGCTGGTCTTTCTGCTTCAAGATAGATGAAATTTGACTGGGATTGACACCATATTCTTTAGCAATAGATGCTTGACTGTTTGTTTTCTAATTTTTTTAAGAACTTCTATTTGTTCAGCCAGTGTTAAAGTCTTACAGTTGCGCGACGATGACTCCAGTGTACACTCTAACAACATTCTTTCACTTATTCTGCCTGTGGCATTTAAAGGGGCAGTAAATTTGAAATCTTGTTGGTTGTCATGCGCCAATCGGCTTCCATATTCTGTGCGCACACTTCTGCGGAATCTTTCCTGCAGAGGAGCAGTCTTAAACCATGCATATACGCGAATCTTGCACTTATCAGTGCTGCGCTAAACCGAAGTTTGTCCCCATAGAAACTGAAGGAGCCAAAACGGGACCGAAGTACGGCATGCAGTTAAATAGAGCATGCGCTTATCTGATGTGCACTTAAATATATGTGTGTGTGTGTATATATTATATATATATATATATATATATATATATATATATATATACACACACACACATATACATGCAAATAGGTGGGGAAATGTGGGGTACAAATGTAATAAATAAATACATATATACATACACACACACATATACATACACACACCTCTATATCTATCTCTATCTAATCTACCTATATCTATATGTATCTAATCTATAGATATCTATTTATCTGATCTATTTATCTAGGTGTTCCTGAACTTCAGATGGGCTGGGAGCCAGCAGGTCTTTAGCATGCTCAAATGCTTAAGACCCCTTGCAGCTGCAATGCATTTTTTTTTTTACTCAGTAACACATCTATCATTCTAGAGGGGTTAGGGAAGAAAGCTGCTGAACACCTCGGGGAAAAGAGATGGAGAACAGAAAATGCTGAAGACCCTGGGGAGGAGTGGGGGAAGAGGCTGCACCCCTCAGGAAGGGAAAGAGGAGGGAAGGAGTGAGTTGCTGGAAGCTTTTGGGAGGAAGAGAGAGGGAAGGAGTGAGTTGCTGGAAGCTTTTGGGAGGAAGAGAGGGAAGGAGTGAGTTGTTGGAAACTTTTGGGAGGAAGAGAGAGGGAAGGAGATGCTGGAAACTTTTGGGAGGTAGGGAAGGAGAGATATGCTTTACACCTTTGGGAGAGAGAGAGAGATATGAACATATTTAGGGGGGCAGAGATAGGGAAGCAGAGAGATACTGAAAACCTTTGGGGGGGGAGGTAAGGAATGTGAGAGATGCTGAACACTCTTCATAGGGTAGGGAAGGGAAGATGCTACACATGTTGGTGGGGGAGGGGAGGGCCTTGATCCACAGCTTAAGCAGGTGTCAGATACTCTTGGACTGGACCTGGGCTTAATGGTTCTGCCTTACTGCAACAGGAGACACTGCTACTGTTGGAACAGTCTTGCAATAAAAGCAACAAAAGCTCAACTTTTATCATGAAGCTGATTCTGCAGCAACAGGAGATAATGTCTTATTAAATGCACTTTCTACTACTGACGAGGCTGTGTTCCACAGTGAGGAGCTGGATCGGTTTCTAATCCACGAGGAGAAAGGGAGAACATGCTCATGGGAAAGAGCAAGTGCAAAGGGAGAGGAAAGTGTGTCTAGTGGGAAGGAAGGGGACAAGAAGGAGGAATGAGTGTTTTGGATAACCTAAGAATTCTGATTTGTGAGGCAATTTAAAGAAATGAGACAAAATGTGGAAACAGGACTGTAAAGAACTTGAAAGAAAAGCAATAGGAAGATGGGTAGAGGGTAAATGAAATAAGAAAGGGCCTAGATGTCAGAAGGGCTGAGTGGCAGAGAAGAACCTGGAGTTGAGGGGGGAATAAGTCACAGGAAGACAGATGAAGGCTTAGGAGGTCATGAGAGCAGAGGGTGGAAATTGAGGATGACGGATTGAGCAAAGAAAAGGACAACAGCCGAGAAAGAGAGAGGGGACAATGGGAGGGTATGGGAGGGGGTGAGAAGAGAAAATGGAAAGCTGATAAGTGAGAAGTAAAAAGAGGAAGCCTGAAGACTGAAGGGGAAAAGAAGGGGAAATGAGGATAAATCCTGAGAGAAGCAGAAGAAAAATGAAATGGTGACAAATGAAGAAAGGAAGGATCAATGTCAGATATAGAGAAGGGAAGATCACCCATATCATTGTAACCTCTTAGTTTAACCAATGTAAACCGCATCAAACCCTGAAAAGTGGATTTTAGCAGTATATAAGATCTGTATTGAATTGAAGAGAGAAGACACTGAAAAAGAATTTATAAAACTGACAAGAGATACTAGGACCAGAACAATTAGAAAAATAAAATGACCAGTCAACAAAAGCAGAAAAGAAAAATGTATTTAATACTTTTTAAGGCTTGGAATGTGACTGTAAGCCGCGGGTCTTAGTCTTTCAAGGACAGGTCTCAGAACAGTATTGCCCAACTAAAGGAAAGGAACTTATCAGGTAAGACAATTTCACTTTCCTTGTCATCAGGGACCATACTGCTCTGAACGAGCAGAATGCACCCAAGCAGAATTACTGGACGGAGGAAGATAAAGCTCTCATAATGAAGGCTCTACCAAAGTCCAAGTGGGGCCATGGCCAGCATGTCCAACCTGTAATGCTTCACAAAGGAGTAGAGCAACCACAACACTACTACTCTAATCTCCTCCATGGCAACCACCTGGGCCTCTTACCAGGAGGTTGCCTGAGCACATTGAACCATCAATCCTGGAGGCACCTGATGACTCCTACAAATGTAGGTGGACTCAATAGCCACCTTGATTCACCGCACAACAGTGGCCTTGGAGGACTCTTGGCCCTTCCAGGGGCCATGAAAAGGAGAAAGAGATGATCAGAAAGGTGCAAATCATTTGTCTTCTCCAAGTAATGCAGCAATGTCCTCTGGATGTCCAGCTTGTACAACCTCCAAACCTGGGGGTCAGAACCAACCTCAAAGAAGGGCAAACAGACCTCCTGGTTCAAATGAAATGGAGAAATCATCTTGGGCAGAAAGGAAGGAACCGTGATAATGGACATGGAGTCCTCTGAAAAAGAGAGGTACAGGTCCCGAAAAGATAACACCTGTAACACAGACTCTCCAAGCAGATGTAAATCGCTTGTTTACGTTTTCCAAAAATACTAGGACTAGGGGGCATGCAATGAAGCTACAAAGTAGTAAATTTAAAACAAATAGGAGAAAATATTTCTTCACTCAATGTGTATTAAACTCTGGAATTTGTTGCCTGAGAATGTGGTAAAAGCAGTTAGCTTAGCAAGGTTTAAAAAAGGTTTGGATAACTTCCTAAAAGTCCCTATAAGCCATTATATTAAGATGGACTTGGGGAAATCCACTGCTTCGTTCTAGGATAAGCAGCATAAAATGTATTGTACTGTTTTGGAATCTTGCAAGGTAACCTGTAACCTGGATTGACCACTGTTGAAATAGGATTCTTGGTTTCATGGACTTTCGGTCTGTCCCAGTATGTACTTATAATTGCAGCAAGGAAAAGCACCTTGAGCATAAGGTCCTTAATGAAGGTGGATTGCAAAGGCTCAAAAGGAGCCCCAAAGAGCACACAGAGAACCAAATTCAGATCCCAGAATGGAACAGAGGGGTGAACCAGAGGTAGCAAATGAGTAACCCCCTTGAAAAAACTAGGCCACCCCAAAGCCCTTCCTTTACCCTGAAACTTGAAAGAGCAGCCACCTGGACCTTAAAGGAACTCAGTGCCAAACCATGATCCAAACCCTGCTGCAAAACACAGAATATTTGGGATATTGCCTTCCAGGATGACAATGCCTGCACAGCACACCAACTCAACCTTCATAAGTATTGCCATACTGGGACAGACTGAAAGTCCATCAAACCCAACATCCTGCTTTCAACAGAGGCCAATCCAGGTCACAAGTACATGGCAAGATTGCAAAAAAGTACAATACATTTTATGTTGCTTATCCTAGAAATAAGCAGTGGATTTTCCCCAAGTCCATTTTAATAATGGTCTATGGACTTTTCCTTTAGGAAGCCATCCCAACCTTTTTTAAACTCTGCTAAGATAACTACTTTTATCACGTTCTCATTGCCAGAGTTTAATTACACGTTGAGTGAAGAAAAACATTTTCTCCGATTAGTTTTAAATTTACTACTTTGTAGCTTCATTGCGTGCCTCCTTAGTCCTCGTATTTTTGGAAAAGAGTAAACAAGCGATTCACGTCTACCCGTTCCACTCCACTCATTATTTTATAGATCTCCATCATATCTCCCTCAGCTGTCTTTTCTCTAAGCTTAAGTGCCTAATCGTTTAGCCTTTCCTCATAGGGAAGTCATCCCATTCCCTTTATTATTTTCGTTACCCTTCTCTGTACCTTTTCTAATTCCACTATATCTTTTTTGAGATGCGGTGACCAGAATTGAACACAATATTTGAGGTGCAGTCACATTACAAAGGTAATGTAACATCCTCATTTTTGTTTTCCATTCCTTTCCTAATAATACCTAGCATTCTATTTGCTTTCTTAGCCGCTGCCGCACACTGAGCAGAGGGTTTCAATGTATCATCAACGATGATGCCTAGATCCCTTTCCTGGTTGGCGACTCCTAATGTGGAACCTTGCATCACATAACTATAGTTCGGGTTCCTCTTTCCCACATGCATCACTTTGCACTTGCTCACATAAACGTCATCTGCCATTTAGATGCCCAGTCTTCCAGTCTCGTAAGGTCCTCTTAATTTTTCACAACCGTCTTGCAATTTAACAACTTTGAATAACTTTGTGTTGTCAGCAAATGTAATTACATCACCAGTTACTCCCATCTCTAGATCATTTATTTAATATGTTAAAAAGCAGTGGTCCCAGCACAGACCCCTGGGGAACCCCATTATATGCCCTTCTCCATTGAGAATACTGACCATTTAACCCTACTCTCTGTTTCTATTATATATATATATATATATATATATATATATATATATATATATATATATATATATATATATATATAACTTTTGTTTATTGACACTGAAGATAATTGGAAAGCAGGTGAACCAACAATTGGATCAATTACAGATAACATAGTAATATCACAGTGTCCTGAATTAAACAATAGTATAATCCCCATCCCAAGAAACCCTCCAACCCCTTCAGTAATTCAAATCCTACTGCATGCTATTGGAGTGAGTGAGTCCCAGAAGGGGACCCATGTCTTACAAAACATGTCCCTCCTCCTGGAGGCCCAAGTCCGATATTCCCTTCCTTTCCAATGAGCAAAGGTGGATCATGGACGAGCATCAATGTGATACTGTCGGGTGCTCTGAACGCAACCGTAATTGTAGGATCAGTTTTTTTGCCATGAGAGTAGAGCGTTTTAAAAAGGCCTTCAATCCACAGGTGCAATGCCTTGAAACTTGAAAATGTTAAATAACTGGCCTTGGGCAGGGTGCCAGGTAATTTTCCAAAGATGAGAGACATCTCTCCAAAAAATGCACACTAGGGGACAAGTCCAAAACATATGACCCAGGTGGGAACTCACTGGAGTACTTGGGACAGTTATCTGGTAAACTGGCTCAGAAGGCTCTGTGTGAAGATACGTATAAATGAAATACAAATTTTAATTGTAGTTCCACCAGCTGGCATTCTCTGTCAGGTGGTAGATTGTCAACAAACAGGTGCACACTTGTTCAGGTTGAAGACCCACCTCAGGTCTGAATTCCATTGTTGAGTCACAAGTGAATAATCATATTGTTTAATACAGTCCCTTAGATGGGAATGGAAATACTTCAATGGGATAATCAGCTGGGCATCCAGTCCCAGCATTGCGTTGAAACATTCGCAAAACTCTAAAGTCAAAGAAGCAATTGGCAAGGAACATAATGGCTTAGTTGTAAATATGCAAAAACATTCAGTTGGTCTAACAAATTCTTCGCAAAGAGTTTTAAAAGTTTTAATAGTTCCCCACTCTGACAATACATAATAATATAGGTAATGAATCTCCTGGGAGGTCCATCGTTGGAAATCCGGGGTGGAACTACCTACAGGGAATGCAGGGTTACCTCATATGGGGAGCAAAGACGAAACCTCATTATTAAAAGGTATAAAATTTGCAAAGCCAGCACCATGCTTGGCACAAAGGCTGGAAAACAAAAAGGAGACCGGCCCCAGAGGAAAGGCCCTGCCCACAGAAGCTTGAAGCCAGTAGCAAAATGTAAAGGCCCTAATAAGTGAATCTCTGTGTGGGTACATGAAAAAAAATTGAGTGGAGTGAAACTAATCTGAAAGGTGGCACATGCAGCTGGATATAGAAAAGAGTCTTAGATCTAAAAGACCCAAGCCTCCTTATTCCAGGTGAGCACTGCCCTTGAAAAATTCATTCGGGCTCACTCCCCTTGCCACAAAAGATGTTCAACTTCCAACATCCCGCGCAGCCATCTCTCATCCCCGAGTTGTAGAAAAAGGGGCAAGGTTTGAAAAGGGGAAGAATCGTTCTCAATAAGGGTTCCAGGTATAACAATAATAATAGTGGCAAAAGGGGCAGCCCTGTCTCATGCCCACCTGAACTTCTAGAATGGGGGGACTTGGTCTCATTGACTAAAAGACCGTGCAGTTGGTACCTGATATAGGGTTTCGATCACCTGAAGAAACCAGCCCCCAAACCCACATGAGTTAAAGACCTGGAATAGATAATCCCAGTGAACCTTATCAAATGCTTTTCAGCATCTAAGCTAACTAGGAGCACATTGATCCATGGTGGACTGGCTGTGGGCAATGGAGAGGAGAACTTTGCATACATTTAGAGTGGCGACCCCAAACAAAACCCACCTGTGGTGACCCACCAGGGTGGGAATGTGAGGGGCTAGGTGATCAGCGAGCACACACGCCAGGATTTTGAGATCCATGTTTAATATGAGATCAGTCTATAAGACTCCATGCGGTCTCGTGGGTTACCCGGTTTGTGTGGAGAGAAGAATCCCCTTTGAACCACTGAGTCAGAATAGGAGATAAGAGGGCCACAGATTTGGGGTGATAAAGAGTTTTGTAATATTCATTGGCAAAGCCATCTGGGCCTGGGGACAAAAACACAATGGAAATGACTTAATCAACCTTTTGAATTCTTGGGGTCTTAATGGCAAGGTTAGTTGGTTCTGGATTGCCTGTGATAAGCGGGGTAGGCCCACGTCATCCAAGTAACCTGGACAGACCACACTGCCTCTGTTCAGTTGAGTACATATTGAGAATATGAATGGAATGCCTGAGCTATCGCCTCTGACCAATGTACTCGAGAACCGCGCGGCGTTACAATCATGGGAATAAACTGCCACTGAGACATGTACAAGCTACATGTGATAAAAGTTTCCACGCTTTGTTGCCAAAACGATGAAACTGGAAACACCGTGCAAAAAGATGCTTTTTGGTTTGATCATGGATAAGAGAGCTTAACGTTGCCTGGGCAGCTGACATGTATCTTGATGATTCTAAGAGGGGTTAGATAATAGGCTCTCTTAGCCATAAGACAGCCTACGTGAGTGCTAGGGCTAACGCTTTCCGCGGGTATTGTTCGGCTGGAGCAAGCCCTATCACCTCGCCCCTAAGGACTGCTTTAGAGGCCTCCCAGAATAGTATGGAAGAGTCACAAGATTCTGCATTAGTGTCTTCACCCCCCCCCCCCCCAATATCGCCGGAGAGCCCTGTGGTGTTGATCTATCTAGGTCCGGGTCCAGTACTTGGTTAAATCCCCCGCCCACAACCAGGAGGCATCTGAATACTGGAGCTACAGCGATGTTAAGTATTGAAAAAATTGAGGAGTGTAGGTGTTAGGGCCATATATTCCGCACAGAGATAAAAGCTCTGGCCTTGATATTAAGGTGAATCAACACAACACTCAGAATCTTTGTGCGCTAGCCATGACTGACATGGGAGACTTTTTTTTTTTAACATAAAACAGCCACCCCACCCAGTCTATTGCTGGAGGAGTATAGCACTCCCCTACCCAACTGACGACAATTTTGCATGTTCTACATCAGATAGTTAGTCTACTGTAAGCAGGCATGGCGGCCTTATGGTGTTTGAGCTGCTTTAAATCTTGGCATGCTTCACTGGGGGGTGAAATTCCAGAAACTTTCAAGGAAATAAGACGAAGTTTCAAACTACCCACCGGATCACCACACAGGGGTAAAAAATTCAAGAGTCCATCGTGGCCAAACAAATGGCTCTCCGGGGGCCCAGCCTCCCCCCACCCCCCCCCGAGATATATCTACTTATCAAAGTGCGGGTCCACCATCCAACACTTTCTGCCCAAGCAGAATCAACAAATCGTGCTACTCACTCACTCAGTGATGCTTATACTTCAACATGTCTTGAAACCCTCCCATCTCTCCCCTCCATTTCCCTGACCGTCCCTCCACCCACATTCCCAACCTGTCCCCCTTTAACTTCTAACATTTTCCACTCCCATGGAAGGGAGAGGACAGTTGATCAGTACAGATGCTAAGGAGGGGGAGGGTACCTTCTCCCTTCAAGAAAAAGTTCTAGTGCAAACAGTCAACAAGTGTCATCTTCATGCTAATATATGTGACTTCCAGAGTCTAACCTATAGTCCACCTAGAAAAGAAACAAGAAGCCTTTGAGGAGATAAGCTAGCAGGGGCTCAGCAGAACTTTCATGTTGCATCCAAAGACTGTACCCAGGTCAGATCCTCCGCCGAAGTAAAAGACTGCCAGCGGTTTGTCATATTGGATCCAAAGGGTGACTGGATACTGTAGGGAAAATCGGAGATGTTTCTTTACTCATTGGGCACAAACCAGCATAAAGGCCCATCTCTTAGAAGGGCTGCAGAATAAGCCTGAAAAATTCGAACTGGGCGGCCCGCAAACTGCACACCACCAGTTTTGCTTTTGTAGAGTCAAAGAATTTGGGCCCTCTGAGAATAGTGGTGGAATTTCGTTATCACAATTCTGGGCCCGTCGTCATTTGCACAAGGCGGACCCAAGCGGTAGACTCTGTCCAGGGTGAATTGCGCCATGAGCCCCCACAGAAGGAAAATACGCCAAAAGCCTGCATCAAGGGTAAGGAGACTCCTGGATTGATTCCGGGAAGCCTACAAATCTAAAATTCTCCCAGCGAGCTCTGTTCTCCAAGGCTTCTAGTTTCTGTTGTTGAGCACGTGTAAGGGCTTCCAGGCGCTCCAGGATTTCGCTATGGGATTGGAGCAGGTCTTCCACGTCAAAGACTCGACATTCGAGTTCTCTGGTCCTGCACGCCAAATACAAGGTAGTTTGTGTGATCCCTGCAATCTGCTCCAATAGCTGCGCAAATCTGCCTTAACCACCGCTTCCGTGAGCTCAGGGATAAAATCCAAGGTGGTCTGCAATGGCGGTCAGGAAGCATTCATGTTATCCTCTCCCGGCCCAAGCATGGTCTTGGCCCCATTGTGGCGGTTTAGCCAACATCTGTTTCGGCGCGGTTTGCTTAAAAATTTGTCCATAAACACATTAATATTCAAAGGAGATCATATACCAATAGGTTTTATGCTATTAAAGTGAACTAAGAGGGTAAAGGGAGAGGATTCCCAAGCAGCAAAATACGTCTGCCGCCGCTCACAGCATCACGTGACCCCTGATTTCTCTCTTTTAACCAGTTTTTAATCCACAATAGGACACTACCTCCTATCCTATGACTCTCCAATTTCCTCTGGAGTCTTTCATGAGGTACTTTGGTCAAACACCTTTTGAAAATTCAGATACACAATATCAACCCGGCTCCCCTTTATCCACATGTTTTTCACCCCTTCAAGAAATATATAGGTTAGTGAGGCAATATTTCCCTTCACTAACTCCATGTTGGCTTTGTCTCATTAATCCATGCTTTTGAATATGCTCAGTAATTTTTTTTTTATAATAGTCTCTACCATTTGCCTGGCACGGACGTCAGGCTCACCAGTTTATAATTTTCCGGGTCTCCTCTGGAACCTTTGTTAAATCGCAGTTACATTGGCCACCCTCCAATCTTACAGTACCATTTAATCTCTCCACTATGGCTTTGTCTTCCTGATTACCCCTCGGTCATCTAGCGGTCCAACAGATTCTTTTGCCGGCTTCTTGCTTTTAATATACCTAAAACATTTACTATATATTTTTGCCTCTAACGCAAGCTTTCTTTCAAAGTCCCTCTTTGCCTTCCGTATCAGCGTTTTGCATTTGACTTGACATTCCTTATGCTGTTTCTTATTATTTCAGTCGGTTCCTTCTTCCATTTTCTGAAGGATTTCTTTAGCTCTAATAGCTTCCTTCGTCTCACTTTTAACCATGCCGGCTGACGTTTGGTCTTCCTTCCCCCTTTTTTAAATACACGGAATGTATTTGGCCTGGGCTTCCAGGATCGTATTTTGAACAGCATATCCATGCCTGATGTACATTTTTTACCTTGCAGCTGCTCCTTATTTTTTTTCACCATTCTTCTCATTTTATCATAGTCTCCTTTTTGAAAGTTAAATGTTAACGTATTGGATTTCCTGTGTGTACTCACTCCAATGCTAATATCAAACCTGATGATATATGATCACTGTTATCAAGCAGCCCCAACACCATTACCTCCGGCACCAGATCATGCAGTCCACTGAGGACTAGGTCTAGAATTTTTCCTTCTCTTGACGACTCCTGTACTAGCTGCTCCATAAAGCAGTCCTTGAGTTTGTCAAGGAATTTACCTCCCTTGCATACCCTGTTACATTTACCCATTCAATATTGGGGCAATTGGAAATCACCCATTATTGTGTTGCCCAGTTGTTAGCCTCCCTAATTTTTGCAACCTCGCTATCTTGATACCCTATCTTCCCTGTTTTGGTGATATCTTTGAAAAATACCATATTCCGAACCATGCATTTTTGAACAAGTGTCATTTCCCCCAGGTTCTAGTTTAAAAGCTGTTCTATCCCCTTTTTAAATGCGGATGCCAGGGCCTGGTACCACCCTGGTTAAGGTAGAGCCTATCCTTCTGGAAAGGTTTTCCCCTTCCTCAGAATGCCCAGTTCCTTACAAATCTAAAATCCTCCTTCCTGCACCATCGCGTCATCCACACATTGAGACTCCGCAGCTCTGCTTGTCTCTTGGGCCCTACACGTGGACCGATTAGCCTCAAATGTAAGCCATAGGAATGGAAGGCTTTCAGGACTTAAGGTAGAGACAACCCGCAGGTAATAAACCACGCCTCAATGGACACCTCTTTTCAATGGCCAAACTGTAAGCCAAAAGGGATCCAGATCCCCATTTCTACTGGACCCTGATAAAGTAAGCTGCTAGGAAGGGGGAGTAGCTTAGCCACCAACAGACACACCAGGTTCACATACCACTGCCAAAGGAGCCAATCTGTTGCCACCAAAAAACAAGATGAGGATGCTATACAATCCTGTATCAGAGGCCACGAAGGGAAGACATACAGGGCATCCTGCGCTGGGCCACAACTGGAGCAAGGAAAGGGAAGCGTTATCCCTCCTGCAGCTTTAGAAAACTTGGAATTGCAGTATGTAGCCATCAGATCAACACTGGTGGACCCCACTGGTTCTGAATGAAGCTGCAAGGCTGATGGCCCCAGGTTCCCACTCCCCAGGATCCGACAGTGAATGGTTTAGGCATTGTCTAACATCACTGACTGCTTTCCCCCAGAGCACAGGAAGGAACTCCACCAAGGCCGGCACACCATCCAAGTCTAAAGGCAGTCAATGGATCAATAAGCCTCTGGTGGGGACCAAAGACCCCTGCACCATTCAGCCCAGACAATGAACACCCCATCTGAGACTCTAATCAGTAGTAACCACCACCCAATCGGGAGAGTCCAGTGAAACTCCCATAGTTGGTGAACAGGCTGACCCACCAGTACAGACTGGCTCTTGTCCTGGGAGGGCCAAAAGAAGCTTGAAATTCTATGAGATAAGGGCCCACTGACACAAGAGAGGTGACTGCAGAGGCTGCAAGTATTCTCATACTCAAGGCACCACACCTTGGCGCCCAGGAACTGTAGATAGTCCCAAACTCTGGGAGGTAACAGCTTGAACAGTCCTGAGTTTCTGGGCCTTTAGTTTGGCTGCCCAATCCTCTGTGTTGAAATGGACTCCCAGATACTCCAGGACCTAGGAAGGGAGCAGTGACTCATGACACGGATCAACAATGGCCAACCTGGCCTCTGCCTCCAAGTTGGCTTAAATCAACCAATTGTCCAAGTAGGGATGAACTCGAATGCCCTGACGCCACAGAGGTGCCATCACCACCACCATTATCATCATCACCTTGGAAAAGGAGCAGGAAAGTGGTCAACCTGAAGGGCAAGTTCGGAACTGAAAATTGTACCCAAACACACAAAAAATGGAGGAACTGCTTGCAATGATCTGCCACGGGGATATGCAGATAGGCCTCCATAAGGTCTATGGAGGTCAGGAACTTGCCCAGACAACCCAAGGCAATCACAGACTGACGGGTTTCCATGCAAAAGTGCTGGATATGGAGGAAAGCATCACCCCTTTTAGATCCAGGATGGGATGAAAGGAGCTTCCCTTCTTTGGGATCATACTTTTTTTTTTTTTTTTAAATAATGCTGTAGGTCCTGTTCTGTCTCTGAGACAGGCTCCACCCCAGCTGGAGAAGATGCTGTAGAGTAAGGCCAATAGCCCATTGCTTTAGCTTCGGTCACAGGGAAACACCAAAAAGGGTGTCAGGAACAGAGCAGGCGAGCTCCAGAGAGTAGCCCTTCTCGACCACCCTAGAATCCGCTGAGAGAAACAGGACGGCAGATAAAGGCCATATGACCCTCCAGTCTGCCCATCCTCTGTAACCCCTATTCTTCCTGTTCATAAGCGATCCCAACATGCTTATTCCCCATGCCTTTTAATTCTGGACGTCCGCGACCCACCAAACATCGCACCGGAGTCATTCCATGCCTCCACCACCCTTTCTGTGAATATACTTCTTAGGGTCTTCCTAAGCTAGTCCCTCTTAACATCTATCGTATCACCCTCATTCCGAGCGCTCCTTCATTTGAAAAAAGCTGGCTTCCTGTACATAATGACCTTGAGAGATTAAACTTTCCCATCAGGGCTCCTACCGCGCCCATCCTCTATTCCCCATCGTGGTGCAAGGGGATAACCTCAGTCGCCAGATTTTGAAGCCTGAAAGGGATCCTGCTTGATTGAAAGGCCTCCTGCACCCAAACCTGGGCCACTCAAAATGGCCGTTCCCCTTGGAGCAACCTCTACCCACTAAGAACCACTGGCAAACTTTCTGCAGCTCAAAAAGACAGAGGCCAGAGCCCCCCCATGTCCTTTACTAGCTTCTCCCCAAATAACAATCACCCCCAAAAGGGCAGCTGACTGAGGAGCTTCATAGAAGCCACATCAGCAGCCCAGTGGTGCAACCAGCCACCAACCACAGAGGCATCCACTGATTGAGAGGAAAGATGAGCCAAACTCTAGGTGAGAGACCTCTATGGACTCAGCAACTGCAACCACCGCACTACAGCCCAAGCTATGCAGCCCCCACAGATGGCAGCTTGGACATTACTCGACCTGCTTGTCATAGAGTTCCCATAGGGCCAAGCCTCCTTGCACAGGAAACGTCAGTCTTCTGACCGCTGTGACTGCTCTGTCCACTCTGGGGAACAACCAGTACCTGTCCACTTCCTCAGGAGCAAAGGTATACAGGCAGTCCAAAGCCCTGGTCCCTCAGAGCCCCATTCAGGACTCCCACTCCACTAATACCACATGCGAGGTGTATGCCTTGTGAAATAGGAAATGCTTTGGAGTCCCCACCAATCCCTCCAGAGGATACCCCTCAGAGGAATCATCAGAAAGAACTTTAAGCAACCTCAGTAACCTCATTAATGAGATGAGGGAACTTCTCTCACCAGAAAAGTCAGATCACGTTGACACCTCATCTACCTTTCTTTGGAGCCCCCACCAATCCCTCCAACATAGGGTACCCCTCAGACGAGTTAGCAGAAAGAAGCAACCCATGGGCCTCTGTAACCTCATCAATGAGATGAGAGAACTCCTCTTGCCAGAAAGGTCAGATCACTTGGACGCCTCCTAATCCACCTCTTTATAGAGGAGTCTCCTGCTCAAAATCTGAATCCAAAAGGGGACTGGGGGTAAGAGACCCTCTGAATTCCCCAGAGACTACCCAAAGCCACCCAGAATCTCTGAGCCACTCTGTTCCCTCTGCAGCATTTGGTCCCTGGAGCGGTGCCCCCAGAGGCTCCTGGGCCTCTACCTGCAAGGCTTACTTAACCATTTGGGTTGAGCTCGAGCTCTGGAGTCAAAAAGGGCTAGGGGCCCTCCCGCAGGCAGACCCAGGGAGGGTAGGATAAAAGTCTCTCCACCCCATACAAGCTCCAATGAGGGTTGCAATTGTGAAGTCTCCTGCTGCACCGAAACTGCAGCAGGAACAAAAAAAAAAAAGTAGAACCTAACAATAGGAGAATAAAGACAAACCAGGCAGGCCAGATTAAAATTGTATTGCCTGGGAGCTGTAGTGGAGCCTGCGGGAAAACACACCCAAACAGTGTGTATGGTACAGCCCCAGCTGGTTTTTGTCATACAGAACTGGAGGTTCAGGGATTATATTGAAATTCTGTCCAATTTTGTAGAAAATCCAGACTTTGCTCCTACACAGAATTTGTTGAAGGATGCTGTCATTTATAATGGCAGTTTTGCAGAATAGCTGAAACTAGCTGGAGGGGGTGGGTTTCTTTATAAATTTAAGGCTCTGCTCTCTCATATTCTAATTTAAAAGTGGGAATGAGGGGGTATGTGATGTAGTGGCGGGCATGATGTGAAGAAATGCTACTTTGGTTTATGCCCCTCCCCTCCCATTGTCATTCCAAACATTTCTGTCTAGAGATGCCACTGTCAATATACTAGTAATATCTTTAAAGGGTTTAGTCTACATTTCTTCAAAAATGTTTCCCAGTTCTGCTATGAAAAGCTTGGCCTATGGCAGTGCCATCCTACCGCCTATGATTTTTAGATAGAGGTCATTGATGAAACTGAAAGAGTTGTGGGTTAGGATGAATTTGATTAATTTTGCAACAGTTTATGGTAAGTTCTGGTAGTCTAGGGTTGATGTCTTTAGAAATCTGTCATATGCAGTTATGCCATCTGCATGGGGAATTATTGTTGTATAGGGATTCTGCATCCAGTGTGACCAGCATAATGTCAGAACAGCTGCTTAATGTTTCTTCACTTGTTCAGAAAGTCTGTGATATCTTGTATGAAGTTGCTTCTCATAGAAAGTGCCCACAGGATGGCTTGCTATGAATGTTTACAGTTGTTGCTGTACTTGTTTTGGAAATGTGCTGTTGAGATTTTTTTTATCATTTTCTGCATTGCTGTGGGGGTTTCTCAGTCATAAGAACATAAGCACTGCCACGCTGGGAAAAGACCAAAGGTCCATCAAGCCCAGCACTCTGTCTCCGATAGCGGCCAATCCAGGCCCCAAGACCCTGGCAAAAAACCCCAAATTTAAATCAATGGACTTTTCCTTCAGAAATCTGTCCAGACCCCTTTTAAACTCAGCAAGGCCAGCTGCTGTCACTACCTTCTCCGGCAATGAGTTCCAGAGTCTAACTACGCGCTGAGTAAAGAAAAAAAACTTTCTCCGATTTGTTTAAACCTACCACATTCTAATTTCATCTTGTGTCCCCTGGTTCTATTATTGTTAGAAAGCGTAAACAAACGCTTCACATCTGTCCGCTCTATCCCGCTCATTATTTTGTAAACCTCTATCATATCACCTCTCAGCCGCCTTCTCTCCAGGCTAAAGAGTCCTAGCTGTCTTAACCTCTCCTCATAGGGTAGTCGTCCCATCCCTTTTATCAATTTTGTCGCCCTTCTCTGCACCTTCTCCAATTCCTTTATATCTTTTTTGAGATGAGGCGACCAGAACTGAACACAATACTCCAGGTGTGGTCGCACCATGGAGCGATATAACGGCATTATAACATCCTCATGCTTGGTTTCCATCCCTTTTCTAATAATACTCAACATTCTGTTTGCCTTCTTAGCCGCCGCAGCACATTGAGCTGAAGATGTCAACGTCCTATCCACGATGACTCCCAGATCCCTTTTCTCTGTCCGTAACTCCTAAAGCAGAACCTTGCATAACATAGCTGTAATTCGGGTTCCTCCTTCCCACATGCATCACTTTGCACTTGTCAATGTTGAACTTCATCTGCCATTTGGATGCCCAATCCCCCAGTCTCACGAGGTCTTCTTGTAATTTTTCACACTCCCCCCGCGACGAGACGACCCTGGATAATTTTGTGTCATCTGCAAATTTAATTACCTCACTAGTTACTCCCATCTCAAGGTCATTTATAAATATGTTAAAAAGCAGCGGTCCCAGCACAGACCCCTGAGGGACCCCACTAACTACCCTTCACCATCGAGAATAATGGCCATTTAATCCTACTCTCTGCTTCCCATCCTTTAACCAGCTCTTAATCCATAATACACTGCCTCCGATCCCATGACTCTCCAGTTTCCTTTGGAGGCTTTCATGCGGCACTTTGTCAAATGCCTTCTGAAAATCTAGATATACAATATCCACCGGCTCCCCTTTGTCCACATGTTTGTTCACCCCCTCAAAAAATGCAGTAGATTTGTGAGGCAAGACTTCCCTTCACTAAAACCGTGCTGACTTTGTCTCAGTAGCCCATGCTTTTGTATGTGCTCTGTAATTTTATTCTTAATAGCAGCCTCCACCATTTTTCCCGGCACCGACGTCAGACTCATCGGTCTATAATTTCCCAGATTGCCTCTGGAACCCTTTTTTAAAAAATTGGCGTTACACTGGCCACCCTCCAGTCTTCCGTACCACACCTGTTTTTACGGATAAATTGAATATTACTAACAGTAGCTCCACAAGTTCATTTTTCAGCTCTATTAATACTCTGGGATGAATACCATCTGGTCCCGGTGATTTACTACTTTCAGTTGCAGAACTGCCCCATTACATCCTCCAAGTTTACAGTGAATCATTTAGTCTTTCTGAGTCGTCCGCTTCAAATACCTTTTCCGGCACCGGTATCCCTCCCAAACATTGTCGCCAGGGTTGCGGTCTTCCCGCAACACTGGGCGGGTTTTCTGCTAGCAGCTGCGGAAAATTTTCGGCAGCTGCAAGGGTGCGGGTTTGGGCTTTTTTCCTGTGGCCGCTGTGCGCTTTTTTCCGGGGCTTCTATGGTCCATTTGGTCCAATAGAAGCTTTCCCGGGGCTTATATTGGTCCGATGTGGTCCAATAGAAGCTTTTCAGGGGTGGGTTGACTTCAGGGCGGGGTTAACGAAGTCAGGGGTGACGTCAGGGGGCGGGGTTAATGACGTGGGAAGGCGGGGTTGGTGACGTGGGAGGCGGGGTTTTGACTTTGGGCGTTTTTTGGGTGGGTTTAGGGCTGATTTTGGGCTGGAAAATTTCCCATCTGGCACCCTTGCTCCCAAATCCTCCTACGGTGAAGACCAAAGCAAAGAATTCATTCAATTCTCCGCTACGGCTTTGTCTTCCCTGATCGCCCCTTTAACATCATAGTCATCCAGCGGCCCCTACCGATTCTTGAGCCGGCTTCCTGCTTTAATATACCTAAAAAAATTTTTGCTATGTGTTTTTGCTTCAAACGCTAACTTTTTTTCAAAGTCCTTCTTAGCCCTCCTTATCTCCTTTTTGCATTCGGTTTGACATTCCTTATGTTTTATCTTATTGTCTTCAGTCTGTTCCCTTCTCCATTTTCTGAAGGATTGTTTTTTGGCTCGAATAGCTTCCTTTACCTTACCGTTTAGCCACGCCGGCTGGCGTTTGGTCTTTTTTCCTCTTTTTCTAATACGCGGAATATATTTGTCCTGTACTTCTAGGATGGTGTTTTTGAACAGCATCCACGCCTGATTCAAGTTTTTACCCTTTCAGCTGCTCCCTTCAGTCTTTTTTTCACCATTCTTCTCATTTATCATAATCTCCTTTCTAAAGTTAAACGCTAGTGTATTTGATTTCCTGAGTTCACTTACTTCGCAGCCAATATCAAAACCTATCATATTATGATCACTGTTATCAAGCAGCCCTCGCACCATTACCCCCTGCACCAGATCATGAGCTCCACTAATGACTAAGTCAGTTTCCTGTAGTATGCAGAGACTCTTGTATATTTATTTATGACATTTTACCCCACATTATCCTGAGAGTGACTCAGGTTCAATGTGGCTTACATAACAAACAATTAAATGAATGATACATATTATAAAGTACAATAAATAATGCTATAACATTGGCTTTGCAACCAACATTTTGTGAATTAATCTGGATGCAACTGTTCTTAAGGGTTGATGGAGATTCTTCATATGTGATGGAGCAGAAAAATATAGAATTTGGTGAATAAAAACACAACTTGAAAGATATTCATACTTGAGTTCACAAATGTGGAATGCTCTACCATTGGACCTGAAAATAATTTGTAACCTCATTACTTCCGTAAGGCACTGAAAACACATCTCTTTAATAAGACATACCATAATGACTTATAATTGGAACTGTAATTGGATTATGTGCTCCCTATATCGTATTGTTTAATTTTAATATGCAATCCATGTTCAATATGTGATACCAATTGTATATTTTCCCCTTTTTTACCTGACTGTTCTTTTAGAATTCATGTTCTATATATTACCAATTGTTTATGTATTCTGAAATGACAGTCATGACGGAAAATTGTAAGCCACACTGAGCCTGCAAATAGGTGGGAAAATGTGGGATACAAATGCAACAAATAAATAAATTTCTTTTATTGGTATCTTTTATCGTGAAGCTTGCAGTAAGAAGTTAAAATCTTCGGTGAAAAAAAAAAAAAAACTTTCCCTAATGTTCAGGGGACATTTGTTTCTGTACATTTCTGCATCCCACAGTCAATCCCCAATATGGTGCAAGAGACAAACCCAGTTATATAACCTAAAATCTGGCAAACCAAGGCCTCCTAGTCTCCAATTGCCAATCAAAAAAAAAAAAAAAAATCAAGCAAAAACTTCCCCAGCTCTCTTCTCAAAAGCAACAATCTTTTTGCAGAATCCATATCGGAAGTGTGCGCATTAGATACAGCCAACTAGGGAACGAATGTAGTTCTTCCCATTAAAAAAGTGGAAGATTGTGCCAAATGTGCAGTTGTTGGGTGGTACTACAAAGCAAGCAGGTAACATTTACCTTATATAGCTAAGATATGTAAACAATCTTTATGCTCATCATAATGGGAAATCTCCTTGCCAATAATTTTGCAGCTTATCATCAGATATCAATACCTCAGACTTATCAAGATTTAATTTAAACCCTGAGAATTCGCCATACTTCTGAAAACTTTTTATAAGAGCATGTAATAAATCCTTGGGATGTGCCAAATGGACCAAAAGATCATCTGCAAAAGCCACTATTTTGAAATGATCGGTCCCTATTGATACTCCCGTAATATCCAGATTAATCTGAATTTCCCAAATCAAAAGGATCTAATGTGAGAACGAACAAAATCAGGGAAAGGAGACAACCCTGTCAAGTCCCTCAAGAGAGCAAAGGGAGCCAAATAAATACCATTAACCCAAACTATAGCTTTAGGGGACGATAAAGGCTCTTCACTGTAGAGAATGACATGGGGACAAATTTTGTCTTCGTGAGCTCTATCCCTGTCAGCTCTGACAAAATCTGCACAAGCCTCAAACAGGCATAATTCCTGTGCACTGCTAACCTGGAGTTCCAGCTTGTTCTGCTGAGGAGTGGCCTAGTGGTTAAGGTGGTGGACTCTGGTCCTGGGGAACTGAGGAACTGAGTTCGATTCCCACTTCAGCACAGGCAGCTCCTTGTGACTCTGGGCAAGTCACTTAACCCTCCATTGCCTCATGTAAGCCGCATTGAGCCTGCCATGAGTGGGAAAAGCGCAGGGTACAAATGTAACAAAAATAAAATAAAATAAATCTCTTCTCCCCTCTGTTTTCCTTCCTCCATCGGTTCTGGCCAGCTTTCTTCTTTGGGAGTCTTCCTTGAGACTAAGGGATGGCCCCACCCCTTCTCAGCCTCCCTTTGGTTCCATGGTATACTGCTTAGTGAGCCAGGGGAACTGGGCTTGATCTAAATCCCAGCCCTTC
The DNA here is from genome assembly GCF_901765095.1 of Microcaecilia unicolor. NCBI lineage: Eukaryota > Metazoa > Chordata > Amphibia > Gymnophiona > Siphonopidae > Microcaecilia > Microcaecilia unicolor. Next base: position 128,495,436 of record NC_044037.1, read on the forward strand.
CCTGTGGGCTGACACCTTCTCTTCTAGGAAGGAATAGCAGGTGTGCAGCCCCTCCCTTTCTGAGGACATGCCAGGTTTTTCACCTTTCTAGGAGTTCTGTGCCTGTCCTGAGGAAGAATACGTTGAAGAAAGTTTAGTATCTTGGGATTTACCCTCTCAATCATTAAAAAAAATGTAGGCAGATATGTCCTATTTCATCTGCCTATCCATACCATCTACCTCTCCCTATCACTCCTTTAGAGATCCTATGTACTTGTCGCAAGCTCTCTTGAACTCAAGATACTGTTTTTGTCTGCACCACTTCCACCAGGCGGCCATTCCATGAATTCACCACCCTTTCCATGAAGAAGTATTTCCTCAGTCTATTCCCTTTCACCTTCATCCTATGCCCCCTCATTCCAGAGTTTCCTTTCAATTGAGACTCGCCTCCTTTGCATTTATGCTGCATAGGTATTTAAATGTCTACCGTATCTCCTCTCTCCTGCCTTTCTTCCAAAGTATACATACTGAGATTTTTAAGTCTGTCCCCATACGCTTTATGACAAAGACCACCAACTATTTTAATAGATGCCATCTAGACCGGCCCCCATCTGTTTATATCTTTATGAAGGTGTGGTCTCCAGAATCGTATACAACATTCTAAATAAGGTCTCACTAGAGTCTTATATAAGGGCGCCACCATCGCCTTTTTCCTAATGGCCGTTCCTTTTCCTATGCGCCCAAACATCCTTCTAGTTTCACTGTCACCTTGTCTACCTATTTGGCCACTTTAAGATCACATACGATCATACCCAAATCCTGCTCTTCTTTCTTGCACAAAAGTTCTTCACCCCCTAAAGTGTACCATTCCCTGGGTATTGGTAGCCCAAATGCATGACCTTTCATTTTTTATCATTAAATCTAAGCTGCCAAATTTCAAATCATTCCTTTAGTTTTGCCAAGTCCTACCTCATGTTATCCACACCAACAGGGATGTCTACCCCATTGCAGATTTTGGTATAATCCGCAAGAGGCAAACCTTTCAGATAGCTCTTCAGGAATATCGCTTACAAAAATGTTAAAAAGAACTGGCCCAAGAACCACACCCTGTGGCAACCACTTATCCTCAGAATGAGCTCCATTTGCCATTACCCTGTGTCGCCTTCCACCCAACCAGTTCCTAATCCAGTCAGTCATTTCAGAGCGCATACCGAAGGCACTCAGTTTATCAGTTGTCTATGTGGAACTGTATCAGGCTTTGCTAAAATCTAAATATACCACATCTATCGCTCTCCCTCGATCCAACTCTCTGGTCATCCAGTCAAAGAAATTAATCAGATTTGTCCGACAAGACCTGCCTCTAGTGAAACCTTATACAAATATCTATATACAGGAATGGACAGATGGTAACTCTCCACAATTCCAGCTTCAACCCCCCTAAATATTAAAATATCCATACTACACAGCCAAGCAACAAAATACAACTGTATATGTTCCGACCAGAGAGACAAAGGCAAATCTCTCACAATTTTGACTGACCCTTTCAAAACAAAAGGCTTCAACCCAAACTCATCTCTAGAAGATTACTTCTTCACTTAAAGTACCCACCCTCCCGCAGGAATAAAACCTCAGAGAAAGTTCCCCTCATAGTGACATACAATCCAGAATTAGAAAAAGTGAGAAAAGTAAAAAAAATAAAATAAAAAAAACCTACATGTTCTACTACAGGAGGATGAATTGCTGAAAGATTTCCTGCTCCAACTAATGTTAGCTTTCTGACAAAGGTAGAAAAAAAAGGTTACTTGTACAAAGCAGCGCTACCAATTAATATGCACTGAATGCAAAGAAGCTTATGACAACTGAACTGGCTTCTTCGCATTCAGTGCACCACTAATCAGTAGCACTGCTTTGTAAAAGGAGCCCAAGAATTTAAGTGGAATATGTTAGGTTTGGAACACATGCATCGCAGATGTCTTTGTATTATTATGTTCAGTACAAAAGGAAATGCATTTCTGCTTTTATTTCTCCAGTGTGGCAGTATTTGCAGAGTTTAATTTTTTGGGGTTCCCTGTTCAATTTTTGTCTTCATATTTCTATTTCTAATTTGTGATCCTTTTTCTGTATTTGGTGAGGGTCTGTCTCTGTTTTGCATGTGAAGGAAAAATTATGTTCTTACCTGATAATTTTCTTTCCTTTAATCATACCAGACCAGTCCAGCCTAATGGTTTGTGTCCATCCACCAGAAGAAGAACAGAGAAAACGTTTCAAGTGATTCATCCCTTAAGAGTATTGTGCAGCCTGGAATGTTCAGTAATTTGATTAGCCAAGCAACGGTACTCCCAACTGCCAGAGAAAAATGACAGCCACATCAAGCCATGGAAGGCACTGGTATACAAGGTGCCAGATAACCAGGAACACCAGCATGACCAACAGCCTACCATACCTCCTCTCCTCGAGGATGTATGGTGCGAGGTGAGATGCCTGGCAGTCATCTAACCTTGACCTCCAGAGACACCCTTGAATAAAGGGAAGTGACTCGCTGCTCATGCTGAACCATGAGACCCACGGAGCAGGCAGTCAGGTGGCACAGAACGAGAGAGAGAATAAGTCTAAGGAGATGACCAAATGGAGGTCGTGGAGACAAAGACTGTGTCGGAATTTAAGAAAGCGTGGGACATGTGGGATCCTTTAGGAAAAGGAGGAGTTAGTGGTTACTGTGGAAGGGCAGACTGGATGGGCCATTTGGCCCGTATCTGCTATCATGTTTCTATGTGGAGTGGTACAGAGGAGAACTGAGCCATGCCCATGTAACCTAGACACTGGTACAACGAGCCCACAAGGACTGGAATTTAGTAGAGGGGGGGGAGGGGAAAAAAGGTAACATGCACTCTCCCCTCAGGGCCAAAACACCACTGCCAAGGCGAGGATAAGCCACTAGAACACTGCTGTATGTACTCTCCTACAGGCAGAACAACCACTGAAAAGGAACCCCGCAGCCATAAAACCACCTGCTCCCATCCAAAACTGCATCCATCATCCAGCCGGTGCCTGCACTCAAGTGCCAGTGAAGGCTCCCAACCTCCAAACTTGAGCTTCGAAGCCAAACGCCGCCACCAGCAGAAAAAGGAAGGTGCCAGGAGGAGAAGTAGAGAGAAGCCTTAACAACAAACCCGAGAAAACACCGCAGACTGGGAGGCACAGAAAAACATTCATTTGTCCCAAGGCGGAAACAGCGCTAGCAGATGGGCCAACAAAGCCCAGCAGGGACCTATGCGCTGCAAGAAAATTCAGATGGTCGAAGCGTGAAGGAAGCAGGGAAGAAACACTCATGGGCCCCAGAATGATGCGCTGGAACAGCCCACCAAAACCAAACCATTGCCATGACAACACCAAGCACACTGCATAGCCCCAAGCTGCCCAACGAAACAAACAGAAATAGGGTAACCGACAGAAAAAAGAAACCACTGTTGGCTGTTTTGTTTTTTAAATAAAGGAAACACAGGAACAAAGGATGCTCATCCACAAAATAAAAACCCAGCTTACCTGACAGCCAGAAGGAAGGAAGGAACACATATTTGCTCTGCATGACACCATTGAACAATGGCAGATAGTCTGCCACATGCCACACTCTCAACCCTCCCCCCACCCCAGGCCTCAGAAGTCAAAAGTGTGGAAGGGGAGGAGAGGGACCCAGTATCACCAGGTGTCACCCTAGCTGGAACCCAGCACCAATGGGTGTCATCTTAAAAGAACCCAAATCCGGGCACCAGCACACCTCTTGTTCAACTGTCAGCCAAACAAGCCGGGAAAAGGAGCAGCCAGCATTAAGAGGAGCTACATGATCCGTCCACCGTCCGTTAGGAGACAGAGAAAATACTGAATATTCCAGGTTTGCACGATACCCTTAAGGGACAAGTCACTTACAACTTTTTCTCCGTCTCCTTCTAATAGTGGATGGACACAACCCATTAGTTTGAACTGGTCTGTATAGATGACAAAGAAGAAGTCATTTAAAGTTGTTTTATGCAAGGTAGAAATGGCAGGTGGAAAGAAGAGGGGGGGGTTCCTCAATTTCTGCCCTGGGCCCCATCCTAACACCAGCCCTGAATGTTGGAAAGAAGGCCAGGTGTTAAGAGACAATAATCCTTTCAAACAGAGTAGATCAGATGCCAAAAAACAAACCAAGGCGTCATCTCTGGAGTTCCTATCAAACATAAGTAGAGGAGTGTGGTAGCCGTGTTAGTCCACTCTTAAGGTTATCAATAGAAATCAAACAAAATAAAACATGGAAGAGAAAATAAGATGAAACAGGCCAGATGCTTAAGACAATATTCAATTACATAGACATCACATGAACAATAACTGGTGCCAGTAGGGTTCCCACACCTGTTGGTCAACATTTTACAGGACCAGGACACGGTACCAGTGACCTTCACAGTGAAATCCTGAAAGGTAACTTTAACCATACAAGAACATAAGACCTTTGAAGTCAGAATGATTGATATTTTAAACACGCCACACAGAAAGGACTTAACAAGATCCTGGGGTTCCTAGCCATTATAAACCATAAAGCTGTATGTCTCTGTTGATCACCCCACCCCTCACCTATCCACACCCATCCTGTTAGAATATCAATGATATGCTTGATGTCCCCATGCATACCTCCTACCCACGCCCATCCTCCAACCCTGGTCAGACTGTCATAGTAATGCTTGAATGTGTTTGCACTTATATACACTGTCAGCTAGCACATTTGCTTATTTCCGATCTGACGAAGAAGGGCAACCTTCGAAAAGCTAATCAAGAAATGTATTAAGTTATGTCATAAAAACGTATCATCTTATTCACTATCAAACATATAAATGGCAACGTGACCGACTCACCTGCAAATGCGCAGTAGAGACTTCCCTCTCTGTCCCGCCCTCGCGTCAAGACGTGATGACGTCAGAGGGCGGAACAGAGAGGGGAAACGGACGCTGGCCGCCTGCCCTGGAGACGAAGCAACATCACTGGCGCACCAACCTCCACCCCCCCCATCCCCGTCGCCCGCTCCCCGCCCCCTCCATATCGAGGCCTCTGCACTGACATGACAGCGCCTCTCACCTCCCATGTGGAAACGGCAGGCAGCAGCAGAGCGATCTGCTGCTGCCTGCAGCGCTTTCACATGGAGGTGAGAGGCACTCTCAGTCAGTGGCAGGGGGCACGGAGGTGAGGGAGGGCGCAGTGGCGAGGGTAGCTGAACATGGTGAGAGAGCAGGGCGGGGGAGGCCAAGGGAAAGAGGAGGGTTTGCTGGATATGGGGGGAGGGCAGGGGAGAGACGAGGGTTCCTGGACATGGGGGGGAGGGCATGGAGAGAGCAGGGGTTGTGGACGGGGGGGGGGGAGGCCAAGGGAAAGAGGAGGGTTGCTGGTATGGGGGGAGGGCAGGGGAGAGAGGAGGTTGGTGGACGGGGGGGAGCCAGGGGATACAGCAGGCTGCTGGACATGGCTCAGGGGAGGGGAAAGCAGGGAGAGAGGAGGTTGCTGCCATGGATGGGAGGTCAGATTATTACTTTGCAAAACACCAAAATCTCACCCTTTTAAACAGGCTTAACGGCTAGTCACATTATAAACCATAAAATTCTACTGCTACAGTCTGTTCTCCCTTCCTAACCTCACCTTTCCAATCAAACTGTCACTGGAATACCTTTATGATTCATTTATATATTCTTGACACACATTATATGTTCTTGATACTATTATCTTTTGCTCTTACTGTCCTGACTTGACGAAGGAAATTTTGGCCTCTAAAAGCTAGGCAGAAAATGTAATAAACGTATCACCTTTTCTTCCATTTTTTATTTTTATTATTTTTTAACACAGACCTAATAAAGAGGGATGAAGTCAGCAGCTCAATTATAGGTGAAGGAGGAGGAAACTGGGGTACAGACTGACACAGCAGAGAAGAGATGTGGCGGAGGGTAAGGGCAAGCCATTCTGCTAAGGAAGGGAAGAGAGGCAATCTTGAATGGGATCTCAACTATACTATTCCAAATTCATCAGACACACTGAGGCACGTCCTAGGTTTTAGAGCTCCAAATTTAAAGAATTCTCCAATTTGCAGCATGCTTTTATATTTAAAACTATACAACTGTAAGGAATAGGAGCTTAAAAATCAGTACTGTTTTACAGTACTAATTGAGAGACATTCTGGAGAAGAACTAATGCACTGCCATGAAGGAATACCACGTCATATGGCCTGTGAGACACTTGATAACATTTACCCAAGCTATGCAAGAAAATCAAATCTGTTAATGGTTTACCAAAGCCAGCACAACATGGACTTAGACAAGGAGGTAACTAACTATTTCTTACTGTTAATTATATGTTCCAGTATTTGCGCTTGAAGATATTCAGGGCTATTTTGAGGAATTTGCACCCCAAGCCAAAAAAAAAAAAAAGCAAAGGACTGAAGTCTGGTCAATTCTGCTTATCCTTTCCTGTTTTAATGGAACATATAAGCTCCGTAAGCAGATTAGTGATAACTTTTGTGTTCCAAGTGTAATCAGGCAGTACAAAAGGAGTCAGTCCACTGAAAACTTAAGTGGTTCAAGTTAGTCTGCTAAATACATTTTTACAAAACAAATGTTGTCTAAGGAAGGAGCTTATCCCCCCCCCAACCCCCGATATTTAAACTCCATGGTGAGTGGTCACAGTGTTTAAACTTAGATCTGAATACTTAACACCAGGCAGTACCAAGATACTTATGCTAAATATTGGGTATACAGTGGACACTAGAAGCTATCTAGGAACTACCGATATTCAGCAACTGGTACCCAGAACATTATCCAGATAACCTATCTGGGTACCAGTGCTGAGTATCTGCAGAACTCGGATTAACTTCTACTCTAGTCCCAGCTCGCCCTGGCATTATCCGGATAGTGCCCGAGCATCAGTCAAGATTTTAATCATCGTTATCCAGATACTACTACTGAAAATCAATGGCTGGCCCTGGTGAGTAGGACTTTTAGTGTAGTAACTGCTCTTACCCCAGATACACCCTGATGAATATTGGTCCTTTAATTTTCACTAGCTGTAACAGATACAGTGCATCATACTGCTAAAACAGTGGGTTAATATTCAAAAGCATTTAAGTAGTCACACAGACACAAACTGAATTTCCATTCCTGAAACAGATATATTCACAGAGGGTCAGTATTCAATGGAGTTATTCATGTACTGGAATCTGAAGTGGAGGAGTGGCCTAGTGGTCACTGGTTAGTGCAATGGACCTTGAGCCTGGGGAACTGAGCTAGATTCCCACTGCAGCTCCTTGTGACTCTGGGGCAAGTTACTTAACCGCCACTGCCCCAGTTACAAATAGTGCATAGATATAATGATGTAAACTGCTTTGATTGCAAACACAGAAAGACGTATTATCAATCAAGTCCCATTCCCTTTCTCTTTTCCCTTTTATGAATGTATAAACTGCTGGCTGTGGTCACCTATGTCTCAAGGGCCTGGCAAAATCCAAAAAAGTAGCAAGATTCGAGCTAACGTAGGGATAGCAGGGGTTTCCCCGGTCTACCATAATAATGGTTTATGGACTCCACGTCCATGAATTTGGTCCAACCTGTTTTAAACACAGCTACATTAACTGCTTATTTGACCCATAATGATGGTAGCATTATAACATGTCTCCTAGCAAGGAGTTCCAAAGCTCGATATTATATGCTCAGGGAAAAAATATTTTCTGCTGTTTCTTTAAAAGTATACTAAGTAACCTCATAGAGTGTCCCCAAGTCTTGTGTATTTTTTTGATAGACCGTCCCACCCATCCAAACCAGATGGGAATCAACCTGCACGACCATCCAGAGGTCAGATGGGAATCAACCCACATTCTGCTCTTTATTTTTTTATCTCCTGCATTGGGGAATCCTTACACCTGATCAGATTAGAAAAATCATATCCCTTTTTCGGCACTGAAACATTACCAACTAGCTTTCCGACATCTAAAGGTTTTTATTGCTGAAGGGTTTGAAGGAAAGGGTGCCTTTTTGCGCATGACACGAAAATAGCCAATAGAGTGGATACCCTGGAGGGAGTAGAAATGATGAGAAGGGATCTCCGACGTTAGAAGAATGGTCGAGAGTCTGGCAGTTAAAATTTAATCAAGTACTAAAAGTGTGGCTCCAGAAAACTACTTTCTCCTTCATATCCGATTTATTACAAAACCCTTTCTTGCATAATGTGTTACTGCTACAGAATCAGCTCATATCAGTAATAATATCTTGCATATATACAATATTTATATACAGCATAAATACATCCCATCACACAACTTTTTTTCATAACTGCACCCAGCAATATAGTACAAAAGCACAACTCTCTGAAGAGCTTAATATCCCAATATTTTAGTGATCCTTAAAGCTATACCAGTTCTTTAAATCTGCTCCAACATCAAACTTCGATCTGCTTTCCAACTGCCAATGTCCATGTGAACTGTGAAAATACTTTAAAACAGATCACTGTTTCACAGGAGTATTACCATTCTCCTTCACACACAACTGTGAAAATGCTGAGCTCCCTCTTCACAAAAGCTATTGTTGATTAACACAGATGGGACCTGACTTGCCAATCAATTTAGAGCATGTCCATTTCAAAGCCACAAATGACTTCAATTGGCAGATGAGCAATTTGTGTACAAACCCCATTGAACCCAGATGCACTAATCTTTTCCGATTGCCTTACACAGGAAAAAGGCAGGAAATCTAACAAGAGGTCGGTACCTCTCGTTAGGACAGCTCTGTGCCAGGAAAAATCGGAAAGTGAAAAAACAAACTGGAGCTAATCCCAGCGCAGTAGCAGAGCTAAAAGCGCTGTGATTGGTTCAAAAGGAAACGGAAGCACAATCCATAAACAGAAGCCTCTACCAGCCCCAAGGAGTTCAAAAAATATTTCTTAAATAAGCTTTCAAATGTCCCCATGGAAGAGAAATCACACAGTCCGGATCTCCCACCGCTGCTTCGGCTTCCTGCACAATAGTACTATCCAAAAAAAAAAAAAAACCCACTGCGTGTGGCGCGACCCATTCATCTCAGTGGAAAAGAAAGTGCCATTTCAACAGAAAATGATAGCAGCTAGCTCCCCCTCGTTAGCAGCTGCAGCCCAAGGGATGGAAGGCCCAGGCTGGCAAGAAAAAAAAAGAAAAACATGGGGAATGAAAAGGGGACTCGCTCGTCAAGCGACTTCTCAGAGTTTGTGCAAATGCCCCAAACCAAAACAAGCCAAAGCCGCTGTGTCTACGTTCCCGAGGCATGCACGCACACATACACACACACGCGCGTCTCTCTCCTCCTGGGCTGCCCCCGTCTGACGTCAGTAACCTACGCAGGTTACTGACTCAGACGGGGGCAGGCCCAGGAGGAGAGAGACGCGCGACCGAAGCTGTGCAAAGACAGGCATCAGCTTTTCTTCTTGCCCGTTCAGCGCCTTCGGACAGAGGAGGCGCTGCACGGGCCCGGTAAGAGGAGGGAGGCCCGGTGGAGGGGGGAATGGCGGGCAACGACCACCAAGAGGGGGCGGGGCACAGGGCGGAGGATGTCGGGAGGCGGAGCTGAGGGGAGACAGAGTAGTGAGGAAGGGAGGGGGGCCTGGGCTGCTAACGGTATGTTTTGCTTTTTAATTATAATGCAGGGGAAGCGCGGGGGGGGGGAACGGCGACCTCCGTGCGGGGGGGGCAAGGACGGCCATACAGGACGCTCCTGAACGAGCGCCTTTGCCCCCTCCCGACCCTTTTTTATTTTTGTTTGAGTTTGGAGCCATGTGCTTGTGTTTTGACTGTTTGTGGCAATGCGCAGAGCAGCTAACATAACGCTTGGCTGCTCTGCGCATGATTTAGGGGCCGATTACCGACGTGTATTATGATTCTTTGATACATTGTACTTTTCATACCGATCCGAGCATGTGTGACTTGTTGTTTTGGTGCATTCTTCGTTTTTTAAAAATCGTTACGGATTTTAACGATTTAGATTTTTTAAACGTTTGCTTGATGCCACTGCCTCCAAGAGGGCCATATTGGAAGCAGCTAAACAATAACAAATCACCGGTTTCCTCTCTCCATGCTCCTCAATGCTGGCCGCATTTCAAAATTCTCTTCCTCAGGAGAACAATATACCTAAAACCCCCAATACCCAACAGCAAAACTGGCAATAATCATTCATTTCCAATATACTCTAAATGCTCTAAAATGACGCAATCAGTCCCATCTGTGTTAATCAAAAACAGCGTTTGTGAAGAGGGGAGCTCAGCATTTTCACAGTTCTACGTGAAGGAGAATAAGTACATAAGTAATGCACACTGGGAAAGACCAAGGGTCCATCGAGCCCAGCATCCTCTCCACGACAGCGGCCAATCCAGTGCCAAGGGCACCTGGCAAGCTTCCCAAACGTACAAACATTCTATACATTTTATTCCTGGAATTGTGGATTTTCCCAAGTCCATTTAGGTAGTGGTTTATGGACTTGTCCTTTAGGAAACCGTCTAACCCCTTTTAAAACTCTGCTAAGCTAACCGCCTTCACCAGGTTCTCCAGCAACGAATTCCAGAGTTTAATTATGCGTTGGGTGAAGAAATATTTTCTCCGATTTGTTTTAAATTTACTACACTGTAGTTTCCATTGCATGCCCCCTAGTCCTAATATTTTTGGAAAGCGTGAACAGCGCTTCACATCCACCTGTTCCACTCCACTCATTATTTTTATACCTCTATCATGCCTCCACCTCAGCCTTCTCTTCTCCAAGCTGAAAAGCCCTAGCCTCCTTAGTCTTTCTTCATAGGGAAGTCACCCATCCTTGCTATAATTTTAGTCACCCTTCGCTGCACCTTTTCCAATTCTATATCTTTCTTGAGATATGGCGACCAGAATTGAACACAATACTCAAGGTGTGGTCACACCATGGAGCGATACAACGGCTTTATAACATCCTCACACCTGTTTTTCCATACCTTTCCTAATAATACCCAACATTCTATTTGCTTTCCTAGCCGCAGCAGCACACTGAGCAGAAGGTTTCAGTGTATTATCGACGACGACAACCCAGATCCTTCTTGGTCCGTAACTCCTAACGTGGAACCTTGCATGATGTAGCTATAATTCGGGTTCTTTTTTCCACATGCATCACCTTGCACATTGCTCACATTAAACGTCATCTGCCATTTAGCCACCCAGTCTCGTAAGGACCTTCTGTAATTTTTCACAATCCTCTTGTGAGTTAACGACTTTGAATAACTTTGTGTCATCAGCAAATTTAATTACCTCACTAGTTACTCCCATCTCTAAATCATTTATAAATATATTAAAAAGCAGCGTCCCTAGCACAGACCCCTGAGGAAACCCACTAACTACCCTTCGTCCATTGTGAATACTGCCCATTTAACCCCACTCTTTATTTCCTATCCTTCAACCAGTTTTTAATCCACAATAGGACATTTCCTCCTATCCCATGACCCTCCAATTTCCTCTGTAGCCTTTCTGAGGTACCTTGTCAAACACCTTTTGAAATCCAGATACACAATATCAACCGGTTCCCCTTTGTCCACATGTTGTTTACTCCTTCAAGAATTGAAGTAAATTGGTCAGGCAAGATTTCCCCACACAACAGCCGTGCTGACTTGGTCTAACATTGGCAATTAAAATTCAATGAGAAGAAATGCAAAGTGATGCACTTAGGAGTAGAAATCCACGGGAGACATATGTGTTAGGCGGTGAGAGTCTGATTGGTACGGACCAGGGAGAGGGATCTTGGGGTGTTAGTATCCGAGGACCTTGAAGCAGACAAAACAGTGTGACAAGGCGGTGGCTTTAGCTAGAAGGTTGCTATGGCTGTATAGAGAGAGGTGTGACCAGCAGAAGAAAAGAGGTTTTAATACCCCTGTATAAGACGTTGGTGAGGCCCCACCTGGAGTATTGTGTCAGTTTTGGAGGCCGTACTGAGAAAGATGTGACAAAAAAATGGAAGGGTGCAAAAGAAAAGCTACGAGAATGGTATGGGATTTGCTTTACAAGACGTATGAGGAGAGACTTGCTGACCTGAACATTATACCCTGGAGGAAAGGAGAAACATGGTGATATATACAGACGTGCAAATATTTGAAAGGTATTAATCTGCAAACGAACCTTTTCCGGAGAAGGGAAGGCGGTAGAACGAGAGAAATGAAATAGATTGAAGGGGGCAGACTCAAGAAAAATGTCAGGAAGGTATTTTTTCACGGAGAGAGTGGTGGATGCTTGGAATGCCCTCCCGCGGGAGGTGGTGGAGAGGAAAATGGTAACGGAATTCAAACATGCGTGGGATAAACATGAAGGAAACCTCCTCAGAAGGAAGGGATCCCCAGAAGCTTAGCCGAGGTGGGAGGCAGGGCTGGTGGTTGGAGATGGGGATAGTGCTGGGCAGACTTATACAGTCTGTGCCAGAGCCGGTGGTGGGTGGCGGAGCGGGTGGTTTGGGAGGTGGGATAGTGCTGGGCAGACTTATATGGTCTGTGCCCTGAAAAAGACAGGTACAAATCAAGGTAAGGTATACACAAAAAAGGACATGTGAGTTTATCTTTTGGGGCAGACTGGGTGGACCGTGCAGGTCTTTTTCTGCCATCATCTACTACTATGTTACTATGTAATCCATGGCCTTGGATGTGCTCTGTAATTTTGTTTTTAATAATAGCCTCTACCATTTTGCCCTGCACCGACGTCAGACTCATCGGTCTATAATTTCCCAGATCTCCCCTGGAACCTTTTTTAAAAATCGGCGTTACATTGGCCACCCTCCAATCTTCCAGTATCACACTCGATTTAAGGATAAATTGCATATCACTAACAGTAGCTCCGCAAGCTCATTTTTCAGTTCTATCAGTACTCTAGGATGAATACCATCCGGTGCAGGAAAGGCAGAAAGAAATGGTCTAGATGTCAAAGAGAAAGAGTCAGAAAAAGGTTGATGAATGCTTGGGAGGAAAGTACAGAGGATGAAAATCTGGGCCTTGGGACTAAATGAAAGACAAAGGGGAGAATAAGCTTGGAAAGGAAAGAGAGACAGGGAACAATGGAAGGAAAGAAAAACAGAAAAGACTTAGAAAGGAAACACTGAAAAAATTTAGGAAAAGATTCACAAGGAAAGTACAAAAGAGACTGAAACCAAACCAATTAGAAAAATAAAATGCCAAAAACAGAAGGGGGGGGAGAAAAAAACAATTCTAAATTTTGGGAACTGGAAGTGTCAGCTTTGGGAAATGTGCATCTTTCAAATTTTTCATTTTGTAATATACAGAAGGAAAGCATTTGTTTCTCATTACCAGTACTGCACTTGCAGTCTGGCTTCCATTGATGTTTCCAATTCAGGTTTTGACTATTTAATTTCTAACTTTCGGTGTCTTATGTGTCAGCGAGTTCTGCATGTATGACTGCGGGTGATTCTTGCCAAACTTACAGTTACTGAGTAGGGCTCTACAGAAGTCTTGTTTGTTCTAGTTGCCCTAATTGTAACTCTATTGGTGCTATAGGACCTGGTGTAATATTACAAAAGCAAAGAAAGTGACTGATAGGGAAGTCAAGTTAAAAGATGAGTTATGAGAAGATGAGGAATCATAGGGGAAATAGTCATCTGCAGTTTTTGTTTGTTTGTTTTTTTGTTACATTTGTACCCCGCGCTTTCCCACTCATGGCAGGCTCAATGCGGCTTACATGGGGCAATGGAGGGTTAAGTGACCTTGCCCAGAGTCACAAGGAGCTGCCTGTGCCGGGAATCAAACTCAGTTCCCCCAGGACCAAAGTCCACCACCCTATTCATCCTTACGGGTAAATAAGGTATCTTTTGAATAGCCCTGAAAGTTAAGGTGGCAGGGAGCCGAGCCAGGAGGTGGAATGGGTGGGGCTGGGGAGGGGGTTGTACTAAAGTCTCAAAACTTGCTCCTTCAGCCGGAAAAGCCATTATACAAACGAATGTGTTTAAAAAAAACAGCAGCATTAGTCAGGGTTTTGAGCACATAAGCACCTAGTACTTATGCTTGTTGACAGCTTGCAAAGATACCAAGTCACACGCTTTCGACTGCTCTCACACGCCGAGCACCCCTCCTCGCACGTATTCGGGAACCGTGGTCTGCCATCTCTCCCTCTGTCCCCCACTAAACTCATACCTGAAGTTGCCCACCAACAATCCCGCAGCTTTCCTTCTCAGTGCTCCATCCCCTATCACAACTTCTATCTCTCCCGCCGCCTTACCGGAAACAGGAAGTTACATGGAAGAGAAACGGGACCAAGGAGCTTTAATGTACGAGACACTCTGACACCTGACAGGAGAGTACTGCATTTGCAGGAATTCCACGGGGATGGAAGTACCACCCAAGAAGGGTAAACCTCCTCTTTCCTTAATAATTCAGCGCAGCAGCACTTGCTCTGTACCCGGGCTGATGCAAAAAGGCTCACCATCAAGGAGGGTAGATTGAGACCAGAAGGCGGCGAGCATTTCCAGCCCATTATATGGGTTGAAGCCAGTAGGCGGAGTCGTAAGTACACCCAAAACAAGCAATAGTAAAAGATTATTAGAAATAATGGACTGCTTATGTGTGGTCCATATGTAAAACGTAAAAAGATGTTCCAGTTGGATAGGCAGTGCCTTAAATGGTGGAGGACAAAAGATATATTTCTTTATTTTTATTTGACAATTTTTTAAATGTATTCAGAGAGGTATGGTAGCCTTAGTAGTCCAGAGGTATGGTAGCCTTAGTAGTCCACTTTTAAAGGTAATCATCAATAGAAATAAAACAAAATAAAACATGGAAAAGAAAATAAGATGATACCTTTTTTATTGGACATAACTTAATATATTTCTTGATTAGCTTTCGAAGGTTGCCCTTCTTCCTCAGATCAGAAATAAGCAAGTGTTGGTAGATGACAGTATATATAACTGAAACATCAACGCATTTTAGTGACAGTCTAACAGGGTGGGGGTGGATAGTGAGAGACCAGGAGATATGTGTGCGAACATCAAAGCATTTCAGTGATAGTCTAACAGGATGGGGGT
This sequence comes from Microcaecilia unicolor, assembly GCF_901765095.1. Classification (NCBI taxonomy): domain Eukaryota; kingdom Metazoa; phylum Chordata; class Amphibia; order Gymnophiona; family Siphonopidae; genus Microcaecilia; species Microcaecilia unicolor. The sequence goes on from NC_044037.1 coordinate 128,510,471, forward strand.
GGATAGGTGAGAGGAGGGTGATACACAGAGCAATACAACTTTATGGTTTACTAGTAAAAAAAAGGCCCGTTTCTGACACAAAGGAAACCGGGCACTAGCAAGGTTTTCCTCGGAGTGTGTATGTTTGAGAGACTGTGTGTGTGAGAGAGAGAGTGAATGTGTGAGTGTGTGTGTGTGTGTGACAGAGAGAGATTGAGACTGGGTGCGAGTGTGTCTGTGTGAGAGTGAGAGTGTGAGCCAGGGCCCCCCCCCTCCCTCCCTCCCTCCCAGTTCCAGACCCCTCTCCCCCGAGTTCCAAACCCCTCTCCTCCACTGAGTTCCAGACACCCCCTCCCTCCCCCAAGTTCCAGGCCTCCTCCCTCCCTCCCTCCCCGAGTTCCAGACTCCACCTCCCTGCCTCCCTCCCTCCGATTTCCAGACCCCCCTCCCTCCGATTTCCAGACCCCCCTCTGAGTTCCTGACCCCTGGACCCCCCTGCCGTGACCCTCTCGAGCCCCCCTTCCCGCCGCCACCCTCCCCCGCTGCCGTCGCATACCTGAGCTGTCAGGGGACCCCAGGCCCCGCCAGCCCAGTCCTCTTCTCGGCCGCGCGGCATGGAAGAATGATCTGATCAAGTTGCAATTTGTTTGTGTGTGTGCATCTGATGTCCTGCCCACAGGATATCAGACGCATGCACACAAACAGATTCAAACTTGATCAGATCATTCATCCATGCCACGCAGCCGAGAAGAGGACTTCAGCTGGCGGGGGTTTATTTATTTGTTGCATTTGTATCCCACATTTTCCCACCTATTTGCAGGCTCAATGTGGCTTACAATTTTCCGTCATGACTTATGCCATTTCAGAGTACAGATACAATCCGATATAATAAAACGCACCTCCAACATTCTGAAGCTGATCTGCATGGCTGAGGCATTCCTACTCTCTGTATCCATCTGCTGATTGACATCACGTACTTCCGGGTTCGTCACAAGCAGAAGTGACCAACCACACGAGGTTTCTCGGCTTCAGAATGTTGGAGGTGCATTCTATTAAATAGGATTGGTCAGTTCCTTGAAGCACAGCCAGAGCTCAGCGTCCTGCACAGTAACGCTCAGACACCAGAGAGAGAGAGGGGGTCCTGACACCAGAGGGAGGGGGGGCCTGACACCAGAGGGCGGGGGAGGTATCTCTGTCACACACACACACTCTCTCTCTCACACACTCAATGTCTTTCTCTCACTATCACACAGTATGTGACAGAGTTATGTCTCACACTATCACATTCACTCTCTATGTGTCACACAGTCACTCACACACTCTCTTGGTCTCATACACTCAGTTTCACAGAGAGTCTGTGTCTCACACACACTCTCTCGCACACACTGTATCTGTGTGAAACACACTCTCACACTGTGTGTCACATACGCACTTGCGCACACTCTCATTCTCACACACACACTCTCCTTCTCACAGACACACTCGCACCCAGACTCACTCTCTCTCTCTCACACACACACTCGCACATTCACTCTCTCTCTCACACACAGTCACTCTCACATACACTCTCTCAAACATACACACTCCGAGGAAAACCTTGCTAGCGCCCGTTTCATTTGTGTCAGAAACAGGCCTTTTTTACTAGTTGGTAATATATATAGAACATAGATGATATAATGAACAATCAGGTAAAAAATGGGAAAACAAACAATTGGTATCACATATTGAACATGGATTATATAATAAAATTAGACGATAGGATATAGGGAGAAAATATAGGGTTTATTTATTTATTTATTTTTTATTTATTTGTTGCATTTGTATCCCACCTTATCCCACCTCTTTGCAGGCTCAAAGTGGCTTACAATACATCATGAGTAGTGGAAGAATGTTAGTAAATAAACATTTAGTATTGCAGGGTTTTGGTCAGCATGATGATAATAAAACAAAGTAATAGTATACAAGCAGATATTAAGAGACAATTCTGAATATAAATGGGCGAGTTGTGCATATTCACATTGGTTGATCTTTGTGGTAGGCTTTATAAAAGAGATGGGTCTTCAGTAATGAGCGGAAGTTCGTTCTTTCGTGAATCGATTTCAAGCTGCGCGGCAGTGCATTCCATAACTGCGTGCTCAGGTAGGTGAAGTTTGACGCATGCATTAGTTTGTATTTCATTCCTTTGCAGCTGGGGAAGTGCAGATCAAGGAATGTGCGGGATGATCTTTTGGCATTCCTAGGTGGTAAGTCAGTCAGGTCTGACATGTAAGCTGGTGCGTCTCCATGGATAATTTTATGAACTAGTGAGCATACCTTGAACGCGATACGTTCCTTAAGTGGGATCCAGTGTAATTTTACTCGTAAGGGCTTGGCACTTTCAAATTTTGGTTTGCCAAATATAAATCTAGCTGCAGTGTTCTGGGCTGTTTGGAGTTTCTTGATTATTTGTTCTTTGCAGCCGGCATATAGTGCGTTGCAATAGTCTAGATGACTGAGTACCATTGATTGTACCAGGTTGCGGAAAACACTCCTTAGGAAGAAAGGTATTATTCTTTTTAATTTCCACATTGAGTGGAACATCTTCTTGGTTGTATTTTTCGCGTGGTTCTCTAGTGTTAGGTGTCGATCAATGGTAACTCCAAGAATTTTTAGGGTTTCTGAGACAGGAAGGTTTAGGGTTGGTGTGTTAATGGCGGTGAATTCTTTCTTGTTGTGTTGGGAGGTGAGTATTAGGCATTGGGTCTTTTCTGCATTGAGTTTTAGCCGAAATGCGTCCGCCCAGGAATGCATGATATTGAGACTTTGGTTGATGTCATTGGAAATTTCTTTAGGTCTTGTTTGAATGGGATGTAGATCGTTACATCATCTGCATAAATGTATGGATTAAGGTTTTGATTTGATAGTAATTTTGCCATGGGTATCATCATTAAATTGAATAGAGTCGGCGAGAGGGGGGATCCTTGTGGTACTCCGCATTCAGGTACCCATGCAGCTGAAATAGTCGAGTTAGATGTTACTTGGTATTATCTTGTAGTTAGGAATCCCTTGAACCAATTAGGGACGTTGCCTCCGATTCCAAAGTATTCAAGGATGTGTAATAAAATTCCGTGGTCAACATGTCGAAAGCGCTTGACATGTCGAATTGTAAGAGTAGTATGTTCTTACCAGATGCAATCGTTTGTTTGAATTTAGTCATGAGAGTTACTAATACTATTTCGGTACTGTGGTTAGACCGGAATCCTGATTGGGAATCGTGAAGTATTGAAAATTTATCTAGATAGTTTGTAAGTTGCTTGGTCACCAACTCTTCCGTTAGTTTGGTTATTAAGGGAATAGATGCTACTGGTCTGTAATTAGTAAGTTCACTAGCACTTTTCTTGCGTCTTTGGGTATGGGGGTGAGTAAGATATTTCCTTTTTTTCTTCGGGAAGAGTCCATTTTGTAGCATGTAGGGTTGGGGTCCCCCACCAGCACAGGTACGCGACGGTGGCGGGGGAGGGTTGGCGGTGGGAAGGGGGGCTCGAGAGGGTCGCGGCAGGGGGGTCCAGGGGTCAGGAACTCAGAGGGGGGGTGTGGAAATTGGAGGGAGGGTGTGGAAATCGGAGGGAGGGAGGGAGGTGGGGTCTGGAACTCGTGGGGGAGGGGGAGAGTGGATCAGCTTTGAGGGGTTTTTTTCCTCGGGTTCACGTCATAATGGGTCCAGTGATGTCAGCCAGGGCTTCGGAGCCTAGCAGACCAAGAAGTCACAGACACAGGCAGCAAGATAGAATGTTGGAGGTGAGAATTATTTTATAGGATAATGGGCTAGAAAGCCCAGATCTTTGTTAAGTCCTGTCTGGTGGGGTGTCAAAATATTCAATCATTTTGACTTCAAAGGTCTTACATTCCTGTATTGTTTTAAAGTTACCTTTCAGGATTCTTACTATGAAATCACTGGTACAGTGTTCTGGTTTTGTAAAGTGCTGCCCCACAGGGATGGAATCCTCTCTGGCACTGGCATTCTTCATGTGATGTCTATGTAAATTAAATCTTGTCTTTAGCATCTGGCTTGTTTCTCCAAAGACTAATACGAGACCATACATATTACCAAACTGTCAACAATTCAAACAAAGGAAAACCACCAACACGCAGACAACTACAACAAAAGGGAAACAAGGACCCTACTAAAATAAAGGAACAACAACAAAAACGGACCCTTACCAAATAATTCAAATAGGATACATAAACGCCAGATCAGTAGTCAATAGAACAACAATTATAACAGACTGGATCACAGCAGACAATCTCGACTTACTACTCATCAGCGAAACCTGGATCCACGACCTTAAGTACCCCATAATTCTGGAACTCTGCCCCCCGGGCTCCAAAATTACTCATTGGACAAGGAAAGAAAAAAGAGGCGGAGGACTAGCACTAATCTATAGATCCCACTTCAATGTAACAACAACTGCTGAGTCTATAACACCAGAACTTGAAATCGCCTCAGTCAGAATTAACCATACTAGCCTGCTTGATAGCCTAAACGTTGTCTTATTTTACTACTACTACTACTACTACTATTTAGCATTTCTATAGTGCTACAAGGCGTATGCAGTGCTGCACAAACATAGAAGAAAGACAGTCCCTGCTCAAAGAGCTTACAATCTAATAGACAAAAAATAAAGTAATCAAATCAATGTGTACAGGAAGGAGGAGAGGAGGGTAGGTGGAGGCGAGTGGTTACAAGTGGTTACGAGTCAAAAGCAATGTTGAAGAGGTGGGCTTTCAGTCTAGATTTAAAGGTGGCCAAGGATGGGGCAAGACGTAGGGGCTCAGGAAGTTTATTCCAGGCGTAGGGTGCAGCGAGACAGAAGGCGCAAAGTCTGGAGTTGGCAGTAGTGGAGAAGGGAACAGATAAGAAGGATTTATCCATGGAGCGGAGTGCACGGAAGGGGTGTAGGGAAGGATGAGTGTGGAGAGATACTGGGGAGCAGCAGAGTGAGTACATTTATAGGTTAGTAGAAGAAGTTTGAACAGGATGTGAAAACGGATAGGGAGCCAGTGAAGCGACTTGAGGAGAGGGGTAGTATATATTTGAAGTGACTTATGGACTATCAGAGAGATGAACCAGTAGTGATGTATGTTCCTCTCTTGCTCTACATATATATAGTTTTATATAGAGAATATTCAAAATAAAGAATTTGTAATTTGACCCAGGGTTATTATTATTTGTTAGGCTTTATAATCTAGTAGCTCTGGTTTATATTGAAAATTTCCCATTGTCTATATTTTTAATCCTTTTCATCGCCATCAAGTCCAGAAGCACAGAACTCCATCGGTCCACTATCAGCTGAAAAACCCTGGCTGGATAGTTCCCATTTCCCTAAGTCCAAGGAGTGCCTGTTGAGAAAGTTCACCTCCACATTCAAGGACCCAGCAATGTGTACTGCTGACAAGCAGAGATGATTTTTCTCTGCCCAACTCATGATGGAGGTCACCTCCACCGCCATCGGACAGCTGTGGGTTCAGCCTTGCTTGTTGATATAACCCACATCTGTTGTCACCACCTCCATTGTGTTATCGGAACGGACGCTCCAACAGTCAAATTCCTGGGCGACAACTACCACTGCATATGTTTGGCAACAGCATCCAAGGAAGAAGAAGGCAATGCTTCAGTGACACCAGAGACCAGCAGCTGAGAAGAGACTCCTGTAATGGCCACATATGAGGCCTTGCCCATGATACCACTTCCTTTGCCGCTGTCACTGACCCAAGAACCTGTATGTAGTCCCAGACTCTGGGAATGACTTGACTGAAGAGAAGACAAATCTGTTGAACCAACTTTGACCTCCCACATCCCATGAGGAAGATCCTCTCCCTTGCTGTGTCAAATAGAACGCACAGACCCTCTAGCATATGCGATGGAGTTAGTCTGCTCTTCTCAAATTAATCACCCAACCCAATGACTGATGAAAGAAGGCTACCACCACCACCATAATCTTGGTAAACATTCTTGGTGCTGTGGCAAGACCCAAGGGCACAGCCCTGAACTGGAAGTGATAGCTCAGCACCGCAAAGGTAGAAATCTTTGATGCAATGGCCATAGGGCTCCTTGAGATTGAGGGTGATGAGAAATTCTCCCGCTTGAACTGAGGCTATGACTGCTCTTGGTGTTTCCATGCAAAAGCAGGACACTCATAAGCAACGATTTAGACCACCAAGATCTAAGACCAGATGAAAAGGGCGTTCCATCTTTGGGACCATGAAGTAGATGGAGCATTTGCCTTGTCCCTGTTCAGCCTAGGAAACTGGAACAATGGCCCAGAGTGCCAGAAAAGAATCTGCAGTGGTACCAGGTAAGTGGCAAGAATGTCAATCATACTTCATGGATTTCATATCAAACACCTGTGTCTCAAATCCCAATCTACTTATTATTGGAGATATAAATATACATCTCGAAAACTCTAAGGCAACCAGTACACTTGATTGCAAGGACTTCCTCCAACTATGGGACCTTAGCTGGCCCAATATACAAGCCACCCATGTCAAAGGTCACACAATTGACCTCATCACACATAAACTATCCTCAGACCTAAACCTTATGCTAACAGATACAAAATGGTCAGACATACCATGGTCAGATCATTATAAACTAAACTCCACCCTACAGTGGAAGAAAAAAGGAACACACCTCACGCAAGAACCCACAACCTATACCACGAGAGGCCAAATTGACCCTGTAACATTCTGGCAACAAATCTACAGCAATGATTGGACGGCACAAACAGATTCCAAACATTACCTACTAAAATGGGATGACAGATGTAAGAACACATTAGACATTGTAAACATGAGCACCTCTCCGTGCTATCTGCTCTCGACCTGCACCTCTCCGTGCTGTCTGCTCTCGACCTGCACCTCGCCGTGCTGTCTGTCTTCACCCACACAAGAGACCTCCTCTGGAGACTGATGCCTTTTCCACTCAGCTTCACTTTGAGTTCTCTAGTCCCCCAGAACCCGCCTGTAGTCAGTGGGCCTTTCTGCACACTTCCCTGGGGATAAAATTATTGCCTGGGTCCCACCAACCCTCTGCTCTTCCCTTGGTTTCAACTTTCAGACACTGTTAGTCAACTGTCAAGGGTAGCAGGGATTCTCTGATGTCCTTGTCTTCAAAGGGGGCTATTCAACAACAAGGTTCCATCTGGGATAGGGCCTTTTGTAACCCCCCCACAGGGGTGCTCTCTGGTGTGCAGTGGCCCTCTAGTGGCTCCTGCCCAGCCTCACCAGCCTTTTGCCTCAGGGAACCACCTTGAAACCAGACTTCTCTGTGACTGCATTGACTCAGGCCTCTAGGTTTGGTCCTCCCCTTTCCCTCAGGGTGACCTCTTCCTTAACCTGCAGTCCTGGCCCGGCCTCCCTGCTGTATCACCTGGTAACCGACCCACCTTACCAGTTCTTCTGGTGGGGCCCCCAGGTCACCCTTCTCTGGAAGATAGCACAGCTTCCTCTGCTTGCAAAAATATGCAAATTAGCTGGTTGCATGTAAATTCAGTTTATTAGCTAGGTTACAGTCTTGTGGGAACCTGGCTTGCCCACTATTCATCTGTTCCTGCGATTCACCCCCTGAGACCATTTACTGGGGACATCTGGGTCTCAGGGTTTAACAGCCTCCTCCCCTGGATAGGACCTTCTTTATTCACATTAACCTTACGGTCCTATCCTCTACCCCACGGCTGTTTGTTCACTTAAACACTTCAGTAGCCATTGTTCATAACTCTAGTACCCAGTGCCTGGTCCCCACCAGGTAAGTACCTCTTTGGGTTTGGAGGGAACCTTCTCCTGACCTTTCTCTTGAGCTCTACTTCAGCAGGCCTCTTTCTTCAGTCTTCCTGTTAGTAATCCTCAGGCTCTGGGTGTTGCAGGTTCCCCCATCTTCTCTCCTCTCCCTAGGCTTAGAGGAGGCTTTTATAGGGTGCCCAATAATCCATCCCACCTCTCTTTAGGCCTCTCCCCCTGCTTCCAGAAAGGTCTGCACCCAGAACTCTCTCCACCTTTCCAGCTTCCACTCAGAGAGTCCCCCTGGTGGCCTCCCCAGGGAAGTACAGGTCCTATGCCACAAGCACCCCCTTTCTGTTCCTTCTGGTCACTACCATGGACTATACCCTTGGGCTCCCTCTAGTGGCCAGAATGGGCATTTTTAGGTTTTCCATGGGAGAGCGCCCTCTGGCGGCCTCCTCATGTAAGGGCAGGCACTGTGTTTATCACAACATAATTGCACCATTACAAAAAAGAACTACATGTAGACAAAACTCAATACCTTGGTTCAACGAAGAACTGAAATCACTGAAAACACATGTTAGGAGACTTGAACGAGCATGGGAAAAACATGAAAAATGAATACACACTTAATGCATGGAAACAACTACAAAGGAAATACAAATACTCAATAAGACAAACCAAAAGAGCATACTACAAAACCAAAATAGGACCAGATTACAAAGACGCACATAAACTCTACCAACTTGTGAACAAGTTAATAGACACCACACCGGTGACCACGGCCGGCACAGACATTCCATCAATAGACAACCTTGCCAAATACTTTAATGAGAAAATTACGATCCACATTACCACTCAATACCACTGATCACGAAAAATTCATGGAATGCTTGGACCCAACCCCCGGGGAATACCCAGCAGATCGAACCTGGACTAACTTCGATCTGTTAATCGAAGAAACCATCACTCAAGCAATCAACAAATTCTGCAAAACACACTCCAAACTGGATATTTGTCCCAGCAACCTAATAAAGCTCGCTCCCCAACGCTTCATAACAGACCTTACATCACACATGAACTACATGTTGCAACATGGACTGTTCCCCAAGGACAAAGGAAATATACTTCTTACCCCTATACCCAAAGACTTAAAGAAAAAATTAAACGATACAACCAACTATCGGCCAGTAGCATCAATCCCCCTGGTAGTCAAACTAATGGAAAGTATGGTAACCAAACAACTTACCAACTACTTAAACAAATTCACTATACTACATGAATCACAGTCAGGATTCCAATCCAACCATAGCACTGAAACAGTTCTAACCACTCTCATAACCAAATTTAAACAATTAATTGCAACTGTAAACAATGTGCTTCTCCTACAATTTGACATGTCCAGCGCGTTTGACATGGTCAGCCACCAAATACTCTCGAACATCTTGGACTACTTTGGGATTGGTGGAAACGTACTTAGATGGTTCGAAGGCTTCCTAACAGCAAGAACCTATCAAGTGATATCAAACTCAAAAACGTCAACTCCATGGAAACCTGATTGCGGAGTTCCACAAGGATCACTGCTCTCACCAACTCTTTTTAACCTAATGATGACACCATTCCATATCATCATGCTGATCAATCCATAGACTGGTGGGTTGTGTCCATCTACCAGCAGGTGGAGATAGAGAGCAATCCTTTTGCCTCCCTATATGTGGTCATGTGCTGCCGGAAACTCCTCAGTATGTTCTCTATCTCAGCAGGTGGTGGTCACACACAGCAGCAGCTCTGGCTAGGTCTCCAAGCCTAATCCTTAGGTTTTGTTGAGTACCTGGGGTTGAGGGCTCTTCTTGAGCAAGTGCAAACCTGGTGGTGCCAGGTCCCTCCTTTTCTCCCCCCCTCCCGCTGGCTCCGTTAAAAAAAAAAAAAAAAAAATTTTTCAACGTCCTTTAAGGGCGTTTATTTCAACGTTTATTTCAACGTTTATATCAGCGTTTATTGCAGCTGCTCACTGGGACATCCCCCGCCGCTCGCCCCCCCCCCCCCCATTTTGGCCGGCCACTCTGCTCGGACGGCTTCTTCTTGGGCCGCCCTCGAGGTGGGAGACGTTAATGCTATGGTCGCCTTTGATTCGGGCGACGGCAAGAAAGCAGCCAAAGTTAAGCGCCGTTTTTCCCGCGCGGCTCCTTCTCGGAGTTTCGCACCGGACGCCATTTTGGATGCGCAGCATGGTTCTCCCCCACTCTTGAGAGCGCCGGTTGAGGGTGCGGCTAGGGCCATGGCCCAGGCTGCAGAAGTGCACAGTCTGGGGGGTTTCTCCCCTGAGTTCATTTTGCTGCTGCATCAGGCTTTCCTTATGCAAAACACTGCCCCTGCTCCCTTGTCTGATAAAGGGGTTGAGGCCTCCGGAAGCAAACGCCCTCGGGAGAATTTCCAGGCCCTAGAGGACTCTGTAGATGAGGGCAGCATATCTGAGTTCTCCCAACGGTCCTTTGGGGATTCCTTGGAGGAGACGGATTCCCACTCGGATGGAGCAGATGACCCCTCTGCAGCGCGGATCTTTCGCTCAGAGGATTTGCTCAACCTGTTAGTGCAAGCCATGAGCATTTTGAAGATTTCCTCTCCGGAGGACGTTTCTCCATCAGCCTCTGCTGGCTCTGCCATTATGCTGGGGACGAAGCGCCCGCCTAGAACCTTCCACGTGCATGAGGCCATGCACACCTTGATTTCGGCTCAATGGGATATCCCAGAAGCGAGCCTGAAAGTGGCTAGGGCTATGTCCCGCCTCTATCCTCTTCCTGAAGGTGAACAGGAGGCCTTTCTTTGGCCTACCATGGATTCTTTAATCACTGCGGTGACTAAGAAAACGGCGTTGCCAGTGGAAGGTGGCACGGCCCTAAAGGACGCCCAAGACAGAAGATTGGAGGCGGCTTTAAGGTCGTTTTTCGAGGCGGCTGCTTTAAGTTTGCAGGCCTCAGTTTGCGGCTCCTATGTGGCCAGGGCGTGCCTGACCATTGTGCAGCGGGCTTCCCCCTCGGATCCTTCCTTGAGGGCTGATTGGCCGGCCCTGGAATCGGGCTTGGCCTACTTGGCAGACTTGCTGTATGATGTCTTGAGAGCCTCGGCTAAAGGTATGGCTCAGACAGTCTCTGCACGGTGCTGGCTTTGGCTGAAGCATTGGTCTCGCCTGGCTAAGTTGCCTTTTAAAGGCAAGCTGCTCTTTGGGGTCGAGCTGGACAAAATTGTGACCGATTTCGGCACGTCTAAGGGCAAGAGGTTACCAGAGGTCAGGGCTCGGGCCAGTGGTGCCCGCCCCGGTTCCTCCAAAGGACGGTTTCAGGAAGCCCGTCGTTATCACCTGGGCAAGTCGGGCTCCTCTGCCCCCTCTTCCTTCAAGAGGAACTTCTCCCCCAAGCAGCATTCCTTTCGCAGAGACCGCCGTCCCGGAGGTGCGTCCTTCGGTCCTCCCCCAGGGTCTCATACCCAATGACGGGGCCCTGGTCCATGGCCCAGAGCAGATTGGAGGACGCCTATCCTCGTTTCTGGGCGAGTGGACCAGGGTAACTTCAGACGCTTGGGTGCTGGAAGTCATCAGAGACGGCTACAAGCTACAGTTCTGCCGACCCTTAAGAGACGGGTTTGTGCACTCTCCCTGCAAGTCTCCGGTCAAAGCTGTGGCAGTGCAGCAGACTTTGGACAATCTGATCCGCCTGGGTGCGGTCGTTCCAGTGCCAGAAGATCAGCTTGGCAAGGGGACGTTACTCCATTTACTTTGTGGTACCAAAGAAAGGAGGTTCTGTACGGCCTATCCTCGACCTCAAAGGGGTCAATCGGGCCTTGAAAGTTCGGCACTTCCGAATGGAGACTCTCCGCTCTGTTATAGCGGCAGTGAAGGCAGGGGAGTTCCTGGCATCCTTGGACATCAAGGAAGCTTACTTGCATATTCCCATCTGGCCTCCTCATCAACGCTTTCTGCGTATTGCAGTCCTGGGCCGACACTTCTAGTTCAGAGCCCTCCCGTTTGGGTTGGCTACTGCTCCGCAGACCTTCTCCAAAGTAATGGTGGTCATCGCGGCCTTCCTACGAAAGGAAGGAGTACAAGTCCATCCTTACCTGGACGACTGGTTTATCCGAGCCCCCTCTTATGCAGAGTGCGGCAGAGCTGTAGACCGGGTGATTGCTCTTTTGAGCTCCCTGGGGTGGATCATCAACTGGGAGAAAAGCCAGCTGCACCCGACTCAGTTCCTGGAGTATCTGGGAGTTCATTTCGACACCCAAGTGGGCAGAGTGTTCCTGCCAGACAATCGGATTGTCAAGCTTCAGGCTCAGGTGGACCAGTTTCTAGTAGCCTCTCCTCTTCGGGCTTGGGACTATGTGCAGTTGTTGGGCTCTATGACGGCCACGATGGAAGTAGTGCCCTGGGCCAGGGCTCATATGAGACCACTACAACACTCTCTGCTGCAGCGCTGGACTCCAGTGTCGGAGGATTACGCTGTGCGCCTTCCCTTGGTCCCAGCGGTGCGCAAGGCGCTGAGCTGGTGACTGAGGACAGACAAGTTGTCCGCAGGAATGCCTCTTTAGACCTCGGAGTGGGTTGTCGTCACGACGGACGCCTCTTTGACGGGCTGGGGAGCCCACTGCTTGGGAAGGACAGCGCAGGGGCTCTGGTCTCCTGCAGAGACAAAGTGGTCTATCAACCTCCTGGAACTCAGAGCCATTCGGTTGGCGCTTTTGGAGTTTCTCCCGGTACTGGCGTTGAAGCCAGTACGGGTCCTGTCGGACAATGCCACGGCTGTGGCCTATGTCAATCGCCAGGGAGGTACCAAGAGCCCCCTCTAGCCAAGGAGGCCATGAATCTATGCCAGTGGGCGGAAGCGAACCTGGAACAGCTGTCGGCGGCCCACATTGCCGGAGTCATGAATGTCAAGGCGGACTTTCTCAGTCGCCATACTTTGGATCCCGGAGAGTGGCAGCTATAGGCTCAGGCGTTCTTGGACATCACGAAGTGCTGGGGCCAGCCGAGCCTAGATCTGATGGCGTCATCGGCCAATTGCCAAGTGCCACGCTTTTTCAGCAGAGGACGGGACCTCGATCTCTGGGAGTAGATGCTCTTCTCCAACAGTGGCCGACACAGGAGCTTCTCTATGTGTTCCCGCCCTGGCCCATGTTGGGCAGGGTGCTAGACCGGGTGGCAAAGCATCTGGGCCGGATAATCCTGGTGGGTCCGGACTGGCCCAGACGTCCCTGGTATGCGGACTTGATCAGGCTCTCAGTGGACGGCCCTCTGCGGCTGCCAGCGGAGCGGGGCCTGTTGCATCAGGGTCCCGTGGTGATGGAGAATCCCTCCCCCTTTGGTCTTACGGCCTGGCTATTGAGCGGCAACGTCTGAGGAAGAAGGGCTTCTCAGACAAGGTCATCGCCACTATGCTGAGAGCGAGGAAGCGCTCTACTTCTACTGCTTACACCAGGGTTTGGCGTACCTTTGCATCGTGGTGTGAGGCAGGCTCTCTTTCTCCCTTCACTGCTCCAATTTCTTCAGTGTTGGCATTCCTGCAAGAAGGTCTGGAGAAAGGCCTGTCGCTCAGTTCCCTTAAAGTCCAGGTAGCAGCTCTGGCTTGCTTCAGGGGTCGCCTGAAGGGTGCTTCCCTGGCCTTGCAGCCAGATGTGGTGCGCTTTCTCAAAGGAGTTAATCACCTACGCCCTCCTCTGTGCTCGGTGGTGCCTGCATGGAATCTCAATCTGGTGCTAAGAGCCTTGCAGAAGCCGCCTTTTGAATCCTTGTCGAGGGCATCTCTGAAAGACCTGACGTTGAAAGCAGTCTTTTTGGTGGCTATCACTTCAGCCAGACGAGTTTCCGAGCTCCAGGCGCTATCATATTGGGAACCCTTCCTGCAGTTCACTGAGGCAGGAGTGTCTATTTGCATGGTGCCTTCCTTCTTGCCCAAGATTGTTTCTCGCTTCCATGTAGATCAGCAGCTCTGTCTCCCATCCTTTCGTAGGGAGGACTACCCAGAGGAGTACTCTGTTCTCAAATATCTAGATGTGAGACGAGTCATCATCAGATACTTGGAAGTGACCATTTCCGGAAGTCGGATCATCTGTTTGTCCTGTTTGCAGGTCCTCGTAAGGGTCTGCAGGCTGCTAAGCCTACAGTGGCAAGATGGGTCAAGGAAGCCATTGCAGCGGCTTATGTGGCCGTGGGGAAGGTGCCGCCTATCCGGCTGAAGGCTCACTCTACTAGAGCTCAGGCGGCCTCGATGGCAGAGGCTGGGTCCGTCTCCTTGGAAGAGATTTGTAAGGCGGCAACTTGGGCATCGGCTCATACCTTCTCCAGACATTACCGCTTGACTGTGGCTGCTCGGGCGGAGGCCCGGTTTGGAGCTTCAGTGTTGCGGTCAGGGATTTCTATGTCCCGCCCTGGGTGAGTACTGCTTCGGTACATCCCACCAGTCTATGGATTGATCAGCATGATGATATGGAAGGTAAAATTATGTATCATACCTGATAATTTTCTTTCCATTAATCATAGCTGATCAATCCATAGCCCCTCCCAGATATCTGTTCTGTTTATATTCTGGTTGTATTTCAGGTTCAAATGAGTCTTCTGTTCCTGTTCAGTAGGATCTTCGTGTTCAAGTTTTTTCGATTGAATTCTTCTGGAGTTGAGACGATTTTGTGTTACAGTGAGCTGCTGCATTCCTCTCCCCTCCGTTTACGGGGCTGGATTGAGACCAAAATTCTGCCGGTGCTCCCTTCCGCTTCGTGTGGCTGTAGGGCAGCTTTGTACCCCTCCCGCTTCGGCGGTGTTGGGGTCAGTCAGCTCCTCCCGCGGTTGCGGTTGCAGGATAAGCCAGATCCCCCCGCATCGGCGGGTGTGGTGTCCCTGCCCCGCTCCGCGGGGATGAGCTGGACGGATTCCCCTCCCCCACTTGTGTGGGGATGAGCTGGGTTGATTCCCCTCCCCCGTTTCGGCGGTGGTGAGCTGGGCAGAGTGTCCCTTTGTGGATGTAATTCTCTAAGTGCTGAGTCCTGCGGATGGAGCTTTGATATCGACATACTGAGAAGTTTCCGGCAGCACATGACCACATATAGGGAGGCAAAAGGATTGCTCTCTATCTCCTCCTGCTGGTAGATGGACACAACCCACCAGTCTATGGATTGATCAGCTATGATTAATGGAAAGAAAATTATCAGGTATGATACATAATTTTACCTTAGCCAAATCTCTCTCCAACCAAGGACTCAACCCATACATCTATGCAGACGATGTAACGATATGCATCCCGTTCAAACAAGATATAACTGAAATCACACACAGCCTCCAAATGCACAAAACCTAACGAGCCAGTAATGTGGTTTTTATATCAGTTCAAGCCAGTTTAGCAAGCAAGGAGTAAAATGAGACATGCACAAAAAGGCTCTCCGAGCTCTTTTCCTATCATGGTAGCAGCTAATGAAAACATAATGCAAAGCTATTATAACGAGCTAATCACTGTACAAATGTGCATGCAAAATGATGCACAGCCATCTTGCAACCCGATGCACAGAACAGTCCCTAGCTTTTCCATGGAAAAGTTAGATGGTCAGGAGCTGTTGGTACTACATATGACAGCCGAAACAGTAGAGGGAAGAGGTGGAGGGACCAGGCAGAGCTCCTGCAACAAGAATGTACACTTCCAAGCAGTGAGAGAGATGTAAACATTGATGTCATAAACACTGATGTACAACGTTAGATAATATTCTGACCGTTTCAGAGAAGGATACAACGCTTCTCTATGCAAGGCACACAACATAAAAATAAAAAAAATGCCTAAACGTAACTTAATAGCAAAATACTGATAAGAAGCATACACATTGCTTTAAAAACTGCAACTTTGACCACCTTTTGGGTAAAAGAGTTGAAGGTCCGTTTATAGTTTTAGTTTTCAATACTATTTGTTCAGTTCTAGTCTATGTTTTTTTGTATATCCACAGTTTCTCTTAGATTATTATTTGCACACGGTTCATTTTAGTTTTTTAAAATTGATAAGTGCTTACCTTCCTTTTTTTTTCCATTTTTGAAATCAGCTGTTCTTTTTGGCATGCAGGGTGGCTATAATTTTCTTCTTGTGCTGCTGCTGCCCTGTCCTGCCCCCTGGCAAGGAAGCAGGGGCAGCAGAGGAGAGAAGAGAACCCCGGAGCATGAGTGAGAACTTTAAAAGCAAGACTTCTTCCTTTGAGTTTTGGGATCTGCCCCCCCCCCCCCCCCCCCCCCCCCCACAGGAGAGTGCAGGCTCCCGGCATCAGCAGACCGCATCAGTTTTTGAAAAGAAAACAAAAAGCCAAGCCGGCTTTCATACACTCGGCTTTTTTGCTTGTATGAGAGCTGTCTGTAGCATGCGCAGAGCAGCCACGCTTAGTGATTGGCTGTCTGTAGCATGCGCAGAGCAGCCATGCTTAGTGATTGGCTGTTCTACGCATGCTCAGCTTGCCAACTCACTTGCTCCATATCACATGCAAATGAGCTGGGTCGCAAAAGCAATGAGCAGCTCATTTGCATGCAATTCTCTTTGAGAATGCCTCTGTATTTCAAAACCGATAATTTTTACTGATTTGAAATACAGATGGATTCTTAACGGGGACCTTTGTGCATCTGGGCCTTAGTCCTAGGATACCCACTGCATTCAAATCTATCTCATGAATATTCATTGTGGATATACTGAAATCCTGACTGGCTGAGGTGGGTGCCTCCAGGACCAGGTTTGGGAATCATGAAATATGCCAACTTGTGCAGCATAGGGATGTACACAGGAAATAATCACTTTCATTGGTTAGTTAGAGAGAGTGTGTGTGTGTTTGTGTGTAGTAGCACACACTCTCAAAAAAAGAAAGAAATAAAAGGCTGCTCCAGAAATGATATTTTGGGGGGGGGGGGGGGGTGTGGACAGACCAACACCCTACCAACCCAAACCATTTATTCGGGCAACCGAAGCCATTCTCAGGCTCATTAGCAGGTGAAAAAAATCAGCTTTGTTTCTGTTCGCTGTGCTGAAAGCTTAGGAAAGGAATTACCGAGGGCTGCCTTTCTCTCTGCCTTTCTCTCGTCTTGTGCACGCGTGTGTGTGTGTGTATGTGCATACACACAGTCGTTACTATCAACTGTCTCTTTAATTCTTTAACCTCTTTTTTTTTAATCCACTCAGTTTCTGGCCTGTGACTGAATGCCTGCCGAGTATGGGAGCCTTGGGGGCTCATTTTCAAAGCACTTAGACTTACAAGGTTCCGTGGAGGGGCATAATCGAATGTCTCCGGCCAAATAGATCGCCGGCGATCTATGTTGGCGGCAGCGCTACAGCTGGCCGGAACCGTATTATCGAAAAAGATGGCCGGCCATCTTTTTTTTTTCGATAATACGGTTTAGCCCGGCCAAATGCCGTGGAGTTCGCCGGGTTTGAGATGGCTGGGTTTGTTTTTCAGCGATAATGGAAAGTTATGTCGGCCATCTCAAACCCTGGCCAAATTCAAGGCATTTGGCTGTGGGAGGAGCCAGCATTTTTAGTGCACTGACCTCCCTGACATGCCAGGACACCAACCAGCCACCCTAGGGGTCACTGCGGTGGACTTCAGAAAAGCTCCCACGTGCATAGCTCCCTTACTTTGGAAGCTGAGCCCCCCAACCCCCCCCCCCAAACCCACTACCCACAAATGTACTGCACCCACTAAAATTGCTCCAGGGACCTGCATACAGCCTCTAGGACTTATTGCTGCTGTATAACTTTGGCACACCAGTTCACACCTGAAGACTAATCTCTCTTAAAAAGTCCTTTCTTGAAATAACCACGCTTACTCACAGTTAACTGCAGATCAGAGGTTGTGCCCCACTGGCAAAGAGTCTGGTACTAAGATTAGCAGTAGGTCAGAGCTGGCACAATGGTGTACAATGCCCTCTTTCAGCACCATTCAAGGGGTAACACAGGAAAGGGAAGTAAGGTAAAATTATGTATCATATCTGATAATTTTCTTTCCATTAATCATAGCTGATCAATCCATAGACTGGTGGGTTGTGTCCATCTACCAGCAGGTGGAGATAGAGAGCAATCCTTTTGCCTCCCTATATGTGGTCATTTGCTGCCGGAAACTCCTCAGTATGTCGATATCAAAGCTCCATCCGCAGGACTCAGCACTTAGAGAATTACACCCACAAAGGGACACTCTGCCCAGCTCACCACCGCCGAAACAGGGGAGGGGAATTAACCCAGCTCATCCCCACACAAGTGGGGGAGGGGAATCTGTCCAGCTCATCCCCGCGGAGCGGGGGAGGGACACCACCCCGCCGATGCGGGGGGATCTGGCTTATCCTGCAACCGCAACCGCGGGAGGAGCTGACTGACCCTAACACCGCCGAAGCGGGAGGGGTACAAAGCTGCCCTACAGCCACACGAAGCGAGAGGGAGCGCCGGCAGAATTTAGGTCTCAATCCAGCCCCGTAAAACGGAGGGGAGAGGAATGCAGCAGTTCACTGTAACACAAAATCGTCTCAACTCCTAAAGAATCCAATTGAAAAAACTTGAACACGAAGTCCTCCTGAACAGGAACAGAAGACTAAACTTGAACCTGAAATGCAACCAGAATAAAAACAGTACAGATATCTGGGAGGGGCTATGGATTGATCAGCTATGATTAATGGAAAGAAAATTATCAGGTATGATACATAATTTTACCTTCCATATCATCATGCTGATCAATCCATAGACTGGTGGGATGTACCGAAGCAGTACTCACCCAGGGCGGGACATAGAAATCCCTGACCGCAACACTGAAGCTCCAAACCGGGCCTCCGCCCGAGCAGCCACAGTCAAGCGGTAATGTCTGGAGAAGGTATGAGCCGATGCCCAAGTTGCCGCCTTACAAATCTCTTCCAAGGAGACGGACCCAGCCTCTGCCATCGAGGCCGCCTGAGCTCTAGTAGAGTGAGCCTTCAGCCGGATAGGCGGCACCTTCCCCGCGGCCACATAAGCCGCTGCAATGGCTTCCTTGACCCATCTTGCCACTGTAGGCTTAGCAGCCTGCAGACCCTTACGAGGACCTGCAAACAGGACAAACAGATGATCCGACTTCCGGAAATGGTCACTTCCAAGTATCTGATGATGACTCGTCTCACATCTAGATATTTGAGAACAGAGTACTCCTCTGGGTAGTCCTCCCTACGAAAGGATGGGAGACAGAGCTGCTGATCTACATGGAAGCGAGAAACAATCTTGGGCAGGAAGGAAGGCACTGTGCGAATAGACACTCCTGCCTCAGTGAACTGCAGAAAGGGCTCTCGACATGATAGCGCCTGGAGCTCGGAAACTCTTCTGGCTGAAGTGATAGCCACCAAAAAGACTGCTTTCAACGTCAGGTCTTTCAGAGATGCCCTCGACAAGGGTTCAAAAGGCGGCTTCTGCAAGGCTCTAAGCACCAGATTGAGATTCCACGCAGGTACCACTGAGTGCAGAGGAGGGCGGAGGTGATTAACTCCCTTGAGAAAGCGCACCACATCTGGCTGCGAAGCCAGGGAAGCACCCTTCAGGCTGCCCCTGAAGCAGGCCAGAGCCGCTACCTGGACTTTAAGGGAACTGAGCGACAGGCCTTTCTCCAGACCTTCTTGCAGGAACGCCAACACTGAAGAAATTGGAGCAGTGAAGGGAGAAAGGGAGCCTGCCTCACACCACGATGCAAAGGTACGCCAAACCCTGGCGTAAGCAGTAGAAGTAGAGCGCTTCCTCGCTCTCAGCATAGTGGCGATGACCTTGTCTGAGAAGCCCTTCTTCCTCAGACGCTGCAGCTCAATAGCCAGGCCGTAAGACCAAAGGGGGAGGGATCCTCCATCACCACGGGACCCTGATGCAACAGGCCCTGCTCCGCTGGCAGCCGCAGAGGACTGTCCACTGAGAGCCTGATCAAGTCCGCATACCAGGGACGTCTGGGCCAGTCCAGACCCACCAGGATTATCCGGCCCGGATGCTTTGCCACCCGGTCTAGCACCCTGCCCAACATGGGCCAGGGCGGGAACACATAGAGAAGCTCCTGTGTCGGCCACTGTTGGAGGAGAGCATCTACTCCCAGAGATCGAGAGTCCCGTCCTCTGCTGAAAAAGCGCGGCACTTGGCAATTGGCCGATGACGCCATCAGATCTAGGCTCGGCTGGCCCCAGCGCTTCGTGATGTCCAAGAACGCCTGAGCCGATAACTGCCACTCTCCGGGATCCAAGGTATGTCGACTGAGAAAGTCCGCCTTGACATTCATGACTCCAGCATTGTGGGCCGCCGACAGCTGTTCCAGGTTCGCTTCCGCCCACTGGCATAGTTTCATGGCCTCCTTGGCTAGAGGGGCGCTCTTGGTACCTCCCTGGCGATTGACATAGGCCACAGCCGTGGCATTGTCCGACAGGACCCGTACTGGCTTCGACGCCAGTACCGGAAGAAACTCCAAAAGCGCCAACCGAATGGCTCTGAGTTCCAGGAGGTTGATAGACCACTTTGCCTCTGCAGGAGACCAGAGCCCCTGCGCTGTCCTTCCCAAGCAGTGGGCTCCCCAGCCCATCATAGAGGCGTCCGTCGTGACGACAACCCACTCCAGGGTCAGAAGAGGCATCCCTGCGGACAACTTGTCTGTCCTCAGCCACCAGCTCAGCGCCTTGCGCACCGCTAGGTCCAAGGGAAGGCGCACAGCGTAATCCTCCGACACTGGAGTCCAGCGCTGCAGCAGAGAGAGTTGTAGTGGTCTAATATGAGCCCTGGCCCAGGGCACTACTTCCATCGTGGCCGACATAGAGCCCAACAGCTGCACATAGTCCCAAGCCCGAAGAGGAGAGGCTACTAGGAACTGGTCCACCTGAGCCTGAAGCTTGACAATCCGATTGTCCGGCAGGAACACTCTGCCCACTTGGGTGTCGAAACGAACTCCCAGATATTCCAGGGACTCAGTCGGGCGCAGCTGGCTTTTCTCCCAGTTGATGATCCACCCCAGGGAGCTCAAAAGAGCAATCACCCGATCTACAGCTCTGCCACACTCTGCATAAGAGGGGGCTCGGATCAACCAGTCGTCCAGATAAGTATGGACTTGTACTCCTTCCTTTCGTAGGAAGGCCGCGATGACCACCATTACTTTGGAGAAGGTCCGCGGAGCAGTAGCCAACCCGAACGGGAGGGCTCTGAACTGGAAGTGTCGGCTCAGGACTGCAAAACGCAGAAAGAGTTGATGAGGAGGCCAGATGGGAATATGCAAGTAAGCTTCCTTGATGTCCAAGGATGCCAGGAACCTCCCTGCCTTCCCTGCCGCTATAACAGAGCGGAGAGTCTCCATTCGGAAGTGCCGAAACTTTCAAGGCCCGATTGACCCCTTTGAGGTCGAGGATAGGCCGTACAGAATCTCCTTTCTTTGGTACCACAAAGTAAATGGAGTAATGTCCCTTGCCAAGCTGATCTTCTGGCACTGGAACGACCGCACCCAGGCGGATCAGATTGTCCAAAGTCTGCTGCACTGCCACAGCTTTGACCGGAGACTTGCAGGGAGAGTGCACAAACCCGTCTCTTAAGGGTCGGCAGAACTCTAGCTTGTAGCCGTCTCTGATGACTTCCAGCACCCAAGCGTCTGGTTACCCTGGTCCACTCGCCCAGAAACGAGGACAGGGGTCCTCCAATCTGCACTGGGCCATGGACCAGGGCCCCGTCATTGGGTACAAGACCCTGGGGGAGGACCGGAGGACGCACCTCCGGGACGGCGGTCTCTGCGAAAGGAATGCTGCTTGGGGGAGAAGTTCCTCTTGAAGAAAAAGGGGGCAGAGGAGCCCAACTTGCCCGGGCGATACCGACGGGCTTCCTGAAACCGTCCTTTGGAGGAACCGGGGCGAGCACCACTGGCCCGAGCCCTGACCTCTGGTAACCTCTTGCCCTTAGACGTGCCGAAATCGGTCACAATTTTGTCCAGCTCGACCCCAAAGAGCAGCTTGCCTTTAAAAGGCAACTTAGCCAGGCGAGACTTAGAGGCATGGTCAGCAGACCATTGCTTCAGCCAAAGCCAACGCCGCGCAGAGACTGTCTGAGCCATACCTTTAGCTGAGGCTCTCAAGACATCATACAGCAAGTCTGCCAAATAAGCCAAGCCCGATTCCAGGGCCGGCCAATCAGCCCTCAAGGAAGGATCCGAGGGGGAAGCCCGCTGCACAATCATCAGGCACGCCCTGGCCACATAAGAGCCGCAAACTGAGGCCTGCAAACTTAAAGCAGCTGCCTCGAAGGACAACCTTAATGCCGCCTCCAATCTTCTGTCTTGGGCGTCCTTTAGGGCCGTGCCACCTTCCACTGGCAACGCCGTTTTCTTAGTCACCGCAGTGATTAAAGAATCCACGGTAGGCCAAAGAAAGGCCTCCCGTTCACCTTCAGGCAGAGGATAGAGGCGGGACATAGCCCTAGCCACTTTGAGGCTCGCTTCTGGGACATCCCATTGAGCCGAAATCAAGGTGCACATGGCCTCATGCACGTGGAAGGTTCTAGGCGAGCGCTTCGTCCCCAGCATAATGGCGGAGCCAACAGAGGCTGAGGGAGAGACGTCCTCCGGAGAGGAAATCTTCAAAATGCTCATGGCCTGCACTAACAGGTTGGGCAAATTCTCTGAGCAAAAGATCCGCGCTGCAGAGGGGTCATCCGCTCCATCCGAGCAGGAATCCGTCTCCTCCAAGGAATCCCCAAAGGACCGTTGGGAGAACTCAGATACGCTGCCCTCATCTACATCAGAGGAGACAGAGTCCTCTAGGGCCTGGAAATCCACCCGAGGGCGTTTGCTTCCGGAGGCCTCAACCCCTTTATCGGACAAGGGAGCAGGGGCAACGTTTTACATAAGAAAAGCCTGATGCAGCAGCAAAATGAACTCAGGGGACAATCCCCCCAAACTGTGCACTTCTGCAGCTTGGGCCATGGCCCTAGCCGCACCCTCAATCGGCGCTCGCAAGAGCGGGGGAGAAACGTGCTGCGCATCCAAAATGGCGTCCGGCGCGAAACTCCGAGATGGAGCCGCGCGGGAAGAACGGCGCTTAACTTTGGCCGCTTTCTTACCGTCGCCCGAATCAAGGGCGACCATAGTATTAATGTCTCCCAGCGCGAGGGCAGCCCGAGCAGAGTGGCCGGCCAACATGGAGTGGGCGAACAGCGGGGGATGGGCGCTTATGGCGGGAAAAACCGCCGCACCGGAGGAAGAACCGGGACACTGACCGGACTCTATACTGATGCTCAACAAAGGCGATTCAGGCTTTGAAACCCCCGCATCCCCGCTAGACGCACCCACGCGGTCCGGGGAGCGAATCTTCGCGCCCTCGGCCTCCGACTCCATAAGCCACGTGAAGATCGAACGGGGAACCCCCTGCCTGCTATAAAAAGGTAAAATTACCTGCTTCTCGCTCCGAGCTGTAACGAACTGGTGTCCCAGTGAGCAGCTGCAATAAACGTTGAAATTAAACGCCCTTAAAGGACGTCCAAATTTTTTTTTTTTAAACGGAGCCAGCGGGAGGGGGGAGAAAAGGAGGGACCTGGCACCACCAGGTTTGCACTTGCTCAAGAAGAGCCCTCAACCCCAGGTACTCAACAAAACCTAAGGATTAGGCTTGGAGACCTAGCCAGAGCTGCTGCTGTGTGTGACCACCACCTGCTGAGATAGAGAATATACTGAGGAGTTTCCGGCAGCACATGACCACATATAGGGAGGCAAAAGGATTGCTCTCTATCTCCACGTGCTGGTAGATGGACACAACCCACCAGTCTATGGATTGATCAGCATGATGATATGGAAAACTGGCTTACAAAAATGGCCACTACCGCATGGAAACAAAACAGGGCACACTCTGACCCAGTTAGCAGGGGGGGAAAGCACCATGGGAGTAGAGCCCAGTACCCTACACTCACCACAATGCATTGCTAATGTGACTCTGCAGGGCACCTAACAGAAAAGGTGTCACACTCAACCGAGAGCCACATCGCAACCAGGGAAAGGCTGTCGGAGGATACAACACATTCTGCTGTCATGGAGGTGGGTATGGCATTTGAGACTGGCAAAAAAGGTTTTTAGTTTAATTTTTTTAGTTTGGAAGGGGATTGGTGACCACTGGGGGAGTATGGGGAGGTCATACCCCATTCCCTCCAGTGGTCATCTGGTCAGTTGGGGCACCTTTTTGAGGCTTGGTCGTGAAAATAAAAGGACCAAGTAAAGCCGGCGAAATACTGCTTAACGCCGCTTTTTTTTCCCATTATCGGCGAAAGCCGGCCATCTGGTAGCCACGCCCATGCCCACCCATGTCCCGCCTTCGCTAATCTACCGACACGCCCCCTTGAACTTTCACCGGCGAAGCCACAGGAAAGCGGCAATGCTGTCAAAAATGCCACTTTTGATTATACCAATTTTGCTGCTTTTAAGAAATCGCCAGCCATCTCCCGATTTGCGTCGGAAGATGGCTGGCGATCACTTTCGATTATAAGCTGGATAGTAACCTATAGATCTTTGTATGTCTAAATGCTTTGTAAATACTTGGAGGCATATTTTCAAAGCACTTTGGGAGGCTAAGTTCCATAGGTTTCTATGGAACTTTGGGAGGCTAAGTGCTTTGAAAATATGCCTCTTGGTATCTTAAGAAGTGAACGAGTGGGGGGGTTTAATTGATTTTTCTAAACCTCTATTTTAATTATTATTTTAGGATTTTATTTTTTAGTAATGACAAATTCAACTGGAAAAAGTCAGCCTGACCATCGGAGGAAAGTACTGGCTTTTCTGGACGAGCTGTGGCAGTTTCACCATAGCAGATAATGCAGCACTGAAATCCAAAATATAGCATTGTAAATAACAAAACAAGTTCTGGAGCTCTGACAAAAACATTTCACTTTCATTTAAATAGCTTTTCGGTCTGCAACTTGAATAATAAAAGAGATTGTAAGCTCTTTGAGCAGGGACTGTCTTTTTTGTGTATGGTGTACAGCGCTGCTTATGCCTTGTAGCGCTATAGAAATGATAAATAGTAGTAGTAGTAGAATGGCAGAACTATTCTCCTGGAAACCAGTCAGAACTCATGGAATGAGAACTCCAAATAGACTTTATTAGGACACTACACGGTCCGTGTTTCGGCTATAAAGCCTTCATCAGGGGTCTAAAAACATAACGTACAAATACAATGAGAATAATATATATATTGAAAATTAAAAATTGAAATCATGTTAAACACAACATGGAGAATATTGTCTCAAGCAAAACACATAACATAGGAAACAATGTCTCAAACAAAATAAAAACTGATATTTAAAAACTAATGTTTAAAAACACAGAAAATATAACATTAGCCATGTAAAATGTCCATATGCCGCCTAATAAATTTAATTTAAAACATCTTTGAATTCTATACATACACTATGGCATTTGGATGAACTCACAAACAGAGAATGTCATTTATGTCATCCAGAATATCTCTACAAATCTATCTATACATTTATTAATCATACATTGCTCCATTTTTGTTACCAGTTCAAAAATGCTGGAATATATTAATCATAGTGAACTATAATATTAATGTATTACTGGTATATATATATATATATATATATTTATATATATGTGGGTGTGTAAACTAATAATTCATATTATTGAAAAACATAACAATAAAAATACAAATGTAAATGTATATAATGAAAACGTATGTATGTAATTATACGTATAAATCAAAATTTGGAATTACAAAAGTTAGAAATTGCAAAAAATATATAATATGGATATTCCAAAAACACACACATACCGATATGCTGATGTTCTGTTGAGCATATGATACTAATGGAGCACTGAAAATAACACTGTGAAATGGTAAAGATAAAAGTAAAAAGATGAAATAACAAAATGAACAGTAACACTACCAGACATAACTCTGTGCCAGAAATGTCACTTAAAACCAAGTGCTGCTAATTAACCAAAATGGCAGATAACCAGTATGTGGTAAATATGCATGGCTATAAAATAAAAAACATAACCAGAAAGTTCCAGATTAAAATCATACAGTGCTGATGAAAACGTCTTAAAAACAAAAGCAGAAAACTAAATCTCTTTAAAAATAGCACATCCAAAGCACATCATTAAAAAATATATATATAATATATTATGTTCATCCAAATGCCATAGTGTATGTATAGAATTCAAAGATGTTTTAAATTAAATTTATTAGGCGGCATATGGACATTTTACATGGCTAATGTTATATTTTCTGTGTTTTTAAACATTAGTTTTTAAATATCCGTTTTTATTTTGTTTGAGACATTGTTTCCTATGTTATGTGTTTTGCTTGAGACAATATTCTCCATGTTGTGTTTAACATGATTTCAATTTTTAATTTTCAATATATATATTATTCTCATTGTGTTTGTATGTTATGTTTTTAGACCCCTGATGAAGGCTTTATAGCCGAAACACGGACCGTGTAGGTTCCTAATAAAGTCTATTTGGAGTTCTCATTCCGTGAGTTCTGACTAGTTTCTTGGATTGGATTTTCTTCCACTCTGCATTTGTTTTCCTTGTTGGATTTGTGGAAGGTGTGAACCTCTTCTTTTTTCTTCAGACCTATTCTCCTTACATAGAGGGGCATAATCGAAAGGGACGTCCATGTTTTGATGAGGATGTCCTTGCAAAACGTCCCCATCCAGGGGCGGGGAAACCTGTATTTTCAAAACAAGATGGACGTCTATCTTTCGTTTCGATAATATGGTCAGGGACACCCAAATCCTGAAATTTGGTCATCCTTAGAGATGGTCGTCCCTAGACTTGGTCGTTTTTGATTTTCGGCGATAATGGAAACCAAGGACGTCCATCTCAGAAACGACCAATTCCATATCATCAAGCTGATCAATCCATAGACTGGTGGGTTGTGTCCATCTACCAGCAGGTGGAGATAGAGAGCAAACTTTTGCCTCCCTATATGTGGTCATGTGCTGCCGGAAACTCCCCAGTATGTTCTCTATCTCAGCAGGTGGTGGTCACACACAGCAGCAGCTCTGGCTAGGCCTCCAAGCCTAATTTTTAGGTTTTGTTGAGTGCCTGGGGTTGAGGGCTCTTTTGAGCAAGTGCAAACCTGGTGGTGCCAGGTCCCTCCTTTTCTCCCCCCTCCCGCTGGCTCCGTTAAAAAAAAAAAAAAAAAAAAAAAAAAAAATTTTGAACGTCTTTAAAGGCGTTTATCTCGACGTTTATTGAAGCGTCTATTGCAGCTACTCACTGGGACACCAGGTCGTTACAACTCGGAGCGGACAGCAGGTAATTTTTACCTTTTTATAGCGGGCAGGGGGTTCCCCGATTCTTCTCCTCGTGGCATATGGCGTCGGAGGGCGAGGGCGCAAAGGGTCGCTCCCCGGGTCGCTTGAGCGCTTCTAGAGGGGATGCGGGGGTCTTAAAGCCTGATTCGCCCTTGTTGGGTGACGGTTTCGTGACCGATGAATGTCCCGGTCCTTCCTCCGGCGTGGCGGTTTTTCCCGCCATAAACGCCCATCCCCCGCTCCTCGCCTCCGCCATCTTGGCCGGCCACGCGGCTCGGACGGCTTCTTCTTGGGCCGCCCTTGAGGTTGGAGACATTAATGCCATGAACGCCCTTAATTTGGGCGACGGCACAGAAGCGGCTAAAGTTAAGAGCCGTTCTTTCCGCGCGGCTCCTTCGCGGAGTTTCGCGCCGGACGCCATTTTGGATGCGCAGCATGTCTCTCCCCCGCTATTGAGAGCGCCGGTTGAGGGTGCGTCTAGGGCTGTTGCCCAGGCTGCGGAAGTGCACAGTTTGGGGGGTTTCTCCCCCGAGTTTGTTTTGCTGCTGCATCAGGCCTTCCTCATGCACAACGCTGCCCCTGCTCCCTCGTCTGGTAAAGAGGTTGAGGTTCCCAGAGGTAAACGCCCTCGGGTTGATTCCCAGGCCTTGGAGGAATTTGTCTCCTCCGATGTAGATGAGGGCAGCGTGTCTGAGGTCTCCCAACGGTCCTTTGCGGATTCCTTGGAGGAGACGGATCCCCGCTTGGATGGAGCGGATGACCCCTCTGCAGCGCGGCTTTTTAGCCCAGAGGATTTGCCCAACCTGTTGTTACAGGCCATGGACACTTTGAAGATTTCCTCTCCGGAGGACGTCTCTCCCTCAGCCCCTGTTGGCTCTGCCATTATGCTGGGGACGAAGCGCCCGCCTAGAACCTTCCACGTGCATGATGCCATGCACACCTTAATCTCGGCTCAATGGGATGTCCCAGAAGCGAGCCTTAAAGTGGCTAGGGCTATGTCCCGCCTCTATCCTTTGGCTGTGAGTGAACGTGAGGCCTATCTGTGGCCTACCGTGGATTCTTTGATCACTGCGGTGACTAAGAAAACGGCGTTGCCGGTGGAAGGTGGCACAGCCCTAAAGGACGCCCAAGACAGAAGATTGGAGGCGGCCTTAAGGTCGTCCTTTGAGGCGGCTGCTTTAAATTTGCAGGCCTCAGTTTGCGGCTCCTATGTGGCCAGGGCGTGCCTGACTATGGTACAGCGGGCTTCCCCCTCGGATCATTCCTTGAGGGCTGATTGGCCGGCCCTGGAATCGGGCTTAGCCTATTTGGCAGACTTGCTGTATGATGTCTTGAGAGCCTCAGCTAAAGGCATGGCTCAGACAGTCTCTGCGCGGCGGTGGCTTTGGCTGAAACATTGGTCTGCTGACCACGCCTCTAAATCCCGCCTGGCTAGATTGCCTTTTAAAGGCAAGCTGCTCTTTGGGGTTGAGCTGGACAAAATCGTGACCGATCTCGGCACGTCTAAGGGCAAGAAGTTACCAGAGGTCAGGGCTCGGGCTAGTGCTCGTCCCGGTACCTCCAGAGGACGGTTTCAGGAAGCCCGTCGGTACCGCCCGGGCAGGTCGGGTTTTTCTGCCCCCTCTTCCTTTAAGAGGAATTTCTCCCCCAAGCAGCATTCCTTTCGCAGAGACCGCCGTCCCGGAGGTGCTCCCTCCGGTCCTCCCCCAGGGTCTCGTACCCAATGACGGGGTCTTGGTCCACGCCCCAGTGCAGATTGGAGGACGGCTGTCCTCGTTTCTGGGCGAGTGGACCGCAATAACTTCAGACGCGTGGGTGCTGGAAGTCATCAGAGACGGCTACAAACAAGAGTTCTGCCGACCCTTAAAAGACGGGTTTGTACTCTCTCCCTGCAAGTCTCCGGTCAAAGCTGTGGCAGTGCAGCAGACCTTGGACAATCTGATCCGCCTGGGCGCGGTCGTTCCGGTGCCAGAAAGTCAGCTTGGCAAGGGACGTTACTCCATTTACTTTGTGGTACCAAAGAAAGGAGGTTCTGTCCGGCCTATCCTCGACCTCAAAGGGGTCAATCGGGCCTTGAAAGTGCGGCACTTTCGCATGGAGACTCTCCGCTCTGTTATAGCGGCAGTGAAGGCAGGAGAGTTCCTGGCATCCTTGGACATCAAGGAAGCGTACCTACATATTCCCATCTGGCCTCCTCATCAACGCTTTCTGCGTTTTGCAGTCCTGGGACGACACTTCCAGTTCAGAGCCCTCCCTTTCGGGTTGGCTACTGCTCCGCGGACCTTTTCCAAAGTAATGGTGGTCATCGCGGCCTTCCTACGAAAGGAAGGGTACAAGTCCATCCTTATCTGGACGACTGGTTGATCCGAGCCCCCTCTTATGCAGAGTGCGGCAAAGCTGTGGACCGGGTAGTTGCTCTTTTGAGCTCCCTGGGATGGATCATCAACTGGGAGAAGAGCCAGCTGCGCCCGACTCAGTCCCTGGAGTACCTGGGAGTTCGATTCGACACCCAAGTGGGCAGAGTGTTCCTGCCAGACAATCGGATTGTCAAACTTCAGGCTCAGGTGGACCAGTTCCTAGTAGCCTCTCCCCTTCGGGCTTGGGACTATGTGCAGCTGTTGGGCTCTATGACGGCCACGATGGAAGTTGTGCCCTGGGCCAGGGCTCATATGAGACCACTTCAACACTCTTTGCTGCAGCGCTGGACTCCGATGTCGGAGGATTATGCTGTGCGCCTTCCCTTGGACCCAGCAGTGCGCAAGGCGCTGAGCTGGTGGATGCAGACAGACAAGTTGTCTGCGGGAATGCCTCTGGTGACCCCAGAGTGGATTGTCGTCACGACGGACGCCTCGTTGTCGGGCTGGGGAGCCCACTGCTTGGGAAGGACAGCGCAGGGGCTCTGGTCTCCTGCAGAGGCAAAGTGGTCTATCAACCTCCTGGAACTCAGAGCCATTCGGTTGGCGCTTTTGGAGTTCATCCCGGTACTGGTGTTGAAGCCTGTACGGGTCCTGTCGGACAATGCCACGGCTGTGGCCTATGTCAACCGCCAGGGAGGTACCAAGAGCGCCCCTCTAGCCAAGGAGGCTATGAATCTTTGCCAGTGGGCGGAAGCGAACCTGGAGCAGCTTTCAGCGGCCCACATTGCCGGAGTCATGAATGTCAAGGCGGACTTTCTCAGTCGCCATACCTTGGAGCCCGGAGAGTGGCAGCTATCTGCTCAGGCGTTCTTGGACATCACGAAGCGCTGGGGCCAGCCGAGCCTAGATCTGATGGCGTCATCGGCCAATTGCCAAGTGCCGCGCTTTTTTCAGCAGAGGACGGGACCCTCGATCCCTGGGAGTAGATGCTCTTCTCCAACAGTGGCCGACACAAGAGCTTCTCTATGTGTTCCCGCCCTGGCCCATGTTGGGCAGGGTGCTAGACCGGGTGGCAAAGCATCCCGGCAGGGTAATCCTGGTGGGTCCGGATTGGCCCAGGCGTCCCTGGTATGCGGACTTGATCAGGCTCTCAGTCGACGATCCTCTGCGGCTGCCAGTGGAGCAGGGCCTGTTACATCAGGGTCCCGTGGTGATGGAGGATCCCTCCCCCTTTGGTCTTACGGCCTGGCTATTGAGCGGCAGCGTCTGAGGAAGAAGGGCTTCTCAGACAAGGTCATCGCCACTATGCTGAGAGCGAGGAAGCGCTCTACTTCTACTGCTTACGCCAGGGTTTGGCGTATCTTTGCAGCGTGGTGTGAAGCAGGCTCACTTTCTCCCTTCACTGCTCCAATTTCTTCAGTGTTGGCGTTCCTGCAAGAAGGTCTGGAGAAAGGCCTGTCGCTCAGTTCCCTTAAAGTCCAGGTAGCGGCTCTGGCTTGCTTCAGGGGCCGCCTGAAGGGTGCTTCCCTGGCTTCACAGCCAGATGTGGTGCGCTTTCTCAAGGGAGTTAATCACCTGCGCCCTCCTCTGCACTCAGTGGTGCCTGCGTGGAATCTCAACCTGGTGCTAAGAGCATTGCAGAAGCCGCCTTTTGAACCCTTGTCGAGGGCATCTCTGAAAGACCTGACGTTGAAAGCAGTCTTTTTGGTGGCTATCACTTCAGCCAGAAGAGTTTCCGAGCTCCAGGCGCTCTCATGTCGAGAGCCTTTTCTGCAGTTCACTGAGGCAGGAGTGACTATTCGCACAGTGCCTTCCTTTCTGCCCAAGATTGTTTCTCGCTTCCATGTGAATCAGCAGCTCTGTCTCCCTTCCTTTCGTAGGGAGGACTACCCAGAGGAGTACTCTGCTCTTAAATATCTGGATGTGAGACGAGTCATCATCAGATACTTGGAAGTGACCAATGATTTCCGGAAATCGGATCATCTGTTTGTCCTGTTTGCAGGTCCTCGTAAAGGTCTGCAGGCTGCTAAGCCTACAGTGGCAAGATGGGTCAAGGAAGCCATTGCAGCGGCTTATGTGGCCGCGGGGAAGGTGCCGCCTATCCAGCTGAAGGCTCACTCCACGAGAGCTCAGGCGGCCTCGATGGCAGAGGCCGGATCCGTCTCCTTGGAAGAGATATGCAAGGCGGCAACTTGGGCTTCGGCTCATACATTCTCCAAGCATTACCGTTTGACTGTGGCTGCACGGGCGGAGGCCCGGTTTGGAGCTTCAGTGTTGAGGTCAGGGATTTCAATGTCCCGCCCTGGGTGAGTACTGCTTCGGTACATCCCACCAGTCTATGGATTGATCAGCTTGATGATATGGAAGGTAAAATTATGTATAATCATACCTGATAATTTTCTTTCCATTAATCATAGCTGATCAATCCATAGCCCCTCCCAGATATCTGTACTGTTTTATTCTGGTTGCATTTCAGGTTCAAGTTTAGTCTTCAGTTACTTCAGAAAGACTTCGTGTTCAAGTTTTTTCACTTGGATTTTTCAAGAGTTAAGACGAGTTTGTGTTACAGTGAGCTGCTGCATTCCTCTCCCCTCCGTTTTACGGGGCTGGATTGAGACTTAAAATTCTGCCGGCACTCCCTCCCGCTTCGTGCGGCTGTAGGGCAGCTTTGTACCCCTCCCGCTTCGGCGGTGTTAGGGTCAGTCAGCTCCTCCCGCGGTTGCGGTTGCAGGATAAGCCAGATCCCCCCGCATCGGCGGGTGTGGTGTCCCTCCCCCGCTCCGCGGGGATGAGCTGGACGGATTCCCCTCCCCCACTTGTGTGGGGATGAGCTGGGTTAATTCCCCTCCCCCGTTTCGGCGGTGGTGAGCTGGGCAGAGTGTCCCTTCGTGGGTGTAATTCTCTAAGTGCTGAGTCCTGCGGATGGAGCTTTGATATCGACATACTGGGGAGTTTCCGGCAGCACATGACCACATATAGGGAGGCAAAAGTTTGCTCTCTATCTCCACCTGCTGGTAGATGGACACAACCCACCAGTCTATGGATTGATCAGCTATGATTAATGGAAAGAAAATTATCAGGTATGATTATACATAATTTTACCATGCAAGCTATTTGGTCATGGGAGGAGCCAGCATTTGTAGTGCACTGGTCCCCCTCACATGCCAGGACACCAACCGGGCACCCTAGGGGGCATTGTAGTGGACTTCATAAATTGCTCCCAGGTGCATAGCTTCCCGTACCTTGTGTGCTGAGCCCCCCAACACCCCCAAACCCACTACCCACAACTGTACACCACTACCATAGCCCTAAGGGGTGAAGGAGGGCACCTACATGTGGGTACAGTGGGTTTTGGAGAGTTCGCTGTTTCCTCCACAAATGTAACAGGTAGGGGAGGGATGGGCCTGGGTCCACCTGCCTGAAGTGCACTGCACCCACTAAAACTGCTCCAGGGACCTGCATACTGCTGTGATGGACCTGAGTATGACATCTGAGGTTGGCCATCAATATCTTGAAAGATATTTTTTGAGGGTGGGAGGAGGTTAGTGACCACTGGGGGAGTAACGGGAGGTCATCCCCGGTTCTCTCCGGTTGTCATCTGGTCAGTTCAGGCACCTTTTTGTGCCTTGGCCGTAAGAAAAACACGACCAGGTAAAGTCGTCCAAGTGTTCGTCAGGGACGTCCTTGTTTCTTTCGATTATGGGTCAAGGACATCCTAGTGTTAGGCACGCCCAAGTCCCACCTTCACTATGCTTCCGATACGCCCCCTTGAACTTTGGCTGTCCCTTTTGATTATACCGATTTGGACGACCCTGTGAGAAGGACGCCCATCTTCCGATTTATGTCAAAAGATGGGTGTCCTTCCCTTTCAAAAATTAGCCCAATAGTCACCTAAAAAATAGTTCTATGTTATCCAGTGATGTCTTGCATGTGAATATAACCCTAACAGACCCCTCAAAAACTGCCCGATCCCCTCCTAACAGAAAGAATACAAAACCAAGGCAGTTTAATAAAATCTCACAAGTTTGCTATTGTTTTGAACAAACTAATATGGTGACAAGCTTTGCCCACTGGCTTCAGCCGCTATAATGGGCCAGAATTAGGATCATGCTTTCTCCAGTCATCAAACCTCCTTGAGGCTCACCCTGACACATGCACGGTCAACAGCATCAGAGATCACCTGATCTACTGGCGCATGTGTATGACGATCCCGTGCAGACAGCTGTACATGGAGATCGCCGTACCCATGTGCCAGTAGATCAGGTAATGACTTCTGATTTCGCTGGCCCAAGGAGGTTAGATTGAGAACAGGAGACAGCATGAGCCTATCTGGCCCATTATGTGGGCTGAAGCCAATAGTGGGAGCTTGCAGCTGCATTAGTTCATTCCAAACAATAGCAAAAGCTTATTATAAATAACATATTGCCTATGTGTGGTCCATCTGTAACAAGTCTAAAGCTGTACCAGTTTGATAGACAGTACCTTAAAAGGTGGAGGATAAAAGGATTTTGTTTATTTTTTATTTATTTGACAGCTTCCCATATCTATACATAAACATCATGAAATAAAACTGAATATCACTTTTAAAATAAGCTTTAAAATTATTGTAGCTGATAGAAACAACAGTAATACATTCTCTGTATTTTGTGCTCATTTTTCTACACTTTTCTACAGAATACAGTAATGGCCAAATTTCAGTGAGGATAACCTGTTTCCTGGTGGGTTCATCTTAACTGTTGTAATCTGCCTTTGGAAGCCTGGTGTTATAAAGATGGAATATATTTAAATTAACTGGAAGTAAAATTAAACTCTCCTTTCATTGGAGCCCATGGAATCACATCTTCACCTCATCTCTTTTGTAGAAGTTAACATTTTAGATATACAAGTGGATTATTCTGTTTTGAGAATGTTTCAGGCACAAGTGGTTTTATAAGTCAAAATAATAAAAATAAATATTTTGTTTCATTCAGATTTCTTATTTGTTTAAATATAACTAAACGGGCTATAAGCCTCTAATGCAATGCATTGTTTTTCTTATATTTTATTCTTGTGATGACTTATACTGTGCCAAAACTTAAAACTCTTATCTCTTCTTTCTGGTTGTTAATAAAAGGAGCTCATTGTGAACACTATCCACCCTAAAAAGGTTTGTGGCTGTACATGAGGAATTGTGATATTGCATAAATAAGTGTGTGTTTTTGTTCCTACTCATGCATGCAAAGGTTATATAATCCTTTCAAGAAAGCCAGTTAATTTGGAACATAACCACAAAGGCATGGTATGGTTGCATTTTCAATATGGAAATACTAGAGCCCAGCTAAGTAACAGGTTATTTTGAGTTAGTCTTCACTGGACCAAACTTGCTTTCCTTGTTCTATCACCATCCAGTTGATAGGCAGTACCTTAAAAAGTGGAGGATAAAGGATTTTTTTTGTTTACATTTATATCCCACATTATCCTAAGCAAAGGGGTCCTTTTACTAAGATGTGCCGAAAAACAGCCTTTGCTGGTGTAGAAGATGCATGTGAGTCCATTTTTCAGCGCACCTGCAAAAAAGGCCTTTTCTTTTTTTTTGGCTGAAAATGGATGTGCGGCCAAATAAAAATTGGTATACGTCCATTTTGGGCCTGAGACCTTACCGCCACCTACTGACCTAGCGGTAAAGTCTCACGCGTTAACCAGGCGGTAATCAGTGCACGTATAATGCTGATTACTGCCCGGTTAGCTCTGTGCACCAGAACATTTCCAGGGCGCATAGTGGGCATGCATAGAAAATGAAATTACTGCCCAGGCCACGCGGTAGCCAGATGGTAGTTCAAAATTGATGCACGTACGCGCCTACGCAGCTTAGTAAAAGGGCCCCAAACTCAGGTTCAATGTGGCTTACATTTGAAAATACAGTGAGACAGAATAATAGAATTCATTAACATCATGGGAGCAAGTCAATGGATATGTCAGAAACATTTAACAAAGTTGAGAAATTACCATATATACCCAACTGAGCATTTAAAAAGTCTATCCTTTAATGATGCTGCATGTTCAGAAATCATAACCCTAAGTATAGACAAATATTCAAAGATTATCATACGCACACACCAGAACAGGCATCCATACATATATTGCAAAAGTAAACAACAACTTCTAGAGTACATCCAAAGCTTAATTTTTATGTTTTAATTATTATTATTATTTAATTATTATTATTACAGAACAAGAAAAACCAGTGAACCATACAACATGGCACAATATAAACTTTTACAGAAAATATAACTCAAGAACCCTTCCCCTTCCACATTCTTCTCCCTCACTATAAACCCACCAAAATAACACAACAGATGTACAGATCAGTACAAAGCAAATAAACAACATAGTTTATACCAAATTGATTCACTACCCTTAGGTTTTGCCTTTGGGTTTAACAAGAAATACTATCTATGTGTCTGTAAGGTCTAGATAAACCAGCCCCTCCAAATGACACACTGATTACAATTTAGAACAAGTTACTGTTCTAACAGATAAAAGGTTATTCCATTCTGACAGTTCCTCTGTGTACATGTTTGAAAATATAAGTGAGATCAAAGAAAAATGCTACCAACAATAAAGAATGACAACATAAATGCAACAGCTGATGGGTTTGTTTGCTTTGTTTTCAGTGTACCAAGAGGGCAAATGAACGGGGGGGGGGGGGGGGGGGGGGGGGGGGGGGGAGGAGATAGCTGTGGCTTTTTGTGCCATGCTGTCTCCTCCTCTCCATCTTACCTCCTTGTGCTGTCCCATGCATATGTCAGGGTGAGTCTTGCTGCATCAGCCTGGACAAACAGCAAGTGCAGCTGCGCGGAATTATTAAAGGGCTTGTTACACAGTGCTATGTTTGCTACCAAAGGGGTAAGTGTTAAATAATGCACCGGGAGTTATTTTCTTCTTCTTCTTCTTTTTTTTTAATTCGCACTAGTTCTACAGATAATTTTATGCATAGACCGTAGTTAAGGGCAGACTAGGGGGCTAGCATAGGTTATAGATGGTCCAAGAAATTAATCTACTTTGTATATAAAACTTAAGCCAACTAAATAAGAGTCTACCTTATGTGCACAAATGGTGACAGTTACCACTTTAATGGATTGTTCAATAAAAAATTATCATTTTATTCTTTTTGTTTTTTATTTAGTAACGTCTGTCTCCATGCCTTAAAATAGACATATAGGCAATTACACCATCCATGTATAATGAGTATAAGACAGGTTCTGGTAGTTATTGTTTCTGCTCAGATTATAGTTGTGGCCTGATGGCAGGATCCAACATATTTTATTGCCATATTTGCTGTTCCTCTAGCTTCCTGTAGGATTAAGGATTTAGGGATCTCTAGCGCTGGGCGTCTCTAGCGTTTAGTGCTCGCTGATCACTAGCAAGCACTAAAAATGCTTTCGCGCCTTTGTAAAAGACCCCCTTATTTTTCCAGTGGTTTATTCTGGTACAGGTGTGTTCATCTTAAGCAGTTGTACTATGCAATGATGTAATTTGTTTCCACTATTCTCTTTTGAATTTTCTTTCTTTTATATATGATCTGCCTTGCTTGCATGTATGCATATTATAGTTTGTACTTTGTGTTATTGGATTTTTGACTGGCTCCTGCTGAATTGCTGTTCCCATTGAGGTGACTCCTGGCCGCTCCCGCAAGTCACGTGACACAATTTTTTTTTACTGGCTCCTGCTGAATTGCTGCTCCCCCTGAGCTGACTCCTGCCTGCTCCTGCAAGTCACGTGACCCGTAAGAAATTCCAACCCTGAACCACTTTTGACTTGTACACTATATCAAGGATGTTTGCTCTTTAGCTCTGTTCTGCTTTAGGTTCTTTCGAATATGTCTCTGTCAGACAGTGGTGTGCTGGTAAATGTTTAACAACAGGCTCTCTCCCCGGTCCACCTCTGCGCCCTCCCCCCCGTTCACCTCTGCGCCCCCCCAGTCCCAAATTGCAGAGCTGGCTATAGCCGGGGAGAGAGCCTGGGGGGGGGGCGGTGGCAGTGCATTACTCTCTCCAGGAAAAAAAAATTAAATGCTCCCAGATTCCAATCTAATTCATGTTTAATGTGGAATAAAATGCCATAAATAAGTAAATAAATATAAACTTTTAACGTTGAGAACCTGATTCTCATAACATGATGTCTGTTTTGGAAGCCCTTTACCAGGAAAAAAAATCTCTGCGAGTATACCCAAAATGATACAAACCAAATTAGCATACAGACCAGGAATTAGGAGAACAGACAGTCTTGCCAACTCTGAAAAACAATGTGTTATCAAAATCTCAGAACCGAACAAACAGATCCCTATTCAGACACTTGGCCTTGCAGTCATACATGCAGAACAGAGATAGCCCCTATTCAAATTCTTCAAAAATTAATCTGAAATCCTAAGAAGCACAATACCAGAAAAACGGAAAGAAACATGTTGCTATACACTGCAAAATATGATAGCAGATGTAAATTCTCAAAGTGGACATATTCCAAACACTAAAATGAAAATAATTTTTTCTACCTTTGTTGTCTGGTGACTGTTTTTCTGATCATGCTGGCCCAGTATCTGAGTCTGCTGCTCTCTATCTGTTCCCTTGGCTCCGTTTCCAGGGCTTCCTTTTGGTTTATTTCTTTTCTTTCCTCCTTTCTTCTTCATTTCTGGTCCTCCGCAGACTTGACTGTCCAGTGGATCCAGCTTCTTCCTATTTTCTCCATTCATGTGCAGTTTTTCCCTCTTCTTTCCCTCATCTCATCTCCTTCCTCTCTCTTCCCTCCATGTCCAGGATTTCTTCTCTCTCCCTTCCCTGTCCTCCATCCGTGTCCAGCATTTCTCCTTTCTCCCCTCCATTCATGTTCATCTCACTTCCTCTCTCTCCCTTCCCCTCCATCCATGTCCAGCATTTCTTCTCTCTCTCCCTTCCCCTCTTTCCTGTCTTCCCTCCCCTCCATCCATGTTCAGAATTTCTCCAGCTATCCCCTCCATTCATGCAATTCTCTTCTCTCCGCTGCCCCCCTCTATCCATCCATACCCAGCAATTTTCTTCTCTCCCCTGCCCCCCCCCCTCCAGCCATCCATACCCAGCAGTGGCGTACCAAGGGCGGGGTGGTGGGGGGCGGACCGCCCCTGGTGCAGCCAGTATGGGGGGTGTTGCAGTGTCCTAACTTCTGCTCCGTTGTCCGTCAGTTCTTGCTTAGA
Source organism: Microcaecilia unicolor (assembly GCF_901765095.1). Lineage (NCBI taxonomy): Eukaryota > Metazoa > Chordata > Amphibia > Gymnophiona > Siphonopidae > Microcaecilia > Microcaecilia unicolor. The sequence continues at coordinate 128,549,053 of NC_044037.1, forward strand.
GCGGCATGCCTCCCCCAAGTTGAGTTCCCTTCCCCTCACTTGTTCTGCGGCACTGGCGCGCACCTTCCACGTCCGCCACATGCTGCTGTTCACTGCGTCGCTCACTGTGTCATCTCCTCCCACCATACAACTCCTCTTTCCCGCCCAAGGAAGTTTTCTCCATCTCCAGCCCATTGGACTAAACGTCATGGCGTCTTCCTCCCACCGTACGGCTCCTCTCTCCCGCCCAAGGAAGTTAGATCCGCCTCCAGCTCAGCTGGACTAAACATCACAGCATCTTCCTCCCCCTGCGGCGCCTTGTGCGCCAGTCATGTCAGTGTGCCCTTCCTGCAGCTGTGACATATCCGGGTGGTTTCCTGGTTCTTCTCTCCATCCTAGCTCGTGGCCCACCCGCCGTCTTCAGTGCAGCCGCGAGCCTTCTGCTGCCAGCTGCAGTGCTGCACTACTAGTGCACTCCACCCCCACCGAGCCACCGGGATCGTCGGCAGAAGAATCTTGCAGTTGGAGGAGCAGAGCCCAGGTAATTAGGCCCCGTGGCATGATGTAATATTTCTTTAAATTGTACTGCCATTACTTTTTTTTTTATATATTTTATTTCATTTTCTGCTGCTACTGCTGCTGCTAGTTAAGTTTGGCAAGAACAGCAAGCTGCAGCAGGGGATGTCATAAAATGTGAAAAGGAAGCACTGGGGGGGGGGGGGCAAGAACAGTATTCTGGGTGGGAGAGTAACAGGGCACCCTGCCTGGATGGATGGATGGAGGGGAGTGGGGACAGACAGAGGGGCGGACAGTGCTGGAAATGAGAGAAGAAAGGGCAGACCAGACGCTAGGTGGAAAGCCTGGTGCAGAGACAGGAGGCAGATGCTGGATGGAAAGGGGCAAAAGAGAGAGAGGGGACATACGCTGGATGGAAGGCAGGGAGAGAAAGGCAGCAGATGCACATGTGGCTGGATGGAAAGGACAGAGTCTAGATGGAAAGGGGCAGTTGCTGGATGAAAAGGGACAGGGGCAGACGCTGGATGGTAAGGGGCGGAGAGAGGGGCATACACTGAATGGAAGGGAGAGAAAGGGCAGATGCACACGTGCAGCTGGATGGAAAGGGGTAGAGAGAGGGGGCAGACGCTGGATGAAAAGAGAGAGGGGCAGACACTGGATGGAAAGGGACAGGGGCAGAGAGGGGGCAAACACTGGATGGAACAGGGCAGAGAGAGGGTGCAGATGCTGGATGGAAAGGGGTAGAGAGAGGGGTTATACACTGGATGAAAGGGAGAAAAAGGGCAGACAAACATGCGCAGCTGGATGGAAAGGTGCAGAGAGAGGGGACAGAGCAGATAAGGAAAGTAGAAACCTGAGACAACAAAGGAAGATAAAACTTTATTTTTCTTTTTTTACTTTATGATAAAGTAGTATTATAGTTGTGTTAATAAACGTTTATAAATAGAAAATGAAAATAAGGTAATCTTTTTATTGGACTAATTTTTTAATACATTATGACAGAGTTTTGGAGACCAAACCCCCTTTCTCATGTTAGGACAGGATTATGTATATTAAAAGCAGGAAGCCAGCAAAAGAATCGGTTGGGCCGCTGGATGACAGAGGGATAAAAGGGGCGATCAAGGAAGATAAAGACGTAGCGGAGAGATTGAATGAATTCTTTGCTTCGGTCTTCACCGAGGAAGATTTCGGTGGGATACCGGTGTCGGAAATGGTATTTCAAGCGGACGAGTCGGAGAAACTTACTTCATGATATACCTGGAGGACATAATGGGGCAGTTCAGCAAACTGAAGAGTAGCAAATCTCCTGGACTTGATGGTATTCATCCTAGAGTACTGATAGAACTGAAAAATTAGCTTGCGGAGCTACTGTTAGTGATATGCAATTTATCCTTAAAATCGAGCGTGGTACCGGAAGATTGGAAGGTGGCCAATGTAACGCAGATTTTTAAAAAAGGTTCCAGGGGAGATCCGGGAAATTATAGACCGGTGAGTCTGACGTCAGTGCCGGGGAAAATGGTAGAGGCTATTATCAAAAACAAAATTACAGAGCACATCCAAGGACATGGATTACTGAGACCAAGTCAGCAAGGCTTTTGTGTGGGGAAATCTTGCCTGACCAATTTACTTCAATTCTTTGAAGGAGTAAACAAACATGTGGACAAAGGGGAGCTGGTTGATATCGTGTATCTGGATTTTCAAAAGGCGTTTGACGAGGTACCTCATGAAAAGCTACAGAGGAAATTGGAGGATCATGGGATAGGAGGAAATGTCCTATTGTGGATTAAAAACTGGTTGAAGGATAGGAAATAAAGAGTGGGGTTAAATGGGCAGTATTCACAATGGAGAAGGGTAGTTAGTGAGGTTCCTCAGGGGTCTGTGCTAGGACTGCTGCTTTTTAATATATTTATAAATGATTTAGAGATGGGAGTAACTAGCGAGGTAATTAAATTTGCTGATGACACAAAGTTATTCAAAGTCGTTAACTCGCGACAGGATTGTGAAAAAGTACAAGAGGACCTTACGAGACTGGGAGACTGGGCGGCTAAATGGCAGATGACGTTTAATGTGAGCAAGTGCAAGGTGATGCATGTGGGAAAAAAGAACCCGAATTATAGCTACATCATGCAAGGTTCCACGTTAGGAGTTACGGACCAAAAAAGGGATCTGGGTGTCGTTGTTGATAATACACTGAAACCTTCTGCTCAGTGTGCTGCTGCGGCTAGGAAAGCGAATAGAATGTTGAGTATTATTAGGAAAGGTATGGAAAACAGGTGTGAGGATGTTATAATGCCGTTGTATTGCTCCATGGTGCGACCGCACCTTGAGTATTGTGTTCAATTCTGGTCGCCGCATCTCAAGAAAGATATAGTAGAATTGGAAAAGGTGCAGCGAAGGGTGACTAAAATGATAGCAGGGATGGGACGACTTCCCTATGAAGAAAGACTAAGGAGGCTAGGGCTTTTCAGCTTGGAGAAGAGAAGGCTGAGGGGAGACATGATAGATGTATATAAAATAATGAGTGGAGTGGAACAGGTGGATGTGAAGCGTCTGTTCACGCTTTCCAAAAATACTAGGACTAGGGGGCAAGTGATGAAACTACAGTGTAGTAAATTTAAAACAAATCGGAGAAAATTTTTCTTCACCCAATGCATAATTAAACTCTGGAATTCGTTGCCAAAGAATATGGTGAAGGCGATTAGCTTGGCAGAATTTAAAAAGGGGTTAGACGGTTTCTTAAAGAACAAGTTCAGAAACCACTACTAAATGGACTTGGGAAAAATCCACAATTCCAGGAATAACATGTATAGAATGTACGTTTGGGAAGCTCGCCAGGTGCCCTTGGCCTGGATTGGCCACTGTCGTGGACAGGATGCTGGGCTCGATGGACCCTTCGTCTTTTCCCAGTGTGGCATTACTTATGTACTTATATGTACTGGCCTGATGAAAGAGGTTTTAGTCTCTGAAAGCTATAATTTATTAGTCCAATAAAATTGTTTTATTTTATTTTACATATTTGTTTTATTTCTATTCTATTTCTGTATTCTATTATTAATTTGTAAAGTGGTGATTGTTGGTATTTGTTAGTTTTTTCAAATTTACATCTGCTATCTTTATATTTTTCACAGTACTAGGCAGTGCTTTTTTTGTAGAAAAAAAAGGTGCCAGTACTCATTGTGGGCGGGATCATCACATATGGCCCCACACCTATTATAGCCACACCCACATTAGCCACACCCCTTATACCAGCCATGGCGCATATAAACATAGTAACATAGTAGATGACGGCAGAAAAAGACCTGCATGGTCCATCCAGTCTGCCCAACAAGATAAATTCATATGTGTATACCTTACCTTGATTTGTACCTGTCTTTTTCAGGGCACAGACCATATAAGTCTACCCAGCAGGATTCCCTGCCTCCCAACCACCAGTCCCGCCTCTCATCACCGGCTCTGGCACAGACCGTATAAGTCTGCCCTCCACTATCCTCGCCTCCCAACCACCAACCCCTCTTCCCCCCATCTGCTCCGCCACCCAATTTCGGCTAAGCTTCTGAGGATCCATTCCTTCTACACAGGATTCCTTTATGTATATCCCACGCATGTTTGAATTCCGTTACCGTTTTCATCTCCACCACCTCCCGCAGGAGGGTATTCCAAGCATCCACCACCCTCTCTGTGAAAAAATACTTCCTGACATCTTTCCTGAGTTTGCCCCCCTTCAATCTCATTTCATGTCCTCTCGTTCTACCGCCTACCCATCTCAAACAGACATCATTGAAAATATTATACTAGTATAGGAGAAAAAAATAATGTGATTTTTATTAATTATAAATAATTTCTGTAAGCTGTTACAGGTCCAGTATTCCCAGTGGGATACTGGACCTGTAACAGCAGATGTAAATTCTCAAATTGTAACATAGTAACATAGTAAATGACGGCAGAAAAAGACCTGCACAGTCCATCTAGTCTGCCCACGATAAACTCATATGTGTATACCTTACCTTGATTTGTACCTGTCTTTTTCAGGGCACAGACTGTATAAGTCTGTCCAGCAGTATTTCCCGCCTCCCAACCACCAGTCCCGCCTCCCATCACCGGCTTTGGCACAGACCCCGTATAAGTCTGCTCTCTCCTATCCTAGCCTCTCAACCACCAACCCCTCTTCCCCCGCCACCCAATTTCAGCTAAGCTTCTGTGGATCCATTCCTTCTGCACAGGATTCCTTTATGCCTATCCCACGCATGTTTGAATTCCGTTACCGTTTTCATGTCCACCACCTCCCGCGGGAGGGCATTCCAAGCATTCACCACCCTCTCCGTGAAGAAATACTTCCTGACATCTTTCCTGAGTCTGCCCCCCTTCAATCTCATTTCATGTCCTCTCGTTCTACCGCCTTCCCATCTCCGGAAAAGATTCGTTTGCAGATTAATACCTTTCAAATATTTGAACGTCTGTATCATATCACCCCTGTTCCTCCTTTCCTCCAGAGTATACATGTTCAGGTCAGCAAGTCTCTCTTCATATGTCTTGGAACGCAACTCCCATACCATCCTCATAGCTTTTCTTTGCACCGCTTCCATTTTTTTAACATCCTTCGCAAGGTACGGCTTCCAAAACTGAACACAATACTCCAGGGGGGGCCTCACCAACGTCTTATACAGGGGCATTAAAACCTCCTTTCTTCTGCTGGTCACACCTCTCCCTATACAGCCTAGCAACCTTCTCGCTACGGCCACCGCCTTTTCGCACTGTTTCATCGCCTTCAGGTCCTCAGATACTATCACCCCAAGATCCCTCTCCCCGTCCGTGTCTATCAGGCTCTCCCCACCTAACACATACGCCTCCCTTGGATTTCTACTCCCTAAGTGCATCACTTTGCATTTCTTCGCATTGAATTTTAATTGCCAAATGTTAGACCATTCTTCCAGCTTCTTCAGATCTTTTTTCATGTTTTCCACTCCCTCCGGGGTGTCCACTCTGTTGCAAATCTTGGTGTCATCCGCAAAAAGGCAAACTTTACCTTGTAACCCTTCGGCAATGTCACTCACAAATATATTGAACAGAATGGGCCCCAGCACCGATCCCTGAGTCACTCCACTACTCACCTTTCCCTCCTCCGAGCGAACTCCATTTACCACCACCCTCTGGCGTCTGCCCATCAACCAGTTCCTAATCCAGTTCACCACTTTGGGTCCTATCTTCAGCCCTTCTAGTTTATTCAAGAGCCTCCTGTGGGGAACCGTGTCAAAAGCCTTGCTGAAATCTAAGTAGATGACGTCCATAGCACGTCCTTGATTTAATTCTCCTGTCACCCAGTCAAAGAATTCAATGAGATTCGTTTGGCACGATTTCCCTTTGGTGAAACCATGTTGTCTCGGATCTTGCAACTTATTGGCTTCCAGGAAATTCACTATCCTTTCCTTCAGCATGGCTTCCATTACTTTTCCAATAACCGAAGTGAGGCTTACCGGCCTGTAGTTTCCAGCTTCTTCCCTATCACCACTTTTGTGAAGAGGGACCACCTCCGCCATTCTCCAATCCCTTGGAACCTCTCCCGTCTCCAAGGATTTATTAAACAAATCTTTAAGAGGACCCACCAGAACCTCTCTGAGCTCCCTCAGTATTCTGGGGTGGATCCCGTCCGGCCACATGGCTTTGTCCACCTTTAGCTTTCCAAGTTGTTCATACACACTCTCTTCCGTGAACGGTGCTCTATCCACTTCATTCTCAGGTGTACTTTTGCCAGTCCCTCTCGGTCCTTCCCCAGGATTTTCTTCAGTGAAAACAGAACAAAAGTATCTATTTAGCAAATTGGCTTTTTCTTCATCATTTTCTACATAGCGTTTTGCTGTATCTTTTAGTCTCACAATCCCCTTTTTAGTCTTTCTCCTTTCACTAATATACCTGAAGAAGTTTTTGTCTCCCCTCCGTACATTTCTAGCCATTTGTTCTTCCGCTTGCGCTTTTGCCAATCTTATCTCTCTCTTGGCTTCTTTCATTTTCATCCGGTAATCCTCCATGTGTTCCTTTTCTTGACTTTTTCTGTATTTCTGGAACGCCAACTCTTTAGCCTTTATTTTCTCAACCACTTGCTTGGAGAACCATATCGGTTTCCTTTTTCTCTTGCTTTTATTTACTCTCCTTACATAAAGGTCTGTGGCCCTGTTTATTACTTCTTTCAGCTTGGACCACTGTCCTTCCACGTGTTGTGCGTTCTCGCAGCCCATCAGCTCCTTCCTCAGGTATTCCCCCATTTTGTTAAAGTCAGTTCGCTTGAAGTCCAGGACTTTGAGTTTAGAGTGGCCGCTAACCACATGAGCCGTTATATCAAAACAAACCGTTTGATGGTCACTGCTTCCCAGGTGCACAGCCACTCGGACATTTGACACACTATCCCCATTCGTGAGCACCAGATCCAGCGTCGCTCCCTCCCTTGTGGGTTCCGTCACCATTTGTCTGAGCAGAGCACTTTGGAAAGCATCCACAATCTCTCTACTTCTTTCCGATTTCGCAGAAGGAACCTTCCAATCTACATCCGGCAGATTAAAATCTCCCAACAATAGCACCTCTCTTTTCTTCCCCAACTTTTGAATATCAGCGATCAGATCTTTATCCAGTTCCTCCAATTGTGTCGGGGGTCTGTAGACAACACCCACGTGGACCAAGGTTCTATCCTTTCTTTTTAAGGTGATCTATATCGCTTCTTCCTTTCCCCACTTCCATGTCATATCAGTTGCTGCGATATCATTTCTCACATACAGAGCTACTCCTCCACCTTTACGTCCCTCTCTATCCTTCCTAAAAAGTTTATAGCCTGGTATGTTTACATCCCATTCATGGGAACCATTGAGCCATGTCTCTGTGACTGCAACTATGTCCAAGTCAGTCTCCAACATCAGGGCTTGAAGGTCATGAATTTTATTGCTTAGACTGTGAGCATTTGTGGTCATTGCTTTCCAACTACATTTCCTAGTATGTGTTTTGGGTTTAGTGATTTGTGAGTGTCTTTTCTCTTTGGGTACCTTCTCCTCTTTTTGTTCCCTCTTCCTTGCTTTTTCTTTTTCTTCTGCTTCAATTTTAGTTTCAGGAACATCACAGTGCTGTAGTGGAGCAAAAGAATTTTGTAGTGGCAACACTTGTGTGGGCGGATGCTTCTGTGTCACATGACGAATTCTGCCTGAGCCTACTGTGAACCATCTGTTCCTGTGTGGTTTTATTCTCTGAGGCAGTGGTGAGAAGTTATGATTCTGCACAGTCCTGTAAGTTGCTTTAATTGCATCTAATTCTTGCATTACTTTATAGAGCTCTTGTTTTAAAGTAGATAGCTGAAGACAGATAGGACAAGCTTTAAGTTTCCAGATGATTGGCCTTGAAACTAAAGCAGCACAATTATTGCAGAGAATAAAAGTCATCCTGATTGGTTGAAATGGGTATGAACAGGTGTACTATGTTGGAGTATCAGCCTGCAAGACTGCCTGTGTATGACTGAGGAGTAAAGTTAATGAGGTTTGGTTTGTCTATAAATGAGTGGAAAACCCTGGGGTGGGTGGGTGGGATTATAAGTCCCAATGTGTCAGCTAAGTGCTGCTATCAAGGGAATTCTCTAGCTGAATGGACCAAAATGGTAGTGTCTGATCAAGGACTTTACAATTTATTTTACTTTTAAAACTGCCCTAGATATTAATAACTTTCCTTTTAAATAAATCTAGATATTGCCAATAATAATTATAGCAGTTTCAGCTATGTAAAAATGCCCCTTCCCTCTATCAGAGCTTGGCAGGAACAGAAAGAAAGACAGAAAGAGAGGTTTCCCAGTGCTAATTAAATTGATTAAGCAACAAGCCTTAAAAATTTAAGACAATATCAGGTAGGTTTCTCACCTAAAGCCAGTCAATTTGAGAAGTATGGGACATATTCCAGACACTAAAATGAAAATAAAATGATTTTTTCTACCTTTGTTGTCTGGTGACTGTTTTTCTGATCATGCTGGCCCAGTATCCGATTCTGCTGCTATCTGTCCTCTTAACTCCGTTTCCAGGGCTTCCTTTCCATTTATTTCTTTACTTTCCGCCTTTCTTCTTCATTTCTTGCCCTACATCCGTAAGTAAAAGCTGGGTCCTACTCCGCAGACTTGACTGTCCAGTGGATTCAGCTTCTGCCTATTTTCTTCATCCATGTGCAGTTTTTCTCCTCTCTTCCTTTTCCCTCATCTCATCTCCTTCCTCACTCTTCCCTCCCCTCCATCCATGTCCAGCATTTCTTCTCTCTCCCTGCCCTCTCCTCCATCCACCCATGTCCAGCAACCCTCCTCTCCCCCTGACCTCTCCAGCCACCCATGCCCAGTGATTCTCCTCCCTCCCCTGCCCATGTCCAGCATGTCTCCTCTCTTCCATGTCCAGCGAGTCTCCTCTCTCCCCTGCCCTCCCCTCCATGTCCAGCGATTCTCTCTCCCCTCCCCTGCCGTCCATACCCAGCATGTCACCTCCCTCCCCTCATTCATGCCCAGCAATTCTCTGTCCTCTCCCCTGCCCTCCCCTCCATGTCCAGCGATTCTCCCCTCCCCTGCCCTCCATACCCAGCATGTCGCCTCTCTCCCCTGCCCTCCCCTCATCCATGCCCAGCAATTCTCCATCCTCTCTCCCCTGCCCTCCCCTGCCCATGTCCAGCATGTCTCCTCTCCCCCCTGCCCTCCCCTCCATGTCCAGCGATTCTGTCTCCCCTCCCCTGCCCTCCATAACCAGCATGTCGCCTCCCTCTCCTCATTCATGCCCAGTGATTCTCCATCCTCTCCCCTGCCCTCCCCTGCCCATGTCCAGCATGTCTCCTCTCCCCCTACCCTCCCCTCCATGTCCAGCGATTCTCTCTCCCCTCCCCTGCCCTCTATACCCAGTATGTCACCTCTCTCCCCTGCCCTACCCTCATCCATGCCCAGCAATTCTCTGTCCTCTCTCCCCTGCCCTCCCCTGCCCATGTCCAGCATGTCTCCTCTCCCCCCTGCTCTCCCCTCCCTGCCCAGTGATTCTCTCTCCCCTCCCCTGCCCTCCCTGTCCAGCATGTCCCCTCTCTCCCCTGCCCTCCCTATGTTGCGGCGAACCGGTCCGGAAGTGAAGGCAGCAGTGAGGCAGGCACGCATGCAGCAGGCAGGTTCGTCTTCGTCTCCTCTCGCATTGCTTCCCTCTCAGCGCGTCCCGCCCTCGAGGGCAGGACGCGCTGAGACGAAGACAAACCTGCCTGCTGCGTGCGTGCCTGCCTCACTGCTGCCTTCACTTCCGGACCGGTTCACCGACTTGGAGAGGGGAGGGCAGGGGAGAGATGGGGACATGCTGGACAGGGAGGGCAGGGGAGGGGAGTGAGAATCGCTGGATAGGGAGGGCAGGGGAGGGGAGAGAGAATCACAGGACCTGCGGAAAAAGGTGCCGGTATGCTGTACTGATGCGTACCGGCACAAAAAAAGCACTGGTACTAGGGGACATGCATACATCATCACTATCACTGTTTCTGCTTCCGTGGTGTTGCATTGTATGCAGAGTCTGGTTTCTAGGGGCTTCAGTTTAAATTTTCTCTACATATTTCTGTTTTTAGTTTGTGCTTATTCTATACTAAGTTACAGTGTGTCTATGAAAAAGAAATGGTTTTCTGTTGGCATTGACTATACAGGATCGACGATCTGTACTATTCTAGCTGGTTTAGCTTTACATTGCTCACTGCAGTGTTTTAAGATGCTGCCTTTTCCTTGGTACACCCCAGGGACGTAGCTGCTATGGGGCCACGGGGGCCAGGGCCCCCGTAGATTTGGCCCTGGACCCCCCTGCCAATGACCCTCTCAACCCCCCCCCTCCCACCGCCAACCCGCCATCAACCTGCCGTCGCCGTCTGCTACCTTTGCTGGCAGGGGACCCCAACCCCCACCAACCGAAGTCTTCTTGCTTCCTTTGGTTTCTGAGTCTGTCTGATGTCCTGCATGTACACAACGTGCAGGACGTCAGACTCACAGAAACAGAACGAAGTCTTGCGATCTGCAGGGCTTCGTTCTGTTTTTGTGAGTCTGACGTCCTGCACGTTGTACGTGTACAGACTCAGAAACCAAATGAAGCATGAAGACTTCAGCTGGCGGGGGTTGGGGTCCCCCGCCAGCAAAGGTAGGCGACGTCACGGCGACAGCGGGCGGGGGGTCGGCGGCGGGCGGGCCACAGTTGTTGGAGGTGGTTCTGGCAGTGGCGGGGGGTGTCGGCAATGGCGGGTGGGCGGCGTCAGCAATGCCGTCGGGGGGGGGGGGGTTGTCGTCAGTGCCGGGGGGGGGCTAAAATGTGCCCCCTCACCTCGGCTCTGGACCCCCCTAACGGCAAAGTCCAGATACACCCCTGGTACACCCTTGTGTGAGTCATAGAAGTTACTAGTGCTTATGCTATGGTAGAATTGCTCTGTAGGTTATGAGTGACATTTGTTGTGTTTTGTATTCATTGACAGTAGGCCTCGTACTGGATTTTACATTTTGGATTTTGCTACAGTATGTATTTTCCTGTCTCCTGGAGCGCTTATAATTTAACATAACACACATAACAGCTACTCTTACATACCACTGCCACTTCACAGTTCTAAGCTGTTAATAATTAAAAGAAGCTAGAATATATATCTAGGAATTACATAAAATACAGATTAAATTAAAAAGGGGACATGTATAATTCAATTCACTAACACATAGCTTTGAAAAAGTAAAGTTTTTATAAAGAATTTCTAAAATCTTTGTAATTATAAGAAAGCAATAGATGGTTAGAAATCTCCATTCCACCAACTGGTTCATATTTATTCTGAATTTCTTAAAGAAATTTGAGGTGGGATACCAATATGAAACGACATCAACTCAGTGGTGCACAACAAAGAAAAATTAAAAAGCAAAAGAGGAGGCAATTAAAGCAATGTCTGGATCTATCCTGAAATATGTAATGCCTTCAACATCGCATATAGGTAATGAAAATTTGGAAGAAGGTGGCGCATCAAAAGCACCTATACTAGAAACAACACAAGATGATTCAGATGACACAGGGCTGAAAAATGACAATGAATCATCATCTATAAGCACTGATAATGAGGAAGAGAAAGGAATTGATAGCAAGAGTCAACATCAACAGGATAAAAGAAATAATGGAGAAGAAAGAGACATTAGTAGTAGAGACCAACAAGCAGGGGCGTAGCTACGGGTGGGCCTGGCTGGGCCCATGCCCACCCAATTTCAGCCCAGGCCCGCCCAGCGCCAGCCCCAGCACCCATTGCCGGCCACTGCTGCTTTTCCTGTTGAGCAGCAGGGCCGGCGCTACAAAAAGAAGAAGCGCTAACGGCGCTAAGGACGAGAAATGTTAAAAAAAAAAAAAGCGCGGCACTGGCAGGCACTGTCTAGGCAGCCTTGAGGCATTGGCTGCTGAGGCATTGGCTGCTGGCTCGCAGGCTCCTCCCATCTCCTACGTCACTTGAGACGGGAGGAGCCTGCGAGCCAGCAGCCAATGCCTCAGCAGCCAATGCCTCAAGGCTGCCTAGACAGTGCCTGCCGGTGCCGCGCTTTTTTTTTTTTTAACATTTCTCATCCTTAGCGCCGTTAGCGCTTCTTCTTTTTGTAGCGCCGGCCCTGCTGCTCAACAGGAAAAGCAGCAGTGGCCGGCAATGGGAGCTGGCGCTGGCATGCAGGGCGGGCCTCGTCGAAGAAAAGAGGGAAAACATGGAAGGATGGAGAGACAAAGAGGGAAAACAGATGGAAGGATGGGGAGAAAAAGAGGGAAAACAGATGGAAGGATGGCAGAGAATGAGGGAAAACATGGAAGGATGGGGAGAAAGAGGGAAAACATGAAAGGATAGGGAGAAAAGAGGGAAAACAGATGGAAGGATGGCAGAGAATGAGGAAAAACATGGAAGGATGGGGAGAAAGAGGGAAAACATGGAAGGATGGGGAGAAAGAGGGAAAACAGATGGAAGGATGGCAGAGAATGAGGGAAAACATGGAAGGATGGGGAGAAAAGAGGGAAAACAGATGGAAGGATGGCAGAGAATGAGGGGAAACATGGAAAGATGGGGAGAAAGAGGGAAAACATGGAAGGATGGGGAGAAAAGATAGAAAACAGATGGAAGGATGGGGAGAGAAAGAGGGAAAACGGATGGATGGGGAGAGAGACTCTGGATGGAAGGATGGGGAGAGAAAGGGGAGAGACTGGAAGGATGCAGAGAGAAAGGTGAGAGACTGGAAGGATGTGGAGAGAGAAGGGACACTGAACAGAAAAGGGTAGAGTGATACAGAGACACTGGTTAGAAAGAGGGAGAGAGACATTAGATGGAAGGATCAGGAGAGAGGGTAGATGGATGGAAGGATGGGGAGAGAAAGAGGGAAGATGCTGGATGGAAGGGTAGGGAGAAAGAGGTGACACTGGACGGAAGGATGCAGAAAGAAAGAGGGGAGACTACTGGAAGGATGGGGAGAGAGAGGGGAGACTGGAAGGATGGGGAGAGAAAGAAGAGAGCTGCTGGATGGAAAAGGAGAGTAGTGAAAGACTGGAGAATAAGAGGAAGGGGCATGGGGAGAACAAGGGTGAGAAAAAGATGAAAAGCCATAAGTAGATGAAGGAAATTAAAGAATGGATAGTAAGAATGAATTAAATCAGAACAGAGAGAGAGAGGCAGAAAAATATTGAAGAAAGCAAAGAAAAAGGAGAGAAAAATGAGAAATGGCCAGGAAACCGTGGCAGAAGAGTTAAGCGAAAACGAAGGAAAGCAGAATCTAGAGACTGGGAGCGACACAATGAGAAAAAGTAAATGGCCATACAAGAAAGGTAAAGAAAATAATTTTATTTTTAATTTAGGATAAAGTAATATGGTACCTGTGTTAATGAAGTTTCAGAGACCAATACTTCCTTCCTTAAGTCAGGTGAGGATACCGTAACAGCATTATGCTGACCTGAGGCAGGAAGTTTTGGCCTCTGAAAGCTCACTGAAAAGGGTGTTAGGCTATTAAATAAATTTTCTGAAATCTGATGCACTGAAAAGCAGCACTTTACCCTGTGTGACAAATGCATCTGATTAGTGTGACTAAATTTTGCTGGGGGAGGGGGGTAGAGAGAAAATTTTGTGCCCACCCACTTTGGGTTCAGGCCCATCCAAAATTGGCAGTCTGGCTACGCCACTGCCAACAAGGTTTTGAAGAAATGGCAACAAATGATATTTTACTTTATTGTGATATCGCTTCTTGGCCAATACCGGTTCCAGATGACTTGAGAGTTAATCTGGTTAAAAGGGGAAATGAACCTCTTCAGAATAAAGTTGGACTTTTCTCTGTAGTTCAACGAGAAGGAAAAAAGAGCAAAGGAGGCAGTCGACACTTAACAACTTCATGGTTTTATAAATCTTTAGCAAAGGGTGAAAAAGTATTGAGAACTTGGATGGCTTATTCAAAATCAAAAAATTGTTTGTTTTATATTTGCTGCAGACTGTTTGCAGATAATAAGACAAAAGCTGGAACATCCATTTTTATAACGGGCTTTAAAAACTGGTGGAAATTAAATCCTAAAGTTCCTGAACATGAGATATCTGAACAACATCTCTCCTGCTTAGAAAAATGGAAGACCTTGGCAATGGGACTGCAACTCCAAAAAACTATTCATAAAATCCATCAAGTGGAAATGGATAAAAAGAGAAAAACTGGAGAGACATTTTATATCGTTTTTGGATATAATCATGTTTTTGGCGAAACAAAACCTTCCTTTCCACGGACACAGAGAGGATATGTCATCAGCAAACAAAGGAAATTTTTTGGAGTTGATAGAATTACTCTCAAATTATGACCCAATTTGCATTGATTTTCTCTCCTCTCATGCCATCCTCGATCCGCTTCAATCCGGCTTTCGCCCCCTACACTCAACAGAAACGGCACTATCTAAAGTCTGCAATGACCTGTTCCTCGCCAAATCCAAAGGTCACTACTCCATCCTCATCCTCCTCGACCTATCCGCCGCTTTTGACACTGTCAATCACAACCTACTTCTTGACACACTGTCCTCATTTGGGTTCCAGGGCCCTGTCCTCTCCTGGTTCTCCTCTTATCTCTCCCATCGTACCTTCAGAGTACATTCTCATGGTTCGTCCTCCTCCCCTATCCCGCTCTCTGTTGGAGTTCCTCAGGGATCTGTCCTTGGGCCCCTCCTTTTTTCAATCTACACCTCTTCCTTAGGCTCCCTGATCTCATCTCATGGTTTCCACTATCATCTTTATGCTGACGACACCCAGCTGTATCTCTCCACACCAGACATCACTGCGGAAATCCAGGCCAAAGTATCGGCCTGCTTATCCGACATTGCCGCCCGGATGTCCAACCACCACCTGAAACTTAACATGGCCAAGACTGAACTTATTGTTTTCCCACCCAAACCCACTTCTCCTCTCCCTTCACTCTCTATCTCAGTTGATAACACCCTCATCATCCCTGTCTCATCTGCCCGCAACCTCGGTGTCATCTTCGACTCCTCCCTCTCCTTCTCTGCGCATATCCAGCAGATAGCCAAGACCTGTCGCTTCTTCCTCTACAACATTAGCAAAATTTGCCCCTTCCTCTCTGAGCACACCACCCGTACTCTCATCCACTCTCTCATTACCTCTCGCCTTGACTACTGCAACCTACTCCTCACCGGCCTCCCACTTAGCCACCTATCCCCCCTTCAGTCCATCCAGAACTCTGCCGCACGTCTTATCATCCGCCTTGACCGATATACTCATATCACCCCTCTCCTCAAGTCACTTCACTGGCTTCCGATCAGATACCGCATACAGTTCAAGCTTCTCCTACTAACCTACAAATGTACTCGATCTGCAGCCCCTCCTTACCTCTCTACCCTCATTTCCCCTTACGTCCCTACCCGTAACCTCTGCTCTCAAGACAAATCCCTCCTTTCAGTACCCTTCTCCACCACTGCCAACTCTAGGCTCCGCCCTTTCTGCCTCGCCTCACCTCATGCTTGGAACAAACTCCCTGAGCACATACGCCAGGCCCCCTCCCTACCCATCTTCAAATCATTGCTCAAAGCCCACCTCTTCAATGTCGCCTTCGGCACCTAATCACAACACCTCTACTCAGGAAATCGAGACTACCCCAACTTGACATTTCGTCCTTTAGATTGTAAGCTTTTCTGAGCAGGGACCGTCCTTAGTTATTAATTTGTACAGCGCTGCGTAACCCTAGTAGCGCTCTAGAAATGTTAAGTAGTAGTAGTAAGTAGTAGAAGGAACATTTTGTAAAAATCAATCATACTGTTTCTTCTGAAAGGAGAGTGACTTCATACTTATCTCCCAAAATTCAAAATGAATTCATTCATCTTCTAGGAAATTATGTCAAAGAAAAAAATAGTGGCAGATATTAAAAAAGTAAAATTCTTTGGAATTCTTTTTGATAGCACCAGGGGCATAGCCAGACACCCAATTTTGGGTTGGCCTGGGCCCAAGATGGGTGGGCAGAAGAACCTCGCCCCATCCCACAGGTGATTTGGTCTCTCCTCTCGCCTGCATGCCATATGGTATCTCAAATATCCCCCCTCTCCCGTATACCTTTTAAATAGCAGATTTTCATCAGCAGCGAGCAGCAGCTAATACACACTGCTCATGTTGGCCCCACACCCTTCCCTCTGATGCAGCTTCCTGTTTCCGCCTAGGCAGAAATACATCAGAGGGAAGGCTGTGGGGCCGGTGCGAGCAGTATGTATGTCACTGCTCACTGCAGGCGAAGATCTGCTACTTACAAGGTATGCAGGAGGGACACTTGGGAGTTTTCAGCTGGTGGGGCTTGGGGATCCCTGCCAGCCACATCATAGGTATGCTGCTACTGGGTGGGCCTGAACCCAAAGTGGGTGGGCCTGGGCCCACCCAAGCCCACCCTTGGCTACGCCACTGGATAGCACTCCTGATGTTTCACACACTGATCAAATGTGTGAAGTGATCAGATATGTCCATATTGAAGATGATACAATTGAAATAAAGGAATCATTCTTGGGCTTCTTTCCTATTTCCAGGAAGACTGCTGCTGAACTCACAGAACAGATCTTGAAACAACTGGATAGTGATGGACTGGACATAAACCTCTGTCGTGGTCAAGGATATGACAATGCTGCAACTATGGCTGGTATTCATGGTGGTGTTCAGGCAAAAATCAAAGAAATTAATCCCAAGTCTTTATTTGTGCCTTGTGCAAACCATTCTCTGAACCTTTGCGGAGTTCACTCTTTTGGAAGTGTTTCTTCATGTGTGACATTTTTTGGAACTTTGGAAAAAATTTACTAATTCTTTTCAGTCTCAACTCATCAATGGGAAGTGCTGCGGGGAATGTAGGTGTAACAGTAAAAAGACTTTCCCAGACAAGATGGAGTGCTCATTATGAAGCTGTGCTTGTAGTAAAGACACATTTTGAAAAGTTAATCTCTACCTTTGAAGTACTGTGTGATCCAAAAGAAAATGTGGATACAAGAGGATCAGCTCAGATTTTGCTCTCTGCTGTGTGCGATTTTTCTTTTCTGAGTTATCTTTGTCTCTGGTGTGAGGTGTTAGGTGAGTTTAATCAGACACAAAAATATTTGCAAACAGCTGGAATCAGCCTTGAGCAATGTACAGTGAAAATGCAAGCTTTAAAATTGTTCCTTGAAGATCAGCGCACAGAAATTGTGGAGAAGGCCATTAACTATGCAACAACAAAATGTAAGGAAATGGACATTGCCATGGAAAAAAAGAATCGTATTTTGAAGAAGAATGCCTGGAGAAACAGTAAAGGATGCTGGTCTTACATTGCCAGAAGAAATCAAAAGGGCTATATTTGAATGTCTTGATCGTTTTCACCAAGAATTGGAGACTCGTTGTAAAGCAATGGATCAAATAATGTCAGTGTTTGCTATCATTCAGCCATTCTCTCTGATTTTTGCAGAAGAAAAACTTTGAAAGTTTTTACCAAATATAGTTGAAATTTATGATGATTTTTCTGGTGAAGAAATTTTAGCGGAAATTTTTGACTGCGGAGACATTTTAAAAGTTGCTGGAATCAATCTTGAAGAAACGAAGACATGGACGGTATTGCAATTTCTAGAATTTATTGTGAAATTGGATTTTTATGAATCTGTGCTAAACTTATCCTTATGTTTAAGACTTTTCCTAACTGTATGTATATCTGTTGCTTCATGTGAAAGAAACTTTTGAAAATTACAATTAATAAAAAGTGTTCTTTGATCAACTATGAGTGAAGATAGATTGAAAAATCTGGCTATACTCTCCATTGAATATGAATATGCAAAGGAGATCAATTTTGATGAAGTAATTGACAAATTTGCAGATGATAAGGCCCAAACAGAAATTATAATGTTGTTCCTCATTACTGCAACAGACCAATATGTAGATTTTTCACATCTTTTTTCAAAAAATATATTAATTAATTAATTTTATTTATTTATTGCATTTGTATCCCACATTTTCCCACCTCTTTGCAGGCTCAATGTGGCTTACAATACATCATGAATAGTGGAATTACATAGAGAATAGACATTTAGTGTTACAGAAAGATCATTTAGCAAAATGATAATGAAGAAACATGATAGTAGTATAACAATCAGATATTATAAGACAATGCTGAATATATGTGGAGGAGTTGTGTATGTTTACATTGGTTGATCTTTGTGGTATGCCTTGTTAAAGAGATAGGTCTTCAGCAGTTTGCGGAAGTTCATTAGTTCGTCAATCGTTTTAAAGTTGCGCGGTAGTGCATTCCATAACTGTGTGCTCAAGTAGGTAAAGTTTGACACGTGCATTAGTTTGTATTTTAGACCTTTGCATTTAGGGAAGTGTAGATTGAGGAATGTGTGGGATAGTCTTTTGGCATTCCTGGGTGGTAGGTCTATTAAGTCTGACATGTAGGCTGGTGCTTCTCCGTGAATGATTTTGTGGACTAGGGAGCATATTTTGAACGTGATGCGTTCTTTAAATGGGAGCCAATGCAGTTTTTCTCATAGAGGTTTCGCACTTTCATATTTTGTTTTACCAAATATGAGTCTAGCTGCAGTGTTTTGGGCTGTTTAAAGTTTCTTGATTATTTGCTCTTTGCAGCCGGCGTATAGTGCATTGCAGTAGTCTAGGTGACTGAGCACCATTGATTGTACTAGATTACGGAAAACAGTCCTTGGGAAGAAAGGTCTTACTCTTTTTAATTTCCACAATGAATGGAACATCTTCTTGGTTGTGTTTTTCGCGTGGCTCTCAGGTGTCAATCGATGGTAACTCCAAGAAATTTTAGGGTGTCCGAAATAGGAAGGTTCAGATTTGGTTTGTTGATGGAGGTGAATTTGTTCTTGTTATGTTGAGAGGTGAGTATTAGGCATTGGGTTTTTTCTGCATTAAGTTTCAGCCGAAATGCGTCCGCCCATGAATGCATGATCTGGAGACTTTGGTTGATGTCATTGGAGATTTCCGTTAGGTCTTGTTTAAATGGGATGTAAATTGTTACATCGTCTGCGTATATGTATGGGTTAAGATTTTGTTTTGATAGTAGTTTGTCTAAGGGTATCATCATTAGGTTGAACAGAGTTGGCGAGAGGGGGGAATCCTTGTGGGACTCTGCATTCAGGTATCCATGTGGCTGAGGTGGTCGAGTTAGATGTCACTTGGTATGATCGTGTGATTAGGAATCCCTTGAACCAATTGAGAACATTGCCTCCAATTCCGAAGTACTCAAAGATATGTAGTAATATTCCGTGATCGACCATGTCAAAGGCGCTTGACATATCAAATTGTAGGAGTAGTATGTTCTTTCCCGTTGCAATCATTTGTTTGAGTTTGGTCATGAGAGTGACTAGTGCTGTTTCAGTACTGTGGTTAGACCGGAATCCTGACTGGGAATCGTGGAGTATTGAGTGTTTATTTAAATAGTTTGTGAGTTGTTTGGTCACTAGTCCTTCCGTTATTTTGGTTATTAAGGGAATGGATGCTACTGGTCTGTAGTTGGTTAGTTCACTGGCACTTTTCTTTGCGTCTTTGGGTATAGGGGTGAGTAGGATGTTTCCTTTCTCCCTCGGGAAGAGTCCATTTTGTAACATATAATTCAAGTGGTTCGTAATGTCTGTTATAAATTGTTGGGGAGCGAATGTCATAAGGTTGTTTGGGCATATGTCTAGTTTGCAGTGAGATTTGGCAAATTTTTTAAGCGTTTGTGAGATGATATCCTCTGATAGTGTCTCGAAGTTGGTCCAGGTTCTGTCTGCTGGGTAGATGCCAGGGTCAGGGTCAGGGTCAAGACAGTCAAGGATTTCATCATAGTCGATGGTATCTTACGTCACAGTTGTATGATTTTCGCGTTGAAGTATCTCGCGAGATTATCTGCTCCCGGTGCGTCTTTGCTGTTGATTGTGAGTGGTATAGTATCTAGTAGTTTATTCACGAGTTGGAAAAGTTTGTGTGTCCTTGTAGTTTAGTCCAATTACAGTTTTGTAATATAATCTTTTGGTTTGTCTTATGGTATATTTGTATTTCCTTTGATGTTGTTTCCAGGCGTTAAGTGTGGGGTCGTCTTTCTTTTTGTTCCATGCACGTTCTAACCTTCTAACTTGTGTTTTGAGTTTTTTCAGCTCTTCATTGAACCATGGTGTTGAATTCTTCCTGTGTGAGGTTCTAGTTTGGATTGGGGCTATGTTGTCTAATATGGATTTACATCTGTAAATGTAATTAAAAAGTATTAATCCTTTACTTTTTCCCTTTTTTGTATTGTAATATTTATTTTCTTTGTTTTTACTGGTCTGGCATGATGATTACATATGCAAGTTTCAATAAAAGAAAATGTTTACTATTTATTTTCTGACCATGTATCTCATCTCATGATTATTGCTAAAAATAATTTTTTCATGGGGGGGGGGGGTGTTAAAAAAGGTCGGCCCCGGGTGTCAAGTATGCTAGGTACACCACTGATACCCAGCGATTCTCTTCTCTCCCCTGCCTCCCCCTCCAGCCATCCATACCCAGCGATTCTCTTCTCTCCCCTGCCCCCCTTCCAGCCATCCATACCCAGCGATTCTCCTCTCCCCTGCCCCCCTCCCGCCATCCATACCAAGAGATTCTCTTCTCTCCCCTGCCCCTCTTCCAGCCATCCATACCCAGCAATTCTCTTCTCTCCCCTGCCACCCCTCCAGCCATCCATACCCAGCGATTCTCCTCTCTCCCCTGCCCCCTCCATCCATCCATATCCAGCAGCTATCCTCTCTCCCCTGCCCTCCCCTCCATGTCCAGCAATTTCTCCTCTCTCCCTGGGCCCTGCCTTCCCATCCATATCCATCGATGGCTTTGATGCTCCTCTCTCCCCTGCCCTCCCACTCCAATGTCCACCTGCCCACCCTCTTCTCCCCCCCCCCCCCCCCCAACATCTCTCTTTTTGCTCCTGCCATCCTGGGAGGTTTAAATCCTTGATTTACCTCTGTCACAGCAGCCACAGTGAAAGCCCGTCTCTAGCCTTCCCTTCGTTTCCTGTCAGTGTCCTGGCCTCGCAGAAAAAGGAAATGATGTCAGAAGAAGGCGGGACACTGCCGGGAACGAGGGGAAGACTAGAGACGGGCTTTCATTGTGGCTGCTGCGATGGAGGTAAATCAACGATTTAAACCCCCCCAGAGCGGCGGGAGGTGAGGTAAACATGGCTTGTGGCGCCCTCCTGCCATGCTTACCTCACCGCCGGGTTGCGCCGCCCCTGGGAGACGGCTCACCTGCCAGAACAACCGGCTCACAAGAGCTTTAAAAATTTAACAACTGGCTCTTGCAAGTCAGACATAGACTATAGAGGCGGTCAGACGTTATTAAATAAACGTTATTCAAGTAAGTAAATTATAAACCATACATTACCGCTTGAGTTGACAACATCTCCATCAGTGGCTGGGGAGCCACCCTTAGCTCCCAGCTTTTATACTGACCAATAAACATGATCTCATTCAATTGAATAAAGCTGACATGTAGCTAAGGAGTTACAGTTTTTTAATGCATCCCCAGAAACTGGCCAGGTTTCCAGAGATTCATGTGAAACATCATCCTTAGCCCTAAGCATTTTGTCATTCCATTTAGTACAGATTACTTCATTTAATTTGCTAATGCTATCAATTCCTGTCCTGAGAGTCCATTATGTACTTCCAAGAGAACATTAACTATGATATTATTACTTCATTATGTACTTTCAATAAACATTAAATATGATAGGCAGAACTCATTATGTACTTTCAAGGAAACATTAAATATGATAACAATACTTAGGCAGAACTCAATATCAAGCACAAACTTTTCCATTACAAGCTCATTACTTGGGACTGGCGCATGTCAGAGGAATTATTTCTTTCCTCTTATTATCACTTTCTTTCATTTCTAAACACTAGAGGGCCCCTTTACAGAGCAGCGGTAAACCCAACGTGGGCTTACTGCTCGCTCTTTTGGGACTACCACTGGCCCAATGCGGCCGCCAGCAGTAGTTCTGCCCTAAGCGCACCCCATTTCTGGGGGAAAAAGAACCCCCCCAGAAATGGCTTGTGTGGCAGTAACCCAGCGGTAATCAGGCATCGCCACGCACTGCCCATTTACTGCTGGATTAACATGGGAGCCCTTATCGCCACCTTAATGGGTGGCAGTAAGGGCTCCCCGTCACATGGCCATGTGTGCTGGGGGCTTTTTTACCCACTGTGTTAAAAAAGGGCCCTGGTGTGCAGGAAAAACGGCTCCCACCACCATCACAGGGCCTTTTTCCTACAGCTTGGTAAAAGGATCCCCAAGTTTCTTCCTACAAGCGAGCTATTGTTAATATGATTCCCGATTCTACTCTGGATTCTTTTTTTTTTTTTTTTTTGCTGCACTTGTATCCCACATTTTCCCACCTATTTGCAGGCTCAATGTGGCTTACAAAATGTTATAGCAACATGTACACATTATAGGATAAGAATTTCAGAATATAGATACAGATGGGTACATAGAATATCATAGCAATCATATTAACGGAATAATAATTTTACAATTATTATAAATAAGAGTGCATAAGTAAATCATATTGGATTGGAAGTGGATTGAAAGATCAACATAACATAACATAACATAATGATATCAGGACAAGATATAATATTCAGTCGTGAGGATGTAATTAGGATGAACAGATAGGAGGGTTCCATAATAGTTGTGATTGGAATAATTAGGAAGTCAGATCGTTATGGGGAATCTTTATTGTACGCCTTTATGAATAAGTAGGTCTTCAATAACTTTCGGAAGGTTGTCAGGTCGTGTGTTGTTTTTATGGTGATCGGTAATTCATTCCATATTTGTGTGCAGGTGTATGAGAAACTGGATGTATGTACAGACTTGTATTTAAGTCCTCTGCAATTGGGATAATGAAGGTTTAAACAGGTGCGTGATGAACTTTTGTTGTTTCTCTCTGGTAAGTCAGTTAGGTCTGACATGTATGATGGGGCATCTCCATAAATGATTTTATGGACCAAGGTACATATCTTGAATGCAATACGATCTTTCAGTGGGAGCCAATGCAGGCTTTCTCTAAGGGGTCTGGCACTTCCATATTTCACCTTGCCGAATATTAATCTGGCTGCGGTGTTCTGGGCTGTCTGGAGTTTCTTGATGGTTTGTGCCTTGCATCCCGCGTATAAGGAATTACAGTAGTACAAATGGCTCAGAACCAATGATTGCACCAATACGCGAAATGTCTCTCTTGGGAAGAAAGGTCTTGCTCTTCTGAGCCTCCACATTGCATAGAACATTTTCTTTATGACATTTTTTACATGTCAGTCTAGATTAAGATTGCAATCAATTGTTATGCCTAGGAGTTTCAGGGTGTCCACAATAGGGAGAGTATGGTTTGGTGTGTTTATGTTGGGATAGTTGATTTTGTTATATTGTGATGATAATATTAGGCAATGTGTCTTTTCTGTATTCAGCTTTAGTTGCTAAGCATCTGTGGTTAATTCTTAGGCTCTTGGTTTCTCAATCCTAGTTATCTGGGGACACTATCGTTTTCCAGCATAATGCTATTCTCCTCCTCCCCTTTGTAAGGAACGTGTGGAGGGGCATTTTCGACAGAGATGTCCAAGTTGCGATTTGGACGTCCTTGCAAAACGGCGAAATCCAGGGGTGGGGAAACCCGTATTTTTGAAACAATCCTTAAATTTGGACGACCCTAGATTTGGTCATCCCTAGACATGGACGTTTTTGACTTTCGGCAATTTTCGAAACCAAAGACGTCCATGTCAAAAACGGCCAAATGCAAGCCATTTGTTCGTGGGAGGAGCCAGCATTTGTAGTGCACTGGTCCCCTTGACATGCCAGGACAACAACCGGGCACCCTAGGGGGCACTGTAGTGGACTTCATAAATTGCTCCCAGGAACATAGCTTCCTTACCTTGTGTGCTGAGCCCCCCCAACCCCCCCCCCCCAAACCACAACCCACAACTGTACACCACTACCATAGCCCTTACGGGTGAAGGGGGGCACCTAGATGTGGGTACAGTGAGTTTATGGTGGGTTTTGGAGAGCTCGCTGTAGGGGGGTTTAGGCCTGAGATAAGCAGTATAGAATGTTTTGTACTGTTTTGGAATCTTGTCAGGTATTTGTGACCTGGATTGGCCACTATTGGAAACAGGATGCTGGGCTTGATGGACCTTTGGTCTTTCCCAGTATGGCAATACTTATGTACTTATGTCCCCATATTTGTGAAAGGTCTCCAAAAGGACATACAGAGAGCTTCAGGGTTCCGTTAAAAGCACCAAGAGGTCATCAGCAAAGGCTGCTAATTTAAAGTGCTCTGCGCCAAGCATAATTCCCCTAATGTCAGGGTTGGATTAGATATCTCATATACAGTGGGGGAAATAAGTATTTGATCCCTTGCTGATTTTGTAAGTTTGCCCACTGACAAAGACATGAGCAGCCCATAATTGAAGGGTAGGTTATTGGTAACAGTGAGAGATAGCACATCACAAATTAAATCCGGAAAATCACATTGTGGAAAGTATATGAATTTATTTGCATTCTGCAGAGGGAAATAAGTATTTGATCCCCCACCAACCAGTAAGAGATCTGGCCCCTACAGACCAGGTAGATGCTCCAAATCAACTCGTTACCTGCATGACAGACAGCTGTCGGCAATGGTCACCTGTATGAAAGACACCTGTCCACAGACTCAGTGAATCAGTCAGACTCTAACCTCTACAAAATGGCCAAGAGCAAGGAGCTGTCTAAGGATGTCAGGGACAAGATCATACACCTGCACAAGGCTGGAATGGGCTACAAAACCATCAGTAAGACGCTGGGCGAGAAGGAGACAACTGTTGGTGCCATAGTAAGAAAATGGAAGAAGTACAAAATGACTGTCAATCGACAAAGATCTGGGGCTCCACGCAAAATCTCACCTCGTGGGGTATCCTTGATCATGAGGAAGGTTAGAAATCAGCCTACAACTACAAGGGGGGAACTTGTCAATGATCTCAAGGCAGCTGGGACCACTGTCACCACGAAAACCATTGGTAACACATTACGACATAACGGATTGCAATCCTGCAGTGCCCGCAAGGTCCCCCTGCTCCGGAAGGCACATGTGACGGCCCGTCTGAAGTTTGCCAGTGAACACCTGGATGATGCCGAGAGTGATTGGGAGAAGGTGCTGTGGTCAGATGAGACAAAAATTGAGCTCTTTGGCATGAACTCAACTCGCCGTGTTTGGAGGAAGAGAAATGCTGCCTATGACCCAAAGAACACCGTCCCCACTGTCAAGCATGGAGGTGGAAATGTTATGTTTTGGGGGTGTTTCTCTGCTAAGGGCACAGGACTACTTCACCGCATCAATGGGAGAATGGATGGGGCCATGTACCGTACAATTCTGAGTGACAACCTCCTTCCCTCCGCCAGGGCCTTAAAAATGGGTCGTGGCTGGGTCTTCCAGCACGACAATGACCCAAAACATACAGCCAAGGCAACAAAGGAGTGGCTCAGGAAGAAGCACATTAGGGTCATGGAGTGGCCTAGCCAGTCACCAGACCTTAATCCCATTGAAAACTTATGGAGGGAGCTGAAGCTGCGAGTTGCCAAGCGACAGCCCAGAACTCTTAATGATTTAGAGATGATCTGCAAAGAGGAGTGGACCAAAATTCCTCCTGACATGTGTGCAAACCTCATCATCAACTACAGAAGACGTCTGACCGCTGTGCTTGCCAACAAGGGTTTTGCCACCAAGTATTAGGTCTTGTTTGCCAGAGGGATTAAATACTTATTTCCCTCTGCAGAATGCAAATAAATTCATATACTTTCCACAATGTGATTTTCCGGATTTAATTTGTGATGTGCTATCTCTCACTGTTACCAATAACCTACCCTTCAATTATGGGCTGCTCATGTCTTTGTCAGTGGGCAAACTTACAAAATCAGCAAGGGATCAAATACTTATTTCCCCCACTGTAAGTGGGTCCAAAGATAAGGTGAACAGAAGAGGCGATAGTGGACAGCCCTGCCGAGTTCCCTGGTGAATTTCAAAGTCACTGGATAACTGCCCATTCACCATGACTCTTAAATGGCACGGAACCAGGCTGCTGGCACAAAATTTAAAAAAGGAGATAGAGCAGCTTTTAAACTAGAATGGGGGGGGGGGGGGGGGAGCCGACAGTCACCCAGGAGTGCATGGTTCGATGTGGAGTATCATTGAAGGATACTATTGAAACAGGACGTTTAGGGAATCCCAGTAGAGAGGTTTCAACAATGCTGAAAGTAAGCCAGGTGTGCTTAATGAGAGAGCAGGATAAAGGATGCACATTATCCCCTTCAACTTCTAATCAGCTTGTAGATCAAAGGAAAAAATTTGAAGTGCCTGTATACAAATGCCAGAAGCCTAAAAAATAAGATGGGAGAGTTAGAATATATAGCACTCCCCTCCGAAGGGACACCACCTTGTAGTGGTGGAGGGGCTTCCGTGTTTCAATGACTCAGAGGGCTATGCTGAAGGGCTACCCATATCAGACAGGCCTCTGAGGAGAAACCAGACAAAGATTGACCCAAACTGGGAGAGTGGTGAGATGGTGACCTGGAGTTCGTATGCCCAACGGCCCAGCTGCCCTCTGAGGTTCTGTCTTCTTTATGTAAATTTCTTCTCTGCAATTGCATTTTCCTTAACTGAGAGGAAGAGAAGAACCGGTGGTCAGCCGCTGATGACCAGCGTTTTGTCCCCTGAGCAGCAAGTGCGGGACCGCTGCGCATCGAACTGCCCACAGATGAAAGGGTTGGCGAGTCCTTTGATTAGCGCCGGCGAAGGAGCATCGACGCTCTTGGACCTGGAAAAACAACTCCATCACTCCCGAATTATTCAACCACCATGTCCAAAGGAGTGGAGGAGTGAGTTAGAGTCATATGCTGAAACAGAGGACGTTTACAGCAGAACCCAAATCAGTGGAACCACTCCTAAACACCTCAAGAGAAATCATCTTGGAGTTTTTGGTTTCCGTGGAGGTTACATTGAATATCATCTGGAAGGCGCTTCGGGACCTAACGGCGGTAATAAATAACTTTGTTTCAGACATGATCTTATTGGAGAGTTGCATGGACAATTTGACTGAACCCTCTGAGAGTGAAAAAATTGATATGACAGATGAAGTTCTGTACAAGCAAGAAGTGGTTATGATCTTGAAAATGATAATGGACCAGAAACTTTGAATAATAAGGTGGATGTTTTTGTGTATGATTAATGTCGAGATTATTGTTTTTCCCAGAGTTCCAGGTAAGACTCCTAAAGTTTTCCTCAAAAATATTTCCTTAATTATTACTTCAAAGGAGTGAAGTCTGTGAAAATTGGGATTGCTTTAATCAGTGGGATTTGAATTAGCGATTTGAGTATATGTATCGTTAAATAATTTCTGGTTTTTAAAAGAGAGAGAATGTAATCAGATATATTATTTCTAACTAAAACCTGGATAATAAATATATTCTCAATGAAATGAATTGACTATACACCGTATTTGGTCTTGAGGAAGCCAACTAGATGATCAATGTGGAATAATGAAGTAGATGAGTAATATCTGGGGATAATCAGGTTAATACCATGTTTTCTTTTTTCTGTTTACTGTTTAATTGATCTCCTTGTCTTATTTGACTCTCCCTATTTTTCTTCACTTTGTGGTCTAAGAAAGAGAAAGATTGTATATAATCCATATATTTAGTTGGGATTGTTTTCTTCTTATATTGTATTAATGTGCAATCATCTCTGTTTGCAAGTGACCCTTGTAAAATGAAAAATTATAAATAAATGATAAAAAAAAAGAATATATAGCACTAATTGATGAGGTAGATATAACAGGCATCTCAGGGACTTGGTGGAAAGAGGACAATCAATGGGACACTATCCAGCTTATTTTCGAAAGTGATGGGTGCCCATATTTCGACCCAAATCGGGAGATGGGCGGCCATCTCACAAAGGTGCCCAAATCGGTATAATCGGAAGCCGATTTTGGGCGCCTTCAACTGCACTCCATCGCGGAAATGGCCAAAGTTGACAGGGGCATGTCGGAGACGTGGTGAAGGCGGGACTGGGGCGTGGTTATTGGCCGAGGAGAGATGGGCGCCTTTGGCCGATAATCGAAAAAAAATGGGCGCCAGTAGCGAGAATTTAGGGCACTTTTTTTGGACCCTTTTTTTTCACGAACAAGTCCCAAAAAAGTACCATAAATGACCAGATGACCACCGGAGGGAATCGGGGATGACCTCCCCTGACTCCCCTAGTGGTCACTAACCCCCTCCCACCACAAAAAAAGAACTTTCAAAACTTTTTCCCCAGCCTGTATGCCAGCCTCAAATGTCATACCCAGCTCCATCAAAGCAGTATGCAGGTCCCTGGAGCAGTTGTTAGTGGTTGCAGTGCACTTCAGGCAGGTGGACCTAGGCCCATCCCCTCCTACCTGTTACACTTGTGGTGCTTAATACTGAGCCCACCAAAAAAAAAACCCCACTGTACCCACATGTAGGTGCCCCCTTCACCCCTTAGGGCTATGGTAATGGTGCCCCGCACAACTCGTATTATCGAAAAAAGATGGGCGCCCATCTTTTTCCGAAAATGCGGTTTGTCCTGCCCTTTCGTATGGCCGCCCACGGAGATGGGCGTTCGCGTTCGATTATGCCCCTCCACGTTAACAGGGTACAAATTGTATCACAATGATAGAGAGGATCAAATTGGAGGGGGGATTGCACAGTATGTTTAAGAGGGAATTGAGTCAAATAAAATAAACATTCCACATGAAACAGATAGCAGCGTGGAATAATTATGGATAGAAATGCCATGTATGAAGGGAAGGAGAATTCTTGTAGGGCTGTAATACCTTCCGCCTGGACAGAACGAACAGACGGAAGAAGAAATGTTTACAGAGATTAGGAAAGCTGGCAAATTGAGCAACGCTATAATAATGGGTGATTTCAATTACCCCGATATTGACTGGATAAATGCTACATCAGGGAGTACCAGGGAGATAAAATTTCTAGAAGTAATAAATGACTACTTCTTGGAGCAGCTGGTCTAGGAACCAACAAAAGGGAGATCCATTTTGGAACTGGTCCTTGGTGGCGTGCAGGGCAGAGTTCGAGAGGTGGTGGTGTTGGGTCCTCTGGGAAACAGTGATCATAACATGATCAAGTTTGAGCTACTATCTGGGATGAACCCACAAAGGAAATCTACTGTAGCTGCATTTAGGAAAATGGTTAAAAAGAAATTAAAAGGATCAGCTGCAAAGTTTAGGACTCTAAATAAGGCGTGGATGTTATTGAAAAATACCATCTTGGAATCCCAGTCCAGATGCATTCCATGTATTTTTGCAAAGGTGGAAAGAAAAGAAAACATCAGCCAGCATGGTTAAAAGATGAAGTAAAAAAGGCCATTACAGCCAAAAGATTGTCCTTCAAAGAATGGAAAAATGACCCAAATAAAGAAGCAACATAAGCACTGACAAGTCAGATGCAAAGCATTAATAAAGAAGGCTAAAAGAGAATATGAAGAGAAACTTGCCACAGAGACTAAAACTCACAGTAACAACTTTTTCAGGTGCATCAGCAGAAAGCCTGCGAGGGAATCCGTGAGACCTTTAGATCACGAAAGAGCAAAACGGGGGCTCAGGGAGGATAAGGCTATAGCGCAGAAACTGAATGAATTCTTTGCTTCTATCTTTACTGAAGAAGATGTGAGAGATCTGTTTGTATCAGAAAGGGTTTTCAAGGGGATGACATGGAGGAACTGAAAGAAATCTCGATGAACCTGGAAAATGTACTGAGCCAAATTGGCAAATTAAAGAGTAGTAAATCACCTGGACTGGATGGTATTCATCTAAGGGTACTGAAAGAACTCAAGCATGAAATTGCTGATCTGCTGTTAGTAATATGTAACCTATCATTAAAATCGCCCGTAGTACCTGAAGATTGGAGGGTGGCCAATGTGACGTTAATTTTTAAAAAGGGTTCTAGGGGTGATCCGGGAAATTATAGACCGATAAGCCTGATGTCGGTGCCGGGCAAAATTGTGGAAGCTATTATAAAGAATAAAATTAGAGAACACGTAGAGAAACATGGTTTAATAGGACAGAGTCAGCATGGGTTCAGCCGAGGGAAGTCTTGCCTCACCAATTTGCTTCATTTCTTTGAAGGCATGAATAAACGTGGATAAAGGTGAGCCGGTTGATGTAGTGTATCTAGATTTTCAGAAAGCTTTTGACATAGTTCCTCATGAGAAACTCCTGAGAAAAATAGAGTCATGGGATAGGAAGCAAGGTTCTGGTTTGTATTATGAATTGGTTATTGGACAGAAAACAGAAGGTAGGGTTAAATGGTCATTTTTCTCAATAGAGGAGGGTGAACAGTGGAGTGCTGCAGAAATCTGTACTGGGACCGGTACTATTTAACATATTTATAAATGATATCGAAAGCAGAACGACGAGTGAGGTGATCAAATTTGCAGATGATAAAAAAACTATTCAAGGTTGTTAAAACACGTGCAAACTGTGAAATATTGCAGGAAGACCTTAGAAAATTGGAAGACTGGGCTTCCAAATGGCAGATGAAATTTAATGTGGACAAATGCAAGGTGATGCACATTGGAAAGAGTAATCTGAATCCTAGTTACCTGATGCTAGGGTCCACCTGGGGGATCAGCACTCAAGAAAAATCTGGGTGTCTTTGTAGATAGTAACAAAAAACAAACAAACAGGATGATAGGAATTATTAGGAAAGGGATGGTGAATAAGACTGAAAATAAGGTTCAAAGAAGAACGACCAAAATGATAAAGGGGACCCTTGCGACTGAGTTAGACTGGAAGAACAGAGCCTAGTCGCTGTATTGGATGGATCCTCAGAAGCTTAACTGATATTGGGTGGCAGAGCCGGTGGTGGGAGGCGGGGCTGGTGGTTGGGAGGTGGGGCTAGTGCTGGGCAGACTTCTACGGTCTGTGCCCTGAAAATGGCAGATACAAATCAAGGTAAAGTATACACAAAAAGTAGCACATATAAGTTTATCTTGTTGGGCAGACTAGATGGACCATGCAGGTGTTTTTCTGCCGTCATCTACTATGTTACTATCGGGCTTATTTTCGAAAGTGATCGCCGGCCATCTTCTGACATAAATCGGGAGATGGCCGGCAATCTCGGAAAAGTGGTGAAATCGGTATAATCGAAAGCTGCTTTTTTGACAGCATTGCCGCTTTCCCGTCGCCTCACCGGTGAAAGTTCAAAGGGGCGTGTCGCCGGCGAAGCGAAGGAGGGACATGGCCGGGCATGGGAGTGGCTACCAGATGGCCGGCTTTCGCGGATATTGGAAAAAAAAAGCGGCGTTAAGCAGTATTTCGCCGGGTTTACTTGGTCCTTTTATTTTCACGACCAAGCCTCAAAAAGGTGCCCCAACTGACCAGATGACCACTGGAGGGAATGGGGGATGACCTCCCCGTACTCCCCCAGTGGTCACCAACCCCCTCCCACACGAAAAAAATAAAAATAAAGCACTTTTTTGCCAGCCTCTATGCGAGCCTCAAATGTCATACCCAGGTCCCTGACAGCAGTATGCAAGTCCCTGGAGCAGTTTTTAATGGGTGCAGTGCACTTCAGGCAGGCAGACCCAGGTCCATCCCCCCCTACCTGTTACACTTGTGGTGCAAAGTGTTGAGCCCTCCAACCCCCCCCCCCCAAAACCCACTGTACCCACATGTAAGTGCCCCCCTTCACCCATAAGGGCTATGGTAATGGAGTAGAGGTGTGGGGAGTGGGTTTGGGGAGGATTTGGGGGGCTCAGCACCCAAGGTAAGGGAGCTATGCACCTGGGAGCTTTTTTTGTATTTTTAAACATTTTTAGAAGTGCCCCCTAGGGTGCCCTGGCATGTGAGGGGGACCAGTGCATTAAAAATGCTGGCTCCTCCCATGACCAAATGCCTTGGATTTCGCCGGGTTTGAGATGGCCGCCATTTTTTTCCATTATCGCTGAAAAACAAAACCGGCGATCTCAAACCCGGCGAACTCTGGCATTTGGCCGGGCTAAACCGTATTATCGAAAAAAAAAGATGGCCGGCCATTTTTTTTGATAATATGGTTCCAGCCAGCTGTTGCGCCGCGCCAAAATAGATTGCTGGCAACGTTCGATTATGCCCCTCCAAGTATTCTGGCAAGGTGTTTCCCCCGAGATTAAGGATGAGTTGGCAGAGCGAGACCTACCTGCTACTCTTGATGATCTGATCCTGCTTTACACCTGAGAAGACATCCGCATTTGTGAGCGAGTCCAAGAATGCCAAGTGGCTCATAGACCTTTTCGGCTTACACCCACCTTCAAGCACAAACCTACTGCCACATCCTCGTTGACTGCAGCCTCTACCAATCATGGGGAACCTGTGCAGGTAGATCACTTAGGCCTCTCAGACCAAGAGAGGCACCAGAGAAGAACTCTAGGCCTGTACCTGTATTGTGGAGAGAGGAGACACTTCACCCGCCTAAGCCCCAAGAAATCGGGAAAATCACAATTCCTGGCCAGGGAAGCAGGACTGGGTCTCTCTTGACGTGTTCCCTGTTCCCAGCTGATACTTTCTGCTACTATTGACTTGGACCCTGAATTCTTTACAGACGCTTTCATAGACTCTGGAGCTGGAGGCAATTTTATAGATGCAGCATTGTTCCATTTCTATCACATCCTCACACGAGACTTACCACAACCTATTTTTGATATCCTCAGTGTATGTGAACATCCAAGGCATCATCAAGACCCAAACGATGCCATTCAGTGTAAAGATTGGGGCGCTTCATAAGGAGGCAATCACACTGTACGTGCTTCAGACTGTGGTGAAGCCCATTATATTGGGTCTCCCGTGGTTATAAAAACATAACCCATGTATTGATTGGGAATAGGATGGCCTGGTAGTGTGGAGTCCATCTTGTCGATCTCGCTGTTTGTGTGCCCTCTGTCCTCCTCTGACCCTAGCAAGCAGTGAATTAAAGTCCCAGGAGGGGGCTACTGCAGGTGTACCAGGAGTTTGCAGATGTTTTCTCCAAGTGATGGGCAAAGATCCTTCCACCATATTGGGCATATGACTGCCTGCTCGATTTGTTGCCTGGGAAAGTTCCACCCTCTTTTCCGCTTGGCGACTGAGGCGATGACAGCCTACATAAAAGATGCACTACAACGAGGCTTTATCCATTCATCTACATCCCCAGCTGGGGGCAAGAAGGATGGGGGTCTGTGACCTTGCATCAACTACAGGGGTCTAAACTCAATCACTATCAAGAACGAATATCCGCTGCCGCTTATCTCTGAATTGTTTGACTTGCTGTAAGGGGCACCAAACTGGATGTCCATGGTGAGCCCTTGGGCTGTAGCCAGGGCTACAGCAGTCAAGTCCTCTGGGGAGGTGCACCAGCCACTGAATCAGACAAGAAACCAGCCATGGCAAATGCACAGAGCACACTCAAGACAAGGTGAAACCAGAGCCAGGCTAAAACGAAAACCAGGAACGGAACTTGACAAAAGCAGAAACCAGGAACAAAGGGAGATCACTCATATGGGCCACAAGGCCGAACTGGAACCCACTCAAACTAGAGAGGGGAAAAGAAACAAAACGGAATCCCTTGAGCAAGTACTACTCAAGCAGTGCACACACCCTGCACTAAACTGAGACACAAACAAGGGGTCAAAAGACCCTAAACAAAGGCATAAAGAAACTAAAGGGGAAAAGACAACCCCACTTAGACTCACATAGTAAAAACAACAAGTAAAAGATAGGAAAACCATACAGGGAGGCAGCTCAGGGCTGTGCTAGAACCACATCTATAAACGAATAGTCCTAACCAAAACAAACAGAAATCACACAGAGGGGTAGCTCAGGGCTGAGCTAGTAGTCTCAGCTAAATGGAAGAGCTGTCCACTCATGCCACACAGAGAGGCAGCTCAAGGCTGAGCTAGCAGTCACAGCAAAACAGAAGAACCACCCACTCAAACACAAATGGAAGCAAACAGAGAGGAAAATTAGGGCTGTGCTAGTAGACACAGCTAAACGGAAAAACAGCCCACTCGTGCCACACAGAGAGACCGCTGAAGCCTGCGCTAGTAGTCACAGCTAAATGAAAGAGCAACCCACTCAGATACAAACAGAAACCAAACAGAGGGGAGGCTCAGGGCTGTGCTAGTAGACACAGCTAAACGAAAGAACAGCCCACTCGTGCCACACAGAAAGACCGCTCAAGGCTGCGCTAGTAGTCACAGCTAAACGAAAGAGCAACCCACTCAAACACAAACAGAAACCTCACAGAGAGGACTCAAACAGAAAGCACACAGGGAAAACTCAAGACAAGGCCACACAAAGAAACACTCATGGCTGTGCCACACAGCATTCAAGGATAAGGGGAAGCCACTCATAGGAACACTCTAGGATGTACGATACAGCACTCAGGGAAGAGGGAAGCCACTCATAAGAATACACAAGGCTGTGCCACACAGCATTCAAGGACAAAGGGAAGCCACTCATAGGAACACACAAGGCAGTGCCAAATAACAGACACTAGAGACGAAGGGAAAAGCAAGCAAACAGGGAAAGATGCCTTTACATACACAAATCAGATAAGGAGCAATGCTCACAAGAACCAGGAAACAAACACAGCAGACAAAGAGTTAAAGCAGGCTAAAGGGAAGGGCTGCTTCTAATACACAAGTCAGAAAGAAGCAGGGCTTACAAGAGCCAAATAACAAACACTGCAGGCAAAGGGTTAAAGCAAACAAAAGCAAAAACAAAGAATGTTCTTACCAGAACTCAGCAGTACACAGAGCTGGGTAGGGAAAGAGAAGGCAGGCAGAGAGAGAGAGCGTGCAGACACAGCTGCATGGAAGCAAAGTAATCAAGGAAAGGAGCTGGTAACAACCGGCTCTCTGAACAGTGAAAGGTAACAGGGGAAAGCACACAAGAAAACAGAACAACCTATGCTTGAAAGCAAAGCTAACTGAAAAGTAAACCATTCAGATTGAAACAAGAACCAGACACACAGGGAAACAGAACAAGCTTTGTTGGAGAGCAAAGCTAACATTAAAGTAAGTCATACAGGTTCAAACCAAAACTACACACACAGGGCTCAGGGCTGTGCCCATAGGCACAGCTAACAAGACCAGTTCCCTCAGAATCAAACAACAACAGTACAACAAGAAAAGGGAAAATAGACCTGTTGCAAAGGCAACACAGGAACGCTCCCCGGGTCTTTATAAAGGAGTAGGCTGATGATATCACAAGAAGGAAATGAAGCAGGGAGACCAAAGCGAGGCTTGGCTCACAGGAAGAACAACAGCCGGAAACAGGCAGACTGGGGAGGTCACAGAGGTAGATACAGAGAAACAGTAGGTCTAGACATAAGGGCACGGCCACAGCCGTGACACTGGACCTGCGTGGGGCGTACAACCTGATCCAAATTAGAAAAGGCAAAGAATGGAAGACCGCATTTAACACCAGGGATGGGCATTATGAGTATCTTGTCATGCCCTTTGGTCTTGCTAATGCCCTTGTGGTCTTCCAGAATTTCATCAATGACATATTCCGGGACCTTCTATACAAGTATGTTTTGGTGTATCTCAAAGATATCCTCATCTTCTCCCACTCTCTAGAACAGCATAGGCAACATGTCCGGACAGTACTTCATTACCTATGCCCAAATCAACTGTACGCAAAATTGGAGAAATGTCTCTTTGAATACTCTAAACTGCCCTTTTAGGCTACATTATCATATTTGCTCTGTGAAATGCAGTAAGAAGCACTTTTCCAGCACTGATTTAGCTGAAACGAGCTGTGGGTCTAAGCCTGGAATACTATTGGAAGACATTTAGCAGCTAAGTTTGAATTTATTTTTTTTTTGGGGGGGGGGGGGGGCTTTTGGATGGTGCTCAATGGGTCTGCATTGTTTAACTACAGTCCCGTTGTTTGTTTGGTCTTTGCATGATCAGGGAGAGGTGTGTTTACTGCAGATATTTTTAGCAGTTTTCCTTATTATCTGGATTTGAGGTTTTTTTTTTTTTTTTTTTGAAACACCCGGGTTTTCTCCCTGGAGTTTTTTCTCTGTGTTTCTTTTTTTCCTCTTATCCTGCATTATTTATTTATTTGTTGTATTTGTATCCCACATTTTCCCACCTATTTGCAGGCTCAATGTGGCTTACAATAATCCGTTATGGCATTCGCCATTCCAGAGTAATAGAAACAATTGGTGTTACATGAAATACATGGATGACAATATCGAATTAGCTTACAAAGTTCCGTTATGGCATTCGCCATTCTGGAGTCAGTGATCCATTAGAGTTGCATGGAGTATAGCGAGAGAGTGTTAAGAGTGTAGTTGAAGTGTATTGTGTGATCATTAAGTTATTGCTCGTTGTGGTATGCTTTTTTGAATAGGTAGGTCTTCAGAGATTTGCAGAAATTAATTGATTCGTAGTTTGTTTTTAAGCTTAGTGGTAATGCATTCCACAGTTGCGTGCTCATGTCAGAAAAGCTGGGCGCGTGTGTTAGTCTGTATTTTAGTCCTTTGCAGCTGGGGAAGTGTAGATTAAGGAATGTGCGGGCCGATGTTTTTGCATTCCTGGGTGGTAAGTCAGCAAGGTCTATCATGTAGGCCGGGGCATCTCCGTGAATGATTTTATGAACTAGCGTGCAGATCTTGAACGCGATTCGTTCTTTAATTGAGAGCCAGTGTAGTTTTTCTCTTAGGGATTTTGTTTTCCCAAATATGAGTCTGGCTGCAGTGTTCTGGGCTGTCTGAAGTTTTTTGAGAATGTGCTCTTTACATCCAGCATATAGTGCATTGCAGTAGTCTAGGTGACTCAGCACCATTGACTGCACCAGGTTATGGAAAATAGCCCTTGGGAAGAAAGGTTTTACTCTTTTTAGTTTCCACATTGAGTGGAACATCTTCTTAGTTGTATTCTTCTCTTGATTTTCCAGTGTGAGATTGCGATCAATGGTAACTCCAAGAATTTTTAAAGTGTCTGCAATTGGAAGGGAAAAGTTTGGCGTGGTTATAGTGGAAAATTTATTTGTATTATGTTGTGAAGTAAGTATAAGGCATTGTGTTTTTTCTGCATTATTAAGAACCAATGATAATACTGTGTTCACTTTGTAGAGTAGTGGACTTGTTAGTGCCTTTTGGTACTTTCCCTACTGGGAAGTTTGAGGGTTTGTGTGTAAGTACTTCTGCACTATCTTCATTTTGAATATAGTGGGAATATTTGGGAAATCCATTGTATGGTATATCAGATTCAAACTGTTTTTTGAGTAGTATTAAAGGAATGGTGCCATCTGCTAGAAGGAGCTAAACATACATTTATGGTCCTTACAGGAACCTGTTGTATCTCCAGGAGGCTCGTCACCTTAATCCACGACAAGCTCGTTGGGCCCTGTTCTTCTGGTTTGATTTTCAACTGCGGTTCCGACTAGCCGATAAAAACTGCAAGGCTTACACCCTATCTCACTCTTTGGAATCTGGTTAGGAGGTGTTGTATCTACAACATATCATCGATCCTGCCTGGATTCTGACCGCAGCTACAATACCAGTCCCTCCAGGCAAGACCATCATTCCCAAACATCTTTGGGAGACCATCCTGAAATGGGAGCACGATTCTAAAATTACAGGCCATCCGGGCATTCAAAGAACTCTTGCGTTGATAACCTGTTCCTACTGGTGGCCCACCTAGAGAAAAGATGTAAGAGAGTTTGTCATGGCTTGTCCCATCTGTGCTTGCCAGAAACCAGTTCATGCAGCCACATAGGGCCTTCTGCAACCACTCCCTACGCCTGACAAACCTTGGACTCATATCTCTATGGATTTTATCACCGACTTTCCTTTATCAAATGGATTCTGTACTATCTGGGTTGTGGTGGATTGTTTTTCCAAAATGGCTTATTTTATACCCCTTATCGGATGGATTCTCTACTATCTGGGTCGTGGTGGATCGTTTTTCCAAAATGGCTCATTTTATACTCCTTCCTGGTCTACCCTCAGCACTCATTCTAGCTAATCATTTCTTGAAAAAAATTTTTAGACTGCATGAATAGCCCCAATCTATTATCTTTGACCAGATAGTACAGTTTACATCCAAATTCTGGCAGAGCCTCAACCGTGCCCTTCACGTGGAGTTAAACCTTTCTTCGGGGTACCATCCACAAACCAATGAGCAAACTGAGAGAACCAATCAGAGTTTGAAAGCATTTCTGCGCGCTAAGCACGTCACACAACAATTGGTCCCAGTTTCTGCCATGGGCGGAATTTTGTTACAGCAATCATGTAAACGAGTCCACTGGATCCTTCCTTTTTTGGATTGTGTTTGGCCGCCACCCTCAACTTCTCATGCCTGCCTCTATCAGTCCCAGAGTCAAAGCAGTTAAAAACACCATCGCTTCAATCTCCCAGATCTGGAAAGCTACTCATAACCTATTACTGCAGGCAGCTCAAAGACACAAAAGACAGGCAGACAAGAAAAGGTGGTTCTGCCCCTTGCTTCCAGGTGGGAGATCTGGTGTGGCTTTCCATGCAGAATATCCGCCTCAAGGCATCCCCAATTCATCAGTCCTTATCCAGTGACTCGTCAAATTGGCCCTGTCACCTACAGTTAAAATTGCCTCCTAACCTCTGGGTGCACAACACCTTTCATTCTTCCCTGCTGAAACCCCTAATCCCATGGGAGGGGTGCAAAGAAAGCCTCTATTTCACTACCAGTAAACACAGACCAGGCTTAAGATTTTGAGGTGGAGGACATCTTGGATTCCCGACAAGTTCGGGGGAGAATGCAATATCTCATTGCTTGGAAGAGTTACAGGCAAGAAGAGAATTTTTGGAAACCAGCCAGTCAAGTACATGCCCCCATCCTCCTGTGGAGGTTCCATCATCAATAACCTCATAAAACCTAAACCAGAGCCAAACCAGATCCTCATAGGAGGAGGCCCTTGATGAGGGGGTACTATCACGGCCCCTGGCTGTGAATGGCACCTAGCTTACCGACGCGGAGGGCCTTGCGGTCCCACAGCATCCTCTCTCCCCATCACAATGGGATCGAGTCAGGCTGTTGGGGGAGGGGCCCTAAGGGTTGAATGCGTGCCAGACATGGCTTTGTAGCTAAGAGGGGAGGACTCCACCAGGTTGCAGATTCCAGTTCCAGCCCGAGGGGAGTATTTCTAAGGGCTGTCCACCCTCAGCTGATTCTTCCACGACTCACTTGCAGCCCGCAGCCTTGTTCCTGGTTCCTGTAGCCTTGCTCTTGAATCTTTGATCCTGGTTCCTGCAGCCCTGTTCCAGAAGCCTTGTTCCTGGTTCCTGCACCCTTGTTTCTGGTTCCTGCTAGTCAAGCTCCTGAGTTCCAGCTGTGACAATCTCCTGGATCTTGCTAGCTAAGCTTACTACTACTACTACTACTACTACTTAGCATTTCTATAGCTCTGCCAGGGTTACGCAGCGCTGTACAAGTTTAACATGGGGAAGGACAGTCCCTGCTCAAGAGAGCTTACAATCTAAGCTTGTGAGTTCCAGCCATGCCAAGCAGAAGTGTAGCCAGGTGGAGGGCATTGGGGGGGGGGGGGGGAGCACAGAGCGGACTTCCGACGGCACCAGCACATATTTTAAATGCAACAGATCATGTGAAAAATAGGTGCCACCGCCATCGGAAGTCCATTTGAGGGGGTGGTCACTCCCCTGGCGTCCCTCCTAGCTACACCTCTGGTGCCAAGCTCCTGGTTCCTTCTAGCTAAACTCCTGAGTTCCAGCCGAGCCAAGCTCCTAGCTCCTGAGTTCCAGCCCTGCCAAGCTCCTGAGTTCCAGCCCTGCCAAGCTCCTGGTTCCTGCTAGCCAAACTCCTGGTTCCTTCTAGCCAAGTTCCGGAGTTCCAGCCATGCCCAGCTCCTGGTCCTTGCAGCCCCATTCCAGCGTGTCAGTCTGCAGCTCTACTCTAGTCCGTAGTTCTACTCCAGAGACCCAGTTTCCTTGCCATCTGGATTGTGACTATCTGCCTTTTCAGAGTTCTTCCAGGGGTAGAGCTCCGAGGCCCAGGGGCTCACTCCTTGGACAACCACTCATGTCAGCAAGAGTGACACAGCAATGCCCTTTATTTTCTGCTTCTGCAGTTGCTAGTTCTCCAAGTATCCTCCTGATATTTAAATGAAGACATAGAGTAATCTATCTATCAAACAAAGTTAAATTTATTTAAATCATATTTATTGCATGACTCACAGTAAATACATATGCCAAATTATCATTTCAAGCCACACATTCAGTTATATATTTCCATAAACCCCTCCGCCTCCCACTACCCCCCCAAACTTCCCTAACCTCCTCCCCCCTTCCCATCCCCCAAACAACTCTATTACACTTAATACATCTAAATCGTGTGTTGTGTGTCAGTTAATGATTCTGCTTCTCGCTCTGGGTTGCAACGTGTCCCAAAACCTCTCCCAGGTCTTCTGTAAAGATTTCCCTTCCTCTGTGTCCAATTCTGCCACACCGCATCGCTCCATTTTCAGCAGCTCTATCATGTGTGATCTCCACATCCCCAAAGTGGGCGCCTCCTGTTCTCTCCAGCATATCAAAATAGACTGCTTCCCCACCATTACTGCTCTTTGCAAAAAACGGTTGAACCCTGGTAGGGTTGCCCCTGTGTTGTGGTATTCTTCAAATAGGAGCAGAGGGTGCCGCCGTACTCTATGGCCCCATTGAGTATATATTTCTCTCAGTACCTGGGTCCAGAAAAACAGTATGCGCTCACAAGTCCAAAACATGTGGCCCAGGGTGGCCGGGTCTCTTCCACACTTGGGGCAAGCCCCCGACTCTCCACAAAGTTAAGTTTAAAGAATGTGATGGAAGAAAACCAGTAATCCATGTGCTGTTGTTTTATCTGGATTGAGAACAAGGCTGTGTTCTTTGAGCCACCGAGCAACCTCCTGAAGACAGTCTTGTAAACCAATAAGAAATCATCTGCATAAAAATACAAACTAATACCAAATAACTAAATAAGCAATGCCAAGAGACTAACATATAAGTTGAAAAGTGTAGGGGACAAAACTGAGCCCTGCAGAACCCCACACAGAAGAGAATGAGAAGAAGAAGTTGAAAGAGATTGAGAAACCTTAAATGCACGACCTTCTAAAAAAGAAGAAAACCAATTATAGACAATACCAGTAATACCAAGAGAGTGTAACCATTGAATTAAAAGATTATGATCAATTACATCAAATGCCATAGATAAATCTAAACAACACAACTAATGTGATCTTACTTTTTTAAATATGAATGTAACTCACTTAAAAGAGCTGTGAATACTGTCTCCGTAGTGTATCCTGATGTAAAACCAGATTGATGTGGATGAAGAGCATTAATAGATTCTGAATATATTTGGAGCTGATAACCCCCCACCCCACCCCCACACACACTGTTTCTAATATTTTAAATATTTGGGACTGTTGGTGCTGGGCCTCAGAACCAAAAACCCAACACCTCACCCAGACAAATTTCCCAACTGATTTCTTAGGACCACCAGCCTGATAAGTACCAAGAAACAACTATAAACAAAAGAATCTTCTCACGTTAAAGTTTATTCTTACTCACGAATATGAAAAATAAGAAATTAGTAGCAGCAAATAAAAAGTAGGGTAATAAGGGAACATAAACAAAAGGGATTTGCCATTGAAATGGACTCCTATTCCTTAGAAAGTTGAGACAAACTGAGGAAGACCGTCAGCTTTCAGACCAGGCACTTATATAGAGTTTCTCAGCGCAAAGCACAAAGAACTGTTTTTCCAAGAATACACCATATAAGATATGTCATTTGTTTGTCATAATTGCCAAAAGGTACATTAAAAAATTACATTTCCTTAAAAGATACATTTCAGTTCTTTTGTTAATTAAACACATCCTCAGTAAAAGAATCCTTATCTCACTTCAAAGGATCAGGATCCAGTTCTCACAAAATTCCCACCCTTACAATATGCATTTTTCTTCCCTTTCCTTAAGGGTACAAGAATCCTGTCACTCTTCCTCCATGTCTATCTCCTTGCTCCCTTCAAATGGTAATTAGTTCTCAACAGATGGAAACCTGCTGCATGCAAGTAGTCTCCAAATGGCCTCTTTGAACTAGAGAGCTGCACGGCTTCCGTCCCCGCGGGAATCCCGCGGAACCCGCGGGATTCCCGCGGGGATGGAGGCAGTTCCTGCGGGGTTCCCGCGGGGATGGAACCAGTTCTGCGGGGTTCCCGCGGGGACGGAGGCAGTTCCTGCGGGGTTCCCGCGGGGATGGAACCAGTTCTGTGGGCTTCCCGTGGAAGTGTAAGCTGCACCTGCCTCTCATCTACCGAATACCAATTTATTTGAGTGCTGTCTCCTCCTCCTCTTATTCCTTGATTTAACAGCATAAATGTGGAAAGTCTACCATTAAGGAGGTGGTAGAGTCACAAATGATGACGGAATTCAAAAAGGCGTGGGATGAACACAGAGGATCTCTAATTAGAAAATGGAAGTTATATAAAAGCTAACCTTAAATGGCTGCATGTGTGTGGATGTGTCAAGTGACGCTTAGATGGCGACTCTGGCTGTGATGAACTAGAGCTGATACCTGGCAGACTTGTATGTTCTGTGTCTCATACATGGCAATCTGGTGTAGGATGGGCTGGAAAGGGCTTAGACAGCAACTTCAGTGGCTGGAACATGAGGACAGTGCTGGACAGACTTTTACGGTCTGTGTCCCACAAATGAGAACATGAATAGGCTGGAGTGGGCTGCGATGGCAACTCCAGCAGTTGGAACATAAGGATGGGGCCAGATAGACTCCTGTGGTCTTTGTTCTAGAAACACGAAAGAAAGACCATAATCAAGTATATAATATCACACTCGTTGATTTAATGATGAATTGATCATGAGTGTGACTATTGGGCAGAGTGGATGGACCATTCAGGTCTATTTGCTGTCACTTACTATGTTACTATTAATCCTCTTTGCTCCCAGGCTGGTGCACAGACCTCAGCTCTGACACAGGCACGAGCATCAGATGTCACCTGACGTACTGGCGCGTGCATGTGGCGGCCTCTCAGCACACAATCCCAGTGAATCAGAGACAAATCTTACATGTGCGCACCAGAGTGTTCCAACTTCCAACTTCCGGTCCGTCCTTGCCTACAGTGCTGTGGCTCAAATCCAGAAAGGGAGCTGACTGGAACTTTATTTTATATACTATTAAATTCTTACGGGGATGGGTGGGGATGGGTTAAATTCTTGCGGGGACGGGTGGGGACGGGTTGGGATGGTTTAAATTTTTGCGGGGATGGGTGGGGACGGGTAAGATTCCAGCGGGGATGGGTGGGGACGGGTAAGATTCCAGCAGGGACGGGCGGGGATGGGTAGGATTTCTGTCCCCGTGCAACTCTCTACTTTGAACACACCTTTCGAAAACAGTGAATTGAATGACTCATTGTCTTTCAGGGCCAGATGCACTAAACTTAATGAGCCATTAACGAGCAAGTAGTAAACCCTGGCATGCACTAAAGACTCTGAGCCAATCACAGCATGTTTGGCTCGGCTGAACGTGCTGTGATTGGCTCAGGGACTTCCAGGTCTCAGCTGAGTGAAGCACTGCCAAAAAAGACATTTTTATTATTGCAGGGGGGAATGACAGCCAAAATGGACTTTTTTTTGGATGGGCGTCCACTTTGGCCATCATTCCCCCCCCCCCCCCCCCCCCCCCCCCCCTGCAATAATAAAAGTGTCTTTTTTGGCAGTGCTTCACTCAGCTGAGAGACCAGGAAGTCTCTGAGCCAATCACAGCGCGTTTAGCTTGGCTGAACGCGTTGTGATTGGCTCAGGGACTTAATGCATGCCGGTTCCTTACCGATTCACTAAGGGAATCGGTAAGGGAAGGGCTCTAACGATTGTTTAGTGCATATGGCTGTCAGTTATCTGGCCAGAAGAGGGAATGAAGGGGGTGCTTGTTTGTTTGCTTGTGCTGGGTACCAAATGGCCTTGTTTGTTTTTTGTAACCCACAGAAGAAAAAAAATGTCTCCACACTTCTCCAGCTATAGATTATCGTTATTCTTTATAGCAAACATTACCAGCACTGGAATTGCATGGTCTAGGCCTTCATAACTGCACCCCCACCA
This sequence comes from Microcaecilia unicolor, assembly GCF_901765095.1. Classification (NCBI taxonomy): domain Eukaryota; kingdom Metazoa; phylum Chordata; class Amphibia; order Gymnophiona; family Siphonopidae; genus Microcaecilia; species Microcaecilia unicolor. The sequence continues at coordinate 128,593,207 of NC_044037.1, forward strand.
ACATCTCCCCCCTTAGAAAAGAAAAGAAAAAAAAAAAAAGGAAGAGGCTGTTCCGTTCTTCAGTGTTCAGTCAAGGAGACAGGGTAGGGTTCAAGGAAGGGGCGAACAGGGGCTGGAGAGGGGAAGAGAGAGAGAGGATGTGATACTAAAAGTATACATACCAGTGCCCAGGGACCAGGAGGAAAAATTAAACACAAGCAGAGGGATCCAGTGTCTCAGGATCCATGGTGGGAGTAGCAGTATAAGAACCTCATGGGGCATAGTTATGTGAAGTATTTTAGGTGTGAAGGATTTTAGGTGGGGCACATAATTTGTGCAAACAGGGGGTGATGCAACCAAGCAAACAAGATAGGATCAATACAACAATAAAGGATAAAAGACCAATTAAAAGGGATCTGAAAGTACCACTCAAACGAAAGAACCAAGAGGTGAAAGCATCCCTCCATGACATGTCTAACAGGTGTGGGGGAACATGGGGGGCTCGGGACCCCTAATATTTGTATATGCAGAGCACTCCTCTGGATAATAAACAAACGGGTTACCTGTAAGATTTATTTCATCCAACCTAATTATTCTATGTGCTGTTTTCAATCCTGTTTGTGACCCCCACACTCCTATACTCCTCTGGACCCAAAAACATGTTTACGCATTTAGTGTGATTTGTTGGGCAAGTCATGGGAGTAGGGAAAGTGGACCTTTTACTGAGACAGATGTACGTTGTTAAGAGATGGTTATACAAGAACTTGGGGAGAGAGTGTGTCACGAGAATGGGAAACAAAACCCTGTTTTTTCTGTATTTTTGCTGACCAGTGTTAAGGTCATGTCTAGGCCAGGATACTGTACAAGACAGTTTAAGAATGTTATTGTGAACGTTTACAAGCTTTTTTAATGGAAATTTAGATTTGTATTAATTCTTGGGTCAAGATTTCCTGTGTTTCATACTGTCTGAAACATTGTATCTGGATAGTGAAAAGGGTAAGTTGGGAACAGTCTGCTAGCTTAACCACAAGGTCAGCTGGTATATAGTTTGGATAAACTGCTGATGTAGAATGAGGAGGTGGTGAATTTGTGACAGAAGGTATAGTGGATGAAGATAGCATGGCTTTTGGGCTCATTTTCAAAAGAGAAGGACGTCCAAAAAGCGACACAAAAGGCACATAGACGTCCTTGTGAAAGAAAGTTGTCCAAATCCAATAATTGAAACAGGGCCGTAAAGACGTCTTCGGTGCAAGCACGTCCATCTATGGACGTCCCCACAGGGGGCATGTTAGAGGCGTGTTTTGGGTGACGTTACGAGATGGACGCCTCCAACGTATAACGGATAGCGAAATGGTTTCGCATGGGCGAGAACATGGGCGTCCTTAGTTAGACCTGAAATAAAAGCGTCTAGGGTAAGGGGAAAGTTGTCTTTAGACCTATTAGTGATTTTGTGGAGTTGGAGAGTGGCAAAATTGTTGTTTGGAGAGAAAGTTGAGAGTTGTTCAGTACCTGTTACCTTTGTCTGTGTGCCCTAGTCGGAATGTTTTCACCCTCACCTTCCTCTTTTGTGTTTTACCTTTTCAGCTTTCCCTACCCCTTCTAGCCCCCAAACCCAGACACTACTACTCCTTCCTCTATCTCCCCCATCCCTCTCCATTCACTGTCCCCAAGTTTACATTTCATTCTCTTACCTGTTGTCTCTGTTTGTTTGTCTGTTTGTCCTGTGTGCTGCTGCTGCTGCTGCAAGTGTGTGTGTGTGTGTGTTTGTGGAGACTGTCAGTTGCTGCTTGGACAGTGAGTGGCTAGAGGGTGTGGCAGGAGAGTGTGTAGTGGGTCAGAGAGTGCTTGCAGTGTGGCTGTGCTGTGTGTGACTGCATTGTTTGTCAGTGGTGGGAGAGTGAGTGTCAGCTTGTGTTTGTTGCTGCTGTGTTTCACCAGGTTGGTAGGGAGAGGTGAGCACTGGTGTCACTGCATTGCACCTGTAGTGTGGGGAAATGGAGGCACTAAATGCACAGGTGGCTCACATGTTGGAGGAAGAGGGGAGGCACTGCAGGAGGTACTCGCACCCCAAAGTTTTCAGGCCCCGTAGCAATTTCCTAGAGCTCACTGACCTGCAGTATCTCACTAGGTACCACTTTGATAGGGCTACTATTCAGCACCTTTGTGACCAGCTCCAACCCCTCCTGCAGCCCAGGACCCATAGGAACAATCCCATCCCTGTGCACCTAAAGATCACTGTTTCTCTATCTTTTCTGGCCACTGGGAGTTTCCAGTCTGTCCTATCTGTGAACACGGGTCTCACCCAGCCTTACATTTCTAACTGCCTCACCCAGTTCCTTGATGCCTTCCTTACCCACACCTCTGAGTACATCACATTCCCCACCACCCCTTGAGGCCCTACAGAACAACATGGCTGACTTCTACTCCGTAGCTCACTTCCCCTTGGTCATAGGCTAGGCGCCATTGACTGCACACATGTCACACTCAGACCCCCCCCAGGCACGAGAGGCCACCTATAGGAACAGGAAAGCATTCCACTCACTCAATATGCAAGTTGTGTGTGACCCCCAGGGGGAGATTTTAGACGTGTGTGCCTGATACCCAGGTTCCACCCATGACACCCATATATTGCAGCACTCAGGAATCTTCCGCAGGTTTGACCGAGGGGAGATCACCGGCGGATAGCTCCTAGGTCAGTGCAGCATGGATCTGCCCAAACTATACCTCCTCCACTGGGCAACCTTCAGCACTGTCTCCCTCCAGCTCACTCCACAACCCACTATTCCCCTCCCCCACCTCCACAAGGTACCCACTGCAAACAATACACGCTCATCTTTCTCATCCTGTTTCTCCACAAAGGTGACAGAGGCTACCTACTGCGGAGTTGGCTCATGACCCCCATAGTACACCCACAAACAGGGCCGGAGGAGAACTACAACAGCAGACATCAGACCACACATGGCATCATCAAGCGCACCTTCGGATAACTTAAGAACAGGTTCCGATGTCTTGATCATTCTGGAGGGGAGCTCCAGTACAGCCCCCAAAAAGTGTCAAAGATCTTCATGGCCTGCTGCATGCTACATAATTTGGCCTTGCGCAGAGGACAGGCCCTCCCAGAAGAGCCACAGCAACCACAGCAGCAGGCCCCAGATGAAGAGGTTGAGGAGCCCCCTCCACTTCTCGCCCACAGAGCAGAGCAGAGTGCACACCAGCTGGGGGTCTGAGCCAGGCAAAGACTCATCGAGACAAGTTTTGTGTGAGAGTAAGTAGACATTTATTGCTATCACATACTACTACTACTTATCATTTCTAAAGTGCTACTAGACGTACACAGCGCTACCACCACCACCCCTCCCACCACCATCACCCGCTCTGTGCATATTCCCCTCCTTCCAACCCTCACACTCCTTCCTCCCACCTCCCAGCACCCCCACCCCTACCACCTCCATACTCCCCCACCCCCCAGCATGTCCCATCACATACACTCTTGTCTACTTTCCCCGCCCCCTTCCCTGGTCCCCTCCCCTCCTACCCCCCCCCCCCCCCCCCACCGTGTTCCTGAGCAGCTGGTGGCAGTCCAGCTGTTGGTGCTGCAGGGTAACTCTGTTGAGAGTCCTCCTCTGATGAGGGCCCACTGTCCTCTGTGTCCACAAGGCAGCTTGCTGCCTCGGCTGCCCTCTGGAAATCCAGCCACCTTGTGGTCTGTGTTTTGCCCTGCAACCTGGGCACAGGACCCAGAAGGGTAGCTGATGTGGTGGCTGCTGGACCAGTGGCTGGGGGGGGGGGGGGGCTGAGGATCTCAAGCTCCTCTTCTTTGCCTGTGGTTGCTGTGCAGTGGTGGAAGGAGATGGCACTTGTTGCTGCATCAGGGCTGTACTATGTGCTTGCAGGTCATGCTACAGCCTTTGATGCTCTGCTCTAGCCGTTGGAGCTGCTGTACCGCTTCCCGTTGGGCCTGTACCGCTTCCCTTTGCAGCTCCAATTTCTGGTGCCGGTAATCTTCCAGGTGCACATTGAGGGGCATAATTGAAAGATCGTCCAAGTACGAATTAGGAAGTTCTTACGAAAACGTCCAAAAATAGACATGTATAATCGGAAAATAGTGTGGGCGTTTTTTGATAATCGATTTTCCCTGTAAGAAAACAATCAAATGACGAGCGCATAAGCGTGACTAAATTGGGCGCCCTAACACGGTCGATTATTGCAGGTGCAAACGACCAAATCACAAAGTGTGTAAAATAATGTACATAGGTGTACCGCAAGTACAGTACATGTTGTTCTGGCCATCCAGGTACGGGAAAATATGAGGAACGTGTATATGTGTCAACTACAGACATATCATGCTGCTCCACCCATACTTTCATCATATGTGCCCATCTGCATGTCCGGATCTGCATGCACTGTACACCTACTGAACATGCAGCTATATGCATATTGTGTATATGTGAAAAGGGTCGGGTGGGGTGCGTCATACTCATCTATATAAGGCACGTTCCACACACGTGCAGGCATGTGCACGTCAAAGACCTTCACTTGACCCTACCTCCCCCTCCAACTACCGCCCCATTTCTCTTTTACCCTTCCTTTCCAAAATACTTGAGCGCGCCGTTCATAGCCGCTGCCTTGATTTTCTCTCCTCTCACGCCATCCTCGATCCACTTCAATCCGGTTTTCGCCCTCTGCACTCGACTGAAACGGCACTCTCTAAAGTTTGCAATGACCTGCTCCTGGCCAAATCCAGAGGTCACTACTCCATCCTCATCCTCCTCGATCTTTCCGCGCGTTTGACACTGTCAATCATGACTTACTTCTTGCCACGCTGTCCTCTTTGGGTTCCAAGGCCCTGTCCTCTCATGGTTCTCCTCTTATCTCTCCCACCGCACCTTCAGGGTACACTCCCATGGATCTTCCTCCACTCCCATCCCACTATCTGTTGGAGTTCCCCAGGGTTCTGTCCTTGGACCCCTTCTCTTCTCAATCTACACCTCTTCACTGGGCTCGCTAATCTCGTCTCATGGTTTTCAGTATCATCTTTATGCTGATGACACCCAGCTATACCTCTCCACACCTGGCATCACTGCGGAGACTCAGGCCAAGGTATCGGCCTGTTTATCCGACATTGCGGCATGGATGTCCAACCGCCACCTGAAGCTGAACATGTCCAAGACCGAGCTCCTTGTCTTTCCTCCTAAACCCACTTCTCCTCTTCCTCCACTCTCTTTCTCTGTTGATAACACCCTCATCCTCCCCGTCCCATCTGCCCGCAACCTCGGAGTCACCTTCGACTCCTCCCTCTCCTTCTCTGCGCATATCCAACAGACTGCCAAGACCTGTCGCTTCTTCCTCCTCAATATCAGCAAAATTCGCCCTTTCCTCTCTGAGCATACCACCAGAACTCTCGTCCACACTCTCATTACCTCTCGCCTCGATTATTGCAACTTACTCCTCACTGGCCTCCCACTCTGCCATCTATCCCCCCTTCAATCCATTCAGAACGCTGCTGCACGTCTTATATTCCGCCAAAACCGTTATACTCACACCACCCCTCTCCTCAAATCACTTCATTGGCTTCCGATCAGATATCGCATACAATTCAAGCTCCTCCTCCTTACCTACAAATGCACTCAGGCCGCGGCTCCTCACTACCTCTCCACCCTCATCTCCCCCTATGTTCCCGCCCGCAACCTCCGCTCACAGGACAAAGCCCTTCTCTCAGTACCCTTCTCCACTACTGCCAACTCCAGGCTCCGCTCATTCTGCCTTGCCTCACCCTATGCCTGGAATAATCTTCCTTTACCCATACGCCAGGCCCCCTCCCTACCCATCTTCAAATCTCTGCTTAAAACTCACCTCTTCAATGCTGCCTTCGGCGCCTAACCGCTTGAGAAATATAAAATACCCCAATCTATCCACCCTATCAGATTAACTGTTCACTCGTCCTCTAGATTGTTCACTTGTCCTTAGTTTGTTCTCTTGTCTTTTAGATTGTAAGCTCTTTGAGCAGGGACTGTCCTTCTATGTTTGAATTGTACAGCGCTGCGTAACCCTAGTAGCGCTTTAGAAATGATTGTTGTTGTTGTATGCTTACGAGGGCGTCCACATGCTGATAGGGGCCATATATGGAATGGTCATCCATATATGGAGCTGTGCATGAAACGACGTCCCTCACGCAAGGTCGTCTATATAAGGCACTTCTTTTCCAACACGTGGAAAAATGGCGCAGCGACGGGAGCCAAACTTCGGGCAGGAGGAGAGCCTGTTGCTGGTGTGCCTGTGCCTAAGGCACCAGCACAGGCTCTTTGTGCAGCACCACCACCTGCCCCCCAGGCTCCAGGCCATGCAAGCCTGGTCCCGCATCAGGGACAGGCTGGAAAGGTAAGGTTATGGGCCAACCCCCCTCCCCTCCTGTACCTACACATATAACAGCTCCGTCATCAATGTTACCACCAGTAACTGGAGTGTCCATGCAAGGATCATGAGTAATATAGGAACATGCACAATCACTAATAAATTGTATGTTATTGAAACGACGACCATTCCCACATCCCTACAAGAATGTATTTCGTTAGTTATGTGACAATTATGTTAGTGTTATGTGACAATTTCGTTAGTTATGTGAAGGCCACATTTTCCAACTCCTCTTTGCAGCCTCTATGTGGCTTACAACGCATCCGAATAGTGGAAACATGAGACCAATGAAACGTATACCATACTTTATAACATGGTCATGATAACACATATAAAGTAGTTTAACAAGCATACATTATAATGTATACAAACGGTACTGTCTGGCCTCATGCCCACCTCTCTGGCATCATCTGCATAGGAACCAACTCGGTGGCTGCTTGTGGGTGCTTGACCACCCCCAATATAAAATAAATGCCTTGTATGTATGGAGGGAGGGGTAATCCCACTGGGGGTTCCACCCCCCAAAATGGTAAAAAGGTGGCTCCTATGATTCAGTACCAATGGAGGTGGTCCCCCCCCCCCCCAACACCGTTGACCCTCTCTCTCTGGTATTTGAATAGCAAATGAATGTGTGCAGAGGACAAAAAGGACCATCCCCCCCTGACCCCTGCTCTACAAACTTATATCTTACAGACGGTTTGGAGTCCACCGGGACCTGGAGTCCCTCAGGAGGCGGTTCCGCCGTGTGAGGCGGGAGAGGCCCGACCTCATCCGGGCGGTGCGAAGGCACCTCAGGGCTCGCCGTAAGTATTCAAAAACAGGACACCTGTACAGATTAGTAATACATTTCTTGAATAATGCAAATGTGTTGTACAATATCAATTCCCATGTGCCTAATAGCCAACTAGTAAGTAATAACATATCTGTCCCAGATCAAGGATGCAGGTTGCAGGGTTCTCCCATGAGTGTGGCTGCAACTTCCGACCATCCCCCCGAGATGAATGAGATAATATGCCTCACTTTACTATTCCCCTTTCTGTGGTGGCTGATTTGTGTGTCCTGGTAGACCTGCCTGAGGCCCTACTTTTACTGCATGTCATGGCCTTACTCACATAAAAGTTTTGTGCTCAACACCCTTCCCACTGCCCCCCCCCCCCCACCAATAAATCCTACAACAACTGCCCATCAACCCCTCGTTGCATCTCACAATGCAAACATGCTGGTCAGCAATGAATTTGGTATGGCAACATGTCCTGTGTGGTGTGTGTCAGAGGAGGTTCCAGGGTTCTTTGTCATGTCATCTGATGCAGCTCATTCCCCATGGGCATAGGCTATGCCTTACCACACCCTGCCCCATCCCCTGCCTCACGCCACCCAGCTACTGCACTATGCAAGCCATGTTGTATGCGCTGATCTCAATCACACTCCTTTTACATACACAGGGCTCCACCAGCAGCAAGCCGAGCGGGCAGATGAGGAGGGCCACCACCTCCAGGAGGAGGAGCAGGAGCAGGAGGAGCAGGAAAGGCACGAGGAGGAGGAGGAGGAGGAGCAGGAGGAGGAGGAGCAGGAGGAGCAGGAAAGCCATGAGGAGGAGGAGGAGGATGAGGAGGCGCCGGCGCCTGCACAGGAGGCGCAGGAGGAGAGTCATCGGGCTCGGAGGAGGGTGGTCCTCATCATAGATGAGGACTACATGGAGGCCCCCTCTCCACCAGTACCAGCAGCAGAGCCCTCTCCCTCCCCTCAGCCATCCACATTCCCCTGCGGCAGCAGCAGCACCATCACCCTGCCCCACCCGCCTTCCCCTGGGGTCTGCTCCGTCCCCTGGGTCTGCTCCGTACCCTGGGCCTGCTCCAGCCCGTGGGCCACCTCCAGCAGCCCTAGGCGCAGGGGCCATGATGCGCCTCCTGCAGCAGCTGGTAGATGGCCAGCAGCAGCTAGTAGTTGGCTAGCACCAGCTGCTGCAGGAGGTGAGAGCCCTACGGCAGGGCAATGAGCAGCTCCAGGGCCCACTAAGGGTACTGCTGGGCCTGCTCATTGCCCTGCTACAGAGGGCCTTAGTCAGAGGGCGTGCCCGCCCTTGACTTAAATTGGGGGGGGGGGACTGTTGGGGGTGTGGGGAATGGGTGGGGGAGGGAATTGTTGGGGTTGTGTGTGGGGGGGAGGGAAATGTTGGGGTTGTGTGTGGGGGGGAGGGAATTGTTGGGGTTCTGTGTGGGGGGAGGGAAATGTTGGGGTTCTGTGTGGGGGAGGGATATGTTGGGGTTCTGTGGGGGGGAAGGGAAATGTTGGGGTTGTGTGTGGGGGGAGGGAATTGTTGGGGTTGTGGGGAGTTGTGGGGGGAGGCGGGCATTGTTGGGGGTTATTTTGTAGGGGTGGGGGGAAATAAATGTTTTTGTTACACTATAACTATCAGGGTGTGTGTGTGTTTGTCTCCCTTGTGCATTACATATAAGCAAATGGTGCTGTTGAGTTGAGAGGAAGGAGGCAGCAATATGCATAGCATTAAATGTGCTGTGTGAATGAGAAGGTGATGTATGTCTGAGAATGTTGGCCATACACAAGGCCACCTGTTCATTGCAACCTGCATGGCCATATGTGCAGGGGGGTTGGGCCAGGGAGCCTGGATGGATATTTGTGTTCATGAATACAAATGGCCAGCCAGCCTCTCTCCCTCCCTCTCCTCCACCATACTGACCCCACAACAGAGTGCCATCAATAAGAGATTAATAGTGTAGCACGTGTGATCTGCCAAGTAGACACTTCCACATAACCCCAGGTAGCACATACACAGTGTTTGCTGTCTGATGGTCACACATCCTTATCCACAAGCCACATTGGTGGGGGGGCCCAAGAAGGACCTACAAACAGCTGGCTCATATTTTCACATTCAATACATCAGCTATGGTATATAGTGCTGAGGTGAAAAGGGGAACCAATGGGAAACCCATTAGATGGATGGTTACTTCATCACAGTTGCAATGTAATACTTGTGTTACAGACGGCCACAAATAAAAATGGTGCTCATTATTTGCAGCTGTGATGACACTGTCTCCAGTAGTAGATCAAGGTGTGTTACATTCAGGTATTCTGGGTCTGTCTCAAAGTTTGTCCCGGAGCCAACCGACAGTGAAGTGACTTGCCTTAGGTGGGAATTGAACCAGCAACCTTGTGATTATAAGGCTGGTGCTCTAACCACTAGGCCACAGCAGCCACCAGGAGGTACTTTGGGTTGCGACCTGTACACAGAACCCTCTCCCTCACCATGTCTTAAGGCCTCAATGGCAGTACCTGTAGCCACCTTGAGCATTTTGTCCAGGCTACCAATTGTGACAAAATGTTCTTGTTCCCTACCTATGGAGGAATTTAGGAAGGTGTTCCATAATGTGCTAAACACATCCATTGCATATATCATTCCCCCTCCCCCTCCTATGCAGCTTCAGAATGGGTGGGCACTGCATAAATGGGGACTGGGGTTCACCACATAAACAAGGAAGATGGAACCTACCGGGAACAAATACAGCAGCTCCAACAGCTGGCCCACACCACTAAGGACCTGCCAACCCCACAGTACAGTGCACAGGAACCTGGTGAAAAGACAGCCAGCTAAGAGTAGACTCCAGACTACATACAGTGAATGCACACTCCTTGACTATGAGCACAAAGAGAAGAGGTGGCAGACAAATGAGAGCTTACCATGAACGTCTGTTTCAAGACTGTGTAGTGCGCCTTTTATCATCTGGAACATTAGCTGCACATCTCTCTCATTGAAATGTCCCTTACCGAGGGTGCTTGATTTGGTGCGAGTGTAGGAATATCGTCGGCCCCACAGACTGCCTGTTACAAGCAGGCAGAGAGAATGGGAGAAAGTAAGGGAGGATCACGGGATGTGGAAGAGTGGAAACGGAAGGCGTGTTGGCTGAGGGCCAGCAATAATCCCCCCCCCCCCAAATACACAGGTGTACCCAAACATACATTGCCAAACACAACCTTATTATAAGTGAGGGTAAAACCCTGTAAACGATTCTTAAGAACAACCGGCAAGGTCCCAGTGCAGGAAATGGCGGGTTAGCTGCCAATGAAGAAAGGGAAGGCAGGTGGGGACGCCCATAATTATCTACCCATAATCGAAATCATGTGCTCCAAATCGCTATCTGAGCTGGGCACGCTTAGCAATTATGTGTATAATTGAAAAAAAAACCCGCCCATATCAGACACGCCTATTCCCCCATGTCAATGGGCGTTCTTGGCGACTATATAAACGCCCACTCCGTATTTTCGAAAACCCCATTAGTACAATGCCGCCACGTCAACCACCAACCCGGAAGGGTAATTTTACGGATGGCGAGGTAGAGCTACTGGTGCAGGAGATCCAGCAACGCCACCAACATCTGTTTGCTCCCACAGGGCAGAGGCTGGCTGCAACGACCAAACAGAGGGAGTGGGAGGTAGTCCATGACAGCGTCAATGCAGTCTTCCATTGTGCAAGGGACGTGGAGGACTGCAAGCGCAAGTGGCACAAGCTCCGGAGGGATGTGAGGCGCAAGGCTGGTGCCCATCCCCCACCACATGATACTGCCAACCTCACCCCCCTGGAGCTGATGGTGCACTCCCTCCTACCCCAGGAGGGCATCCATGGAATTGGGGCCCTTGACACCTCTGCACAGGCTGAGGACTCAGGTAAGTTGACCATTCTTTATGAAGCTGCGCTTATGTGTTCCGCTGCACTAAACTGTGTTCTACAAGTTGGGGCCAGGAGGTGGGAGGTGGGGAGTGGGGTGAGCGGGAAGCGGGAGGGAGTTTCAGGCGGGTGTGGTAATATGTAGAATAAACGACCATCTTAATGATGCTGTGCTGACTTTCTTACCTACCCCTACTCACTTGCTCTGTATCATTACTCTCTATCCCTACCGTACTCATTTACCTTCCCTCTTACTTGTCCTGTGTGTGCATCTTAACTACATTGTAAGGTCTCTTTGAGTGGCTGCTGTGGGTTTTTCAACACCCCCAATATTGAGCAACTATCATGTAGGTGTCCAGGGTGGAGTTTTGTGCACTCGGCTTCACCCCCAATAATGCATAACAGTTGGCTTCTATGGGTGTATGTAGGGTACTACTGTGGCACTACTTTGGGACCCTTCCTTCCCTACTACTCCCTCCTATTTTCCCATCACCAAACCGTGCCTATTTCCTTCTCTCACCTCTGTGCTCTACTGAGTGTGGGACACATGCATGCAACTTAAGGAGCCTGTAATGGGAGTGATAATGCAGTTCTAGAGAGTCTAGCAAGTCCGTAGTAACAGAAGACATGCTGAAATGTCCTTCATTTTGACAAATATACAACAAACAGCTTGTCCACAAAGTTGTGAGCGGTGTCCTTCTCTTGGCTGGCCGTCCACCACCTCTACCCAGCTGGCTGTGGGGCTCTCTTTCACATCGCTGTCAATTCCTGTCCTCCTCCTCACCATCTCTTTGCTGGGTCAGCAGTTTGGGGGCCAATGTATATGAATGCTGAAAGACAAAAGTGGGTTATTTTCACCAACATTTGCTCACCCTTGTGCTATACAGGTGATGACTCTGAGGAGGCTAGCCCTAGTGGCCTGCAAGACCAACCAAGGCCTACAGCAGCACCACAGCCGCACCCTCCACCGCCTGCAGCAGCAGTACAGCCTCTACCACCACCACCACCACCTGCACCAGTACAGCCTTTACCACCACCACCACCACCTGCAGCTGAACCAGCAGTAGAGGCTGAACCTCCACCAGCACCACCAGCAGAGGCGGCACCTCCACCACTGGTTGACTCTGCTGATAAGTATGCCTATAGGGGGCCGGCTCCTCGTCACAGGCCATCCAGCCAACGGAGGCAACTGTTGCGGCTGGCCACTGAGTTGCTGAGGCACAATGTGCGCCTGGAAGAGTACCGCCAGGACAAACTACAGCTACAGAGGGAAGCACTGCAGGTGCAGCGGCAAGCCCTCCAGTGGCAGCGGGACGCCCACCAAGAGCTGCTCCAGGCGCACCGGGAAGCCCACCGAGAGGTGCTGCAGGCACAGCGGGAAGCCCACCAAGAGGTGCTGCAGCAACTCCAACAGCTGGCTGCAACGACCATGCCCACCACCACCTACTCCAGCCGTGCTGCAGCAGCAAGACCTGCCCTCCATATCCTCCTCCAGTGGGCAGCAACCACCAGCCAAGAGGTGGGCGTTGCGATCTGCCGCCTCTGCACCGCCTACTGCAGCACCCACCACCAAACCATCTCCCATTCTGGGTCCTGTGGCCAGGCTACACCCAACAAAGTGGCCAGATTTCCACTCCGTAGCCCAAGCCGAGGAGGAGGACAGTGGGAGCAGCACAGAGAGTGAGGAAGATACTTCCCCTGCAGCAGCAGCTGCACAGGAAGTCCGTGGGAGGGGTAGGAGGGGACGGGGGATGGGACGGGGAAAGTGATGTTATCACATGCTGGAGGGTGAGGGTGGGGGGGGGTTGAACACTATGCACTTATGCAGTTATACACAATAAATGTGCACTTACTTTCACGCAAAACTTGTTTCAATGAGTCTTTGTCTTGCTCTTATGCCAAGCTGGTAAGCATTGAGGTCTGCTCTGTGGGCTGGGGGTGGAGGGGGCTCCTCTTCCTGCTCATCTGGGGCCTCCTCTGGTGGCTGTGCTTCCTCTGGGAGAGGCTGTCCTCTGCGCTGAGCCAAATTGTGCAGCATGCAGCAGGCAACAAACATCTTGGCCACCTTTTCAGGGCTGTAGAGGAGCTCTCCTCCAGACCGGTCCAGACAGCGGAAGCGGTTTTTGACCATTCCAAAAGTCCGCTCAATGATCCCCCGGGTGCTCCGATGTCTCCTGTTGTAAGTTTCTTGTGGGCCTGGTTGTGGATGCACCACGGGGGTCATGAGCCACGTCCTCTGCGGGTAGCCCCGGTCACCTTTGGAGAAAAGCAGAATGAGATAGATGAGTGTGTATTGCTTGGAGCAGGTACAGGGGGGTGGGGAAGGGAGGATAAGGATAGTGGGTTGTGGAGTGAGGTGGAGGAAGCCAGGGCGGAGGGCTGGCCAGTGGAGGAGGTATAGGTATGGGTCCATCCATGTTGAACTGACCTAGCAGCCATCCACCGTTGAACTCTCCTCACTCAAATCTGCGGTAGATGCCCGAGTGCTGTAGGATGTATGCATCGTGGGTGGAACCGGGGAACCTGGCACACACGTCTAATATCTCCCCCTGGGCATCACACACAACTTGCATGTTCATGGAATGAAAAGCCTTCCTGTTTCTGTAGGTGGCTTCGTGTGCCCTGGGGGGTCTGAGGGCGATGTGTGTGCAATCAATCACACCTATGACTGAGGGGAATCTAGCAACAGCATAGAAGGCAGCCATGTTGGTATGCAGGGCCTGGGGGGTGGTGGGGAAAGTGATGTAGTGAGAGGTGTGAGTTAGAAAGGCATGCAGGAACTGGGTGAGACAGTGTGAAATAGAAGCCTGGGTGAGCCCTGTGTTAGCAGCTAATACAGATTGAAAACTCCCAGTGGCCAGGACAGAGAGAGTGATTTTGAGATGGACAGGGATGGGGTTTATTCCTACGGGTCTGGGGCTGAAGGAGGACTTTCAGCTGCTCACAAAGCTGCACAATGGTGTCCCTATCAAACCCTGAACCTTTGTAAGACACTGCTGGTCAGTGATTGTAGGAAGGTGGTGGCGGGGCCTATAGACTCGGGGCCGTTGCATACGTCCTGCGGTGTGTGCCCTCTTCCTCTACCATGCAGACACCAGTGCATTAGTGCATCCATTTTCCCAGCAGTGCAAGTATTATTAGTCGTAGTAATACACACACGCACAACACACAGACCTCTCACTGCCAGCCACCACGCCCTCTTCCACTCACACAGGCAACACAGAGACAAACGGAGGTCAGGAATACATATACAGGTGGGAACCGTGATTGGAGAGGGATAGGGGGAGGGGAAGGGGAAGGTACTGATAGAGCAAGGAGTAGGAGTAGGGAATAGGTTCAAACGGTCAGTAACAACAGAGGCAGGCCACACAGACGAACGTACCAGGTACTCAACACACTGAACTTTCTCTCTGCAACCAACAAATCAGCCTCTCCCAACACCAATCTCGCCACTTTCCAACTCCACACAAGGCTATTGGGTCTAATAGACATTTCCCCCTTGCTCTGGTCGCTTTTATTTGGGGTCCAACAAATGACGCCAGCTCCCGCCCAACCAAGATCCATTTCGCTATCCGTGATACGTTGTACACGACCAGGTCGTATCACCGCCCCTACACGCCCCCGACAGCCCCTTATTTGGGCGTTTCTCTCTGAGCGTACGAGCGACCCGGACCGTACTGAAACTTGGTTTCCATTATACTGATTTAATCGTTTTGTGAGATAAAGTCTATCTCCCGATTTGGGTCGCAATATAGGCGTTTTCTTTTGCAATATAAGCTGGATGGTGGCCCAGCAATTGGGTTGCAAGGCGCAGCAGCTGGCCTCCTCTGGCTGGATGGCCTCTGCTGAGGATGTGCCCCCCCCCCCCCCTTTCTGCCTCTTTTTCCTCTGTGCAACATCGGCAAAGGCTGTGGTGTGGGGAAGGAGAACCTTGCTGTGGGTGTGGGAGGGAGAGCCTCTGCTGCTGGTCCTGTGGTTCCAACCCATGTGAGTGTTCCTTCTTGGTTTCTTGTACAAGCACACCTCCAGGCCCACTGGTTTGCTGCTTTGTCTGCCTCTTCAGTGGTGCGGGGGCTGGTGGCCACTAGGGCCAGCTTCTGCACTCTGACTGGCTGTCATCACCTGCATAGCACAAAGGAGAGGAAGTGTGTGGTCAAAGTAACCCACTTTATTTGCAGCATTCCATATACATAGCCCCACACGCGAAGACCCCCCAGCAAAACAGATGGTGAGGAATGGGATTGGCAGGCACACCACAGATGTCATTGTACATGTATAGAGCTTGGAGACAGGGAGCGCAGTGGTACTTCAGAGACTGATGTGCAAGAGAGCCACACAGGCAGGTGGGTAGACGTGAAGGGGCACCTAGATCCTTTCTTGGTCCATTGACTCCTAACGTGGAACCTTGCATGATGTAACTATAATTCAGGTTCCTCTTTCCCACATGCATCACTTTGCATGGGATCTGGGTGTCGTCGTCGATAACACACTGAAACCTTCTGCTCAGTGTGCTGCTGCGGCTAGGAAAGCGAATAGAATGTTGGGTATTATTAGGAAAGGTATGGAAAACAAGTGTGTGAGGATGTTATAATGCCGTGTATCGCTCCATGGTGCGACTGCACCTCGAATATGTGTTCAATTCTGGTCGCCGCATCTCAAAAAAGATATAGTGGAATTAGAAAAGGTGCAGTGAAGGGCGTCGAAAATGATGGGGATGGGACGACTTCCCTATGAGGGAAGGCTAAAGCGGCTAGGGCTCTTCAGCTTAGAGAAAAGGCAGCTGAGGGAAGATATGATAGAGGTCTATAAAATAATGAGTGGGAGCGGAACGAGGGGTAGATGTGAAGCGTCTGTTTACACTTTCCAAAAATACTAGGACTAGGGGGCATGCGATGAAGCTACAATGTAGTAAATTTAAAACGAATCAGAGAAACTTGAGTATTGTGTTCAATTCTGGTCGCCGCATCTCAAGAAAGATATAGTACAATTGGAAAAGGTGAGCGCGAAGGGCGACTAAAATGATAGCGGGGATGGGACGACTTCCCTATAAGAAAGGACTAGGAGGCTATTCAGCTTGAGAAGAGACGGCTGAGGGGAGACACGATAGAGGTATATAAAATAATGAGTGGAGTGGAACAGGTGGATGTGAAGCGTCTGTTCACGCTTTCCAAAAATACTAGGAATAGGGGGCATGCGATTAAACTACAGTGCATAATTAAACCCTGGAATTCATTGCCGGAAAATGTGGTGAAGGCGGTTAGCTTAGCAGAGTTTAAAAAGGGGTTGGACGGTTTCCTAAAGGACAAGTCCATAAACCGCTACTAAACGGACTTGGAAAAATCCAAAATCCCAGGAATAACATGTATAGAATGTTTGTACGTTTGGGAAGCTTGCCAGGTGCCCTTGGCCTGGATTGGCCGCTGTCGTGGACAAGATGCTGGGCTCGATGGACCCTTGGTCTTTTCCCAGTATGGCATTACTTATGTACTTATGCACTTGCTCACATTAAACGTCATCTGCCATTTAGATGCCCAGTCTCCCAGTCTCGTAAGGTCCTCTTGTAATTTTTAACAATCCTCCCGCGATTTAATGACTTTGAATAACTTTGTGTCATCAGCAAATTTAATTACCTCACTAGTTACTACCATCTCTAGGTCATTTATAAATATGTTAAAAAACAGCGGTCTGAGCACAGAGCCCTGGGGAACCCCACTAACTACCCTTCTCCATTGAGAATACTGACCATTTAACCCTACTCTCTGTTTTCTATCTTTTAACCAGTTTTTAATCCACAATAGAAAACTACCTCCTATCCCATGACTCTCCAATTTCCTCTGGAGTCTTTCATGAGGTACTTTGTCAAATGCCTTCTGAAAATCCAGATACACAATATCAACCGGCTCACCTTTATCCACATGTTTGTTCACCCCTTCAAAGAAATGTATCAGATTGGTGAGGCAAGATTTCCCTTCACTAAATCCATGTTGACTTTCCTGCTTTTTTTCAAAAGAGAAGGGCGGCCATCTTCCAACACAAATCGAGAGATAGCCGCCCTTCTCCCAATGCTTGCCAAATCGGCATAATTGAAAGCTGATTTTGGCCGGCTTCAACTGCTTTCCGTCGTGGGGACGGCGAAAGTTCAAGCGGACCTGTCGGCAGGGTAGCGAAGGCGGGACGGGGGCGTGGTTAAGAGATAGCCGCCCTCGGCTGATAATGGAAAAAAGAAGGGCAGCCCTGACGAGCATTTGACCAACTTTACTTGGTCCATTTTTTTTCACGACCAAGCATCAAACAGGTGCCCAAATGACCAGATGACCACTGGAGGGAATCGAGGATGACCTCCCCTGACTTCTCCAGTCACTAACCACCTCACAACCCGAAAAAACAACTTCAAAAACTTTTGTCTTTTTTTTTTTTTAGAATATGTCCTTTGCTATGCCTCCGTCCCTTCAATGGCAGTTGAGGACATCCTTCTCTGTGACGGCAGTTGAGGACGTCCAAAATGTTTCTTTGAGAAGGACAGCCATGCCTTTGCTATGCCTCTGACACCCTTTTTATTTATTTATTTAGATTTTGGATCACAAGTAGCAGTAGTGGGATTTGAACTGGCCACCTCTAGATAACCACTAGGCCACTCTGCCATTCCTCCACTCCCTTGAAATTTGGCATACCTTGGCGGAGGGGGGGGGGGGGCAGTATGCAGGTCCCTTGGTGGGGGGGGGGGAGGTATGTATGTGTCAGCAGAGGCATAACAAAGGCATGGACGTCCTTCTTTCAAACATTTTGGACGTCTTTAACTGTCCCCCACAGGAATGGCCAAATTTCAAGGGAGTGGGTTAGAGTGGAGGAATGACAGTGTGGCCTAGTGGTTAGAGCACTAGTCTTGCAATCTAGAGGTGGCTGGTTCAAATCCCACTGCTGTTACTTGTGATCCAAAATCCAAATAAATAAATAAAAAGGGTGTCAGAGGCATAGCAAAGACATGGCTGTCCTTCTCACAAAAACATTTTGGACTTCCACAGCTTCCCCTCCTTAGGAAGAAAATCGTGTGCAAATGAGCTAATAGCGAGCAGCTCATTTGCATGCAATTTCCTTCATGCATGCCCATTCCTTTCCAGATCGGTAAGGGAAGGGCTTTTTACATTCAGTTAGTGGGACCAGTGCACTACAAATGCTGGCTCCTCCCATGACCAAATGCCTTGGATTTGGCCGGTTTTGATATGGCCGGCCTTGGTTTCCATTATCGGCGAAAACTGATGCCGGCTATCTCAAACCTGGCGATTTCAACATTTATGTCGAGATTTGGCCAGCCCCAACCGTATTATCAAAAAAAAAGATGGCTGGCCATCTTTTTCGAAAATACGGTTGGCTTCGCCCATTTGCAGAGCCAGCCCCGTTACATTGGCCATCCTCCAATCTTCCAGTACCATTCGTGATTTTAAGGATAAATTACATATTTCTAACAGTAGCTCTGCAAGCTCATTTTTCAGTTCCATCAGTACTCTAGGATGAATACCATCCGGTCCAGGAGATTTGCTACTCTTCAGTTTGTAGAACTACCCTATTACATCCTCCAGGTTTACAGAGAATTCATTAAGTTTCTCCGATTCGTCAGCTTCGAATACCATTTCCGGCACTGGTATCCCACCCAAATCTTCCTCGGTGAAGACTGAAGCAAAGAATTAATTTAATCTCTCCGCTACAGCTTTGTCTTCCCTGATCGCCCCTTTTACTCCTCGGTCATCTAGCGGTCCAACCAATTCTTTTGCCGGCTTCCTGCTTTTAATATACCTAAAAAAACTTTTACTATGTGTTTTTGCCTCCAACGCAATCTTTTTTCAAAGTCCCTCTTAGCTTTAGTTAGTGGGATGTGCTAAGTTTCCGGATTGTTGTATAACATGTGCTAAGTCTATTGTATAAAAATGAGGGAAATCTATCCAGAGGCGGGGCTTTTTTTGTTCCTATGGCAGGGAGCTGACATAGAAATAGAGTCTCACTCTAATATTTTCTTTTCTGTATTTCAGACTTGCTTGAGATACTGTGTACTTGTTTCCAGAATAAACTTTTTTTTTAATTTCACTTCTGAGTAAGTATTATTTGTTTTATTCCAAGAACGAGGGTGTTCTAGCAGTAATCAATTGGGGTTTGGTTAAGGTGGGTGCAGACCCCAACACATACCCTTGTAATTGTCTGCACCAGCGTGTGTAACAGTTAACATGTCTTGTACAGCATTAACTACAATCTCAGACTTAGAATTCAAAATGGTACAACATGTGGAAGCATTAATCACGCCACATATGCCTCCTGTGTGTGCAAGGAGCATATCCATCTCAAAGCGTGTGTCAGTAACATATCAAATGATATCATCAGTTTGGTCTTGTAAAGCCAGAAGGGCCTTATTCTGATGGTGTGCAGTGAGTTCTACCACAGTCTGCAAATGCCTAATAAGTGCACCATATTCAGCAGCAAGAGCAGAGGGTCCAAATGGCATCCAGGCTGTGGAAGAAATCACATAAGGAACTCGCTTAGACAATGGGGAAGTAGTATTTACATACTCAAATGCAAGGGTAAGTGATTCTTCCCTGTCCTCAGAGGAAGGTATAGCTGAAGGAATGTATCTTCGCACCCTTGCAGGAAAAGGAATAGGATCAACCTTGGTATATGAAACAAAAGGAAGGAGTTGGGCCATACAGCAAGTATCTTTCCATTTTGGAGGTAAGGCCTAGTAGGCCCAAGAACCACAAACTCAATGGTGGCCCACTAGAGCCTCCAATCCCTCCGGAAGGGGAGGTGGGGATCATAACTTGGCATGTGCGCTAACTGCATAGATATGCCACAGATGTGCATTCATTCCAGCATCTACAAAATAAGGTGTAAGGACCATAGAAAGGTCCAAGGGGTACCATTACAGGAATGCACATTTTAGAGGTATTTATTCCAAATAGGATGGAGAAGAAGTAGGTAGTAGGGTATAGGCTGCTAGTGGGCAGTGAGGGGATCTAGGTAACGGGAAAGAAGGTGGAGTGATCAAGAGAGAGTTGGGACTGGCGTCCCATTAGGAAGAAGGTGCATCAGACAGGAAGAAGTATCCATATTGCCCAGAGCAGGGCCTGAACCATTGTTAGTAAAACAGAAAGGAATGGGGGTAGCTGGATCAAACAAGACAGGGAAAGAAGCAGAAGAAGACAAATTAAAGGAAGACCACAGCTGAGCACTTTCATCTACCTCACCATTGTGGCGCTGAGTATAGGTAGGGGAAATATAGCTAGAGGGAAAGCAAGTTAGATTGCCAGTGATCTGACTAGGGGAAACGAGGATGGCCTTACGTACAGGGGCTAGGCCAGAGCTAGGTACTATAGGGATGCATACCACACAAACAGAAAGACCTGATAGGCTGGCAGAACTGGCCAAGTACTGGACATATAGGTTATTTTTCAAAAGGTGGGGAGAAAAGGGGGCAAAACAAGAGCAAAGAGACAGAATGAGGAGATAGCAAGAAAGCAAAGACAAAAGTGAGAATGCATGACAGGGTAGAAGATGATTTGTATTTTCTACAATAGAAGTAATACAATAATCAAAGCAAACATACTCCCCAAAAAGGTGCAAGACCAGTGAGTATCCAGAAGTCCAGGTGCAGCATGAGGGGCTGAGAAACAGATAGTGTTATGTTTTAGACAACCAATATGTATACAGGAGAGAGACTATCTATACGCACTGATTGTACTACCCACAAAATTAAAAAGTCAGAAACGGTCACTTATACTGATTGTATCTGATAGGTCATATAAAGTATTGGTTTGTAAATGTTCAAAACTTAGGATGTGAGGTGCAGGTTTTACTGTAGAAATATGTCAACTATCTGAACTCTGAATCTGAAGCACATAGGGTGCAGAGGCTGTGATCTTGAAAGGGCCTTTGTATTTTGGCTCTGCCCACGACACCGAACAGTGATTCTTTAAGTAGACAAAGTCACCAGCTGAGTACCTAAGAACTAGGCGGGCACCTTCATGCTCTGCGGTGCTGGGTGTCATGGAAGCGTGTTCTTTCCACAGATGGATGAGATCCTTTGCCACCTGCAAAGCAGAGAGCTAGAAAGAAAGGTCATTACCAGAGGAGACAAGGAAAAGGTGTGCAGGGACCCTGCATGTCACATCCAGTGATTATCTGGTGATGGTGTCAAGCTGACTGCCTCAGACACCTGTTTTCTGAGGGAGAAGGAAAGTGCCAGAGGTAAAGCCTGAACCAATTTAGATGGGTAGTCTCTGTCAGGATTTTCCTTAGGGTTGTTTCAGGAATGCCATTGGACGTTCCCCCAGGCCATTTGCCTGGGGCCTATACACACATACACAGTGATATTTGACGTGTAGCCTTTCAGGTTAGCACCTGTGAAAGACAGTACAGAAGTATGCCCGTTGTCCGTGTGTATCCTAGAAGGACAACAAAATCGGGGAAAGAATTCTGTTAACAAACATTTTGCCACCATCTTAGCAGATTCACTGGAACATGGGAATTCTTCTACCCACTGCGAGTATGAGCATACACATACCAGTAAATATCTTTTGCCTTGGCATGGGGTCTGCATATCTGTAAAATCAATAAGTAAGCCCAGAAAAGGGCCTACTGCTTTGGGAGAACTGCAGGGAGAGACGGTATCTGTTTCCTGAATTGAGAGGTGGCCTGCTGACAAAAGTACATAAGTAATGCCACACTGGGAAAAGACCAAAGGTCCATTGAGCCCAGCATCCTGTCCACGACAGCAGCCAATCCAGGCCAGCTTCCCCAACGTACAAACATTCTATACATGTTATGCCTGGAATTGTGAATTTTTCCCAAGTCCATTTAGTAGTGGTTTATTATTTTTTGTTTTGTTACATTTGTACCCTGCACTTTCCCACTCATGGCAGGCTCAATGCAGCTTACATGGGGCAATGGAGAGTTAAGTGACTTGCCCAGAGTCACAAGGAGCTGCCTGTGCTGGGAATTGAACTCAGTTCCTCAGGACCAAAGTCCACCACCCTAACCACTAGGCCACTCCTCCACTTGTCCTTTTGGAAACCGTCTAACCTCGTTTTAAACTACTACTACTACTACTACTACTACTACTACTACTACTACTACTACTACTACTACTACTACTACTACTACTACTACTACTACTACTTAACATTTCTAAAGCGCTACTAGGGTTACGCAGCGCTGTACAATTTAACATGGAAGGACAGTCCCTGCTCAAAGAGCTTACAATCTAAAAGACAGGTGTACAACCTAAAGACAAGTGTACAATCTAAAAGACAGGTGTACAATCTAGAGACAAGTGTACAATCTAAAAGACAAGTGTAGAGTCAATCTGACAGGGCATACTATATTTCTCGAAAGGTTAGGTACCGAAAGCAGCATTGAAGAGGTGAGTTTTAAGCAGAGATTTGAAGATGGGTAGGGAGGGGGCTTGGCGTAGGGGTTGAGGAAGATTGTTCCAGGCATAGGGTGAGGCAAGGCAGAATGAGCGGAGCCTGGAGTTGGCAGTGGTGGAGAAGGGTACTGAAAGGAGGGATTTGTCCTGAGAGCGGAGGTTACGGGTGGGAACATAGGGGGAGATGAGGGTAGAGAGGTAGTGAGGAGCCGCAGACCGGGTGCATTTGTAGGTAAGGAGGAGAAGCTTGAATTGTATGCGGTATCTGATCGGAAGCCAATGAAGTGACTTGAGGAGAGGGGTGATATGAGTATATCGGTTCTGGCGGAATATAAGACGTGCGGCAGCGTTCTGAATGGATTGAAGGGGGGATAGATGGCTAAGTGGGAGGCCGGTGAGGAGTAGGTTGCAGTAGTCAAGGCGAGAGGTAATGAGAGCGTGGACGAGAGTTCGTGTGGTGTGCTCAGAGAGGAAGGGGCGAATTTTGCTGATGTTGAAGAGGAAGAAACTCTGCTAAGCTAACCACCTTCACCACGTTCTCCGGCAACGAATTCCAGAGTTTAATTATGTGTTGGGTGAAGAAAAAATTTCTCTGATTTGTTTTAAATTTACTACACTGTAGTTTCATTGCATGCCCCCTAGTCCTAGTATTTTTGGAAAGCGTGAACAGACACTTCACATCCACCTGTTCCACTCCACTAATTATTTTATATACCTCTATCATGTCTCCCCTCAGCCATCTCTTCTCCAAGCTGAAAAGCCCTAGCCTCCTTAGTTTTTCTTCATAGGGAAGTCGTCCCATCCCCGCTATCATTGCACATAAAAACAAAAATTCTTCACAACTTGCTTCAAATTAGACACCCACCATGTCTGTCGTATGTCATTTATTAAGGTGGATGCTGGTATAGTAACGTGGAGGGGCATAATCGAACGCGAACGCCCATCTCCATGGGCGTCTATGTCCGAAAACGGGTATGTGAAGAGGCGGGACAGACCGTATTATCGAAAAAGATGGGCATCCATCTTTCGTTTCGAAAATACGGTTTGGACAGACCAAATGCCATGGATTTGGTCCCTTCTGAGATGGGCGTTTTTTTTTTTTTTGCGATAATGGAAACTAAAAACGCCCAGCTCAGAAACGTCCCAATCCAAGCCATTTGGTCGTGGGAGGGACAAATGTACAATACTACCATAGCTCTTAGGGGTGAAGGGGGCAACTACATGTGGGTACAGTGGGTTTTAGAGGCCTCCCATTTACCACCACAAGTGTTAGGGGTGGGGGGGGGATGGGCCTGGGTCTGCCTGCCTGAAGTGCACTGCAGTACCCACTAAGAGTACTCCAGAGACAGGACTTGTTGCTGGTGTATAACCTTGGCACAGCAGTTCACACCTGAAGACTAATCTTTCTGAAAACATCCTTTATTTGAATAAGCACCTTTACTCACAGTTAACTGCAGATCAGAGGTTGTGCCCCACTGGCAACGAGTCTCGCTGGTACTGAGATTAGCAGTAGGTCTGAGCTGGCAGAATGGTGTACAATGCCCTCTTTCAGCAACATTCAAGGTAAGAACTAAGTGCTGTAACGTGGCTAACACATGAAAGGGATCTAAAAGTGTCTTACACAAATGGCCACTACCTCATGGACTACCGGAAACAAAACAGGGCACACTCTGACCCAGTAAGCAGAGGGAAAAACACCATGGGAGTAGAGCCTATCAACTACCAACATCGTAAGCATTTAACACAAGCTAGTGGAATCACGGGGCCCAATACCCTACACCCACCACAATGCATTGCTGATGTGACTCTGCAGTGCCCTTAACAGAAAAGGTGTCACACTCACGCGAGACCCACATCAGAACCAGGGAAAGGCTGTCAGAGGATAGAACACATTCTGCTGTCATGGAGGTGGGTACGGCATTTGAGGCTGGCATACAGGCTGGCAAAACAAGTTTGTAAAGTGGGCTTTTTTTGGTGGGAGGGGGTTAGTGACCACTGGGGAAGTCAGGGGAGGTCATCCCCGATTCCCTCCAGTGGTCATATGGTCAGTTGGGGCACTTTTTTGGGACTTGGACCTGAAAAAAGGGTTCAAATAAAGCGGACCAAATCTCATCAAAAACGCCCTTCTTGTTTAGATTATCAGCTAAAGATGCCCATCTCTCCTCGGCTGATAACCATGCCCCAGTCCCGCCTTTGCCACGCCTCCGACACGCCCCCGTGATCTTTCTTCGTCTCCATGATGGACTGCAGTTGAGGACGCCCAAAATCGGGTTTTGATTATACCGATTTGGGCGCCCACAGGAAACGGACGCCTATCTCCCAATTTGGGTCGAAATATGGGCGTCTTTCTCTTTCAAAAATAAGCTGGATAGTAACATAGTAGATGACGGCAGAAAAAGACCTGCACGGTCCATCCAGTCTGTCCAACCAGACAAACTCATATGTGCTACTTTTTGTGTATACCTTACCTTGATTTATATCTGCCATTTTCAGGGCACAGACCGTAGAAGTCTGCCCAGCACTAGCCCCACCTCGCACCACCGGCTCTGCCACCCAATCTCGGCTAAGCTTCTGAGGATTTATTCCTTCTGAACAGGATTCCTTTATGTTTATCCCACGCATGTTTGAATTCCGTTACCATTTTCATCTCCACCACCTCCCGCGGGAGGGCATTCTACTGTAAGTATCCACCACTCTCTCCGTGAAAAAATACTTCCTGACATTTTTCTTGAGTCTGCCCCCCTTCAATCTCATTTCATGGCCTCTAGTTCTACCGCCTTCCTATCTCCGGAAAAGGTTCATTTGCGGATTAATACCTTTCAAATATTTGAACGTCTGTATCATATCACCCCTGTTTCTCCTTTCCTCCAGGGTATACATGTTCAAGTCAGCAAGTCTCTCCTTATACGTCTTGTAACGCAAATCCCATACCATTCTCGTAGCTTTTCTTTGCACCGCTTCAATTCTTTTTACATCCTTAGCAAGATACAGCCTCCAAAACTGAACACAATACTCCAGGTGGGGCCTCACCAACGACTTATACAGGGGCATTAAAACCTCTTTTCTTCAGCTGGTCACACCTCTCTCTAAACAGCCTAGCAACCTTCTAGCTACGGCCACCGCCTTGTCACACTGTTTCGTCGCCTTCAGATCCTCAGATACTATCACCCCAAGATCCCTCTCCCCATCCGTACATATCAGACTCTCACCGCCTAACACATACGTCTCCCGTGGATTCTACTCCCTAAGTGCATCACTTTGCATTTCTTCACATTGAATTTTAATTGCCGTTCACAGGATAAATCCCTCCTCTCAGTACCCTTCTCCACCACCGCCAACTCCAGGCTCCGCTCATTCTGCCTCGCCTCACCCTATGCTTGGAACAACCTTCCTGAACCCTTACGCCAAGCCCCCTCCCTGCCCATCTTCAAGTCTTTGCTTAAAGCCCACCTCTTCAATGCTGCGTTCGGCACCTAACCCTTACCGTTCAGTGAATCCAGACTGCCCCAATTTGACTGCCCCGATCGGACCGACCGTTCACTTGTCTATTAGATTGTAAGCTCTTTGAGCAGGGACTGTCTCTCTTTGTTGAATTGTACAGCGCTGCGTAACCCTAGTAGCGCTCTAGAAATGTTAAGTAGTAGTAGTAGTAGACCACTCTTCTAGCTTTTGCAGATCCTTTTTCATGTTTTCCACTCCCTCCCGGGTGTCCACTCTGTTACAAATCTTAGTATCATCAGCAAAAAGGCAAACTTTACCTTCTAATCCTTCGGCAATGTCACTTACAAATATATTGAACAGAATCAGCCCCAGCACCGATCCCTGAGGCACTCCACTACTCACCTTTCCCTCATCCGAGCAAATTCCATTAACCACCACCCTCTGGCATCTGTCCATCAACCAATTCCTAATCCAGTTCATCACGTCGGGTCCTATCGTCAGCCTGTCAAGTTTATTCAAGAGCCTCCTGTGGGGAACCTTGTGAAAAGCTTTGCTGAAATCTAAGTAGATTACATCTATAGCACGTTCCTGATTCAATTCTCCAGTCACCCAGTCAAAGAATTCAATGAGATTTGTTTGGCACGATTTACCTTTGGTAAAACCATATTGTCTCGGATCTATGTAGTGGCTAATGCATTTGGCCTGACATCATTGTTAGAGCCTGAAAAGAAATGCAAGGATTACCTGAGGGGTGAGACCATATCCCATCCTGGGACTGACATCCTGCACTTTCCCACTGCTTCAGTTCTGTCTGGAGAGCTAGTGACTCCATCTCTTTCAGGAGATCTGTAGGTTGGGATGGCTGGAACTGTTTGCCTGAGCGCAAGGTAATTAACTGTACAGGCCTGCTATCTTCTTCCCAGGGCTCCTCTCTAGCTAGTTTGGCCTCACAATCACGAATGTCATTCATGGAAGAAATCTAATCATTTTCTTCAGTGTGTTCCTGACACTTAATTACAGCTACTGGGACCTGTTGCTCCAATCTCTGATGCAGCAACCAAATTATGTCACAGAGAATGGCTAGATGTGACACAGGGGTACCGTGCCCTGTGAGCATACCTCTCCTTAACCATCTGTCCAGATTATTAGTCAGTGCCTGGTGCACATATTGGGAATCAATGTAAACTGTCAGTGGTGATTGGGTGTATGATCTCAATGCCACCCTGCAGGCATAAAGCTCTGCTGATTGGGCTGTGTGCTTAGTTGGGTCCAGAGGTCCTGCCTGTACCATATCCCAGTCCCCATGCATGGAATCATGATATGCCCTGATAACTGCATATCCCACTGTCAGTGGCCAATCCTGTGAGCCAGAAGCAGACCCATCAATAAAGACAGTTATGCTGCCTGGGATGGATGTCTCACCTGCTAACTACTCATTGTCTTGTGCACATATATGCAATTCTGTGTCTGAAATGTTCATCTTTGCCAGCATCGTGGATGGATTCTCTGCATTCCCTGCACTGTGCAAAATCACTGTGGGATGTGAGAGCAGGAACAAGGCAGTTGCCTGCCTGGAATTGGACAACAAACCTGTGCATTGTTTCAAAATCACTTTAACACAATGAGGAGCATACAATTCCAATTGTATCTGGAAGAACAGAACAACAGTGGCGTTCCTAGGGGGGCGGACACCTGGGGCGGTGCCCCGCCCCCCGGGTGCAGCACCCCCCCCCCCCGATGCAGTGCGGCGGACCCCCCCCCCCCCGGGTGCAGCACCCCCCCTCGATGCAGCGTGGACCCCCCCCTGGGTGCACGCCGCTGGGGGGGGGGGGTGCCGCAGCACGCGCCTGCTCAGAGTTCCCTGACTTCGCGCATTCGCTGCAGCTCCCTCTGACCCGGAACAGGAAATAACCTGTTCCAGGGCAGAGGGAGCTGCAGCAAACGCGCAAAGTCTGGGAACTTTGAGCAGGTGCGCGCCGTGGCACCCCCCAGCGGCGTGCACCTGTGGCGGACTGCCCCCACCGCCCCCCCTTGGTACGCCACTGCAGAACAATCAGATGTTGCACTGCCATAGCAGCGGCCCACAGCTGCTTCAAACACATGGAGTATCCTAGCTCCACAGTCCCTAAAGGACTTGACCAAAACATAATTAGTTTCTGAGACTTCCCCTGTTTCTGTGTCACTATTGGATGCATAGAAATTTCATCTGCTGAAATGTACACCTGCAAAGGCTGCCTTGCAACAGGTGTAAAAAGTGGTTTAGCCTTTTCCAGGATATCCAAAACACTGTGAAAACCTAACTGTAATTCTGTATCCCACTGTATTTGCCTGGATCCCTCCTCCAGCTGAGTACTCTTCAGAAGCTTACGAATGTGCTCAGTGACTGGGGCATACCCTGGTATCCAATCTCTACAAAACTTCAACAGTCCCATAAATGCCCTGATATCTGACACTGTCTCACTGTCTTGGGGTCCCTTACTGCCTTCAGGTCTGACATACGGCTCTCATGCAGTAGCCGTGACCCTGCTGTTATCATGGTAGATATCAGGATGTCATCAACATACACATGAACCTTATGTGGTTCCCACCACATAAACCTTTTCCTACCACTACTGAACCTGTATTTGTAACTGTTTGCTCTGGAGTTTACCAACACCTCTCCGGCAACATGTAAGCCACATTGAACCTGTGAATAGGTGGGAAAATGTGGGGTACAAATGTAATAAATAAATATATTTAAGCCCACTGTCCGAGGCAACTGCTGTTGTACATGCTTTAAATCTCCAGACAGAACCTTGTTAAAAATGGATGGACTCTCACAGTAACCCTGAGGTAAGCGAGTCCAAGTGTACTGTTGTCCCTCATAAGAAAAAGTGAATAAATCCCAGTCTTGTTCATCAATCCCAATACACCAAAAGGCTTTATTGAGATCTAGAACCAAAAAGTAAGTATGATCTTCTGGAATTCCCCGTGTTGTTAAGGTGGTGGGGTCTGGTACCACAGGGAACTCTGCCTTTACTGCATCATTAAGCTTGTGTAAATCCTGTACAATTCTCCACTTCCCATTAGGATTTCGGACAGGACACAGAGGGGTATTGTACTCACTGCTAATGGGAACCATGATGCCATGTTGCAAAAGTGTATCTATTTCTTCCTTTCTTCCTTCTATTGCCTGCTTCTCTAATCTGCGGGCCATTGCAACCCTTCTTGAGAAAAATAGAGACACTATCTATTGATTTAGCCATCCCATATGGCTGCTGTGGAGTTACCCAAATGGAAGGTGGGACCAGTGGCGTACCAAGGGGGGGGGGGAGCGGTGGGGGCGGTCCGCCCCGGGTGTCGGCGGGTGGGGGGGTGCTCCGCCATCTCCTGTCACCACCCTGCGTTTTTTTTAATCCATTCAGCGAGGGACGCAGGCAGCGCCTCGTGTCTGCCCTGCTGTGTGCTTTGAAAAAAGAAAATCGCTTCGCTGGCGTCGGCCCGGCCTTCTCTCGCTATGTCCCGCCCACTTTTGAGGTAACTTCCTATTTCCTCGAGGGCGGGACATAGCGAGAGAAGGCCGGGCCGACGCCAGCGAAGCGATTTTCTTTTTTCAAAGCACACAGCAGGGCAGACACGAGGCGCTGCCTGCGTCCCTCGCTGAATGGATTAAAAAAAAAAACGCAGGGTGGTGGCAGGAGAAGAGGGCTCTGTCGCTCTCCACGGAGGGGGGGGGGGGGCTCAGATGGGAGAAGGAGGTGGGGGAGCTCAGAGGGGAGAAGGGAATTGGGGACGGGTGGGGGGAGCTGAGAGGGGTTCTCAGAAGGGAGAAGGGAACTGGGGAGGGGTGGGGGAGCTCAGAGGGGATCGCAGAGGGGAGAAGGGAATTTGGGGAGGGGTGGGGGAGCTCAGAGGGGTTCGCAGAGGGGAGAAGGGAATTGGGGAGGGGTGGGGGAACAGAGGGGTTCGCAGAGGGGAGAAGGGAATTTGGGAGGGGTGGGGGAGCTCAGAGGGGTTCGCAGAGGGGAGAAGGGAATTGGGGAGGGGTGGGGGAACTCAGAGGGGTTTGCAGAAGGGAGAAGGGAATTTGGGGAGGGGTGGGGGAGCTCAGAGGGGTTTGCAGAGGGGAGAAGAGAATTTGGGGAGGGGTGGGGGAGCGCAGAGGGGGAAAGGGAATTGGGGAGGGGTGGGGGAGCTCAGAGGGGTTCGCAGAGGGGAGAAGGGAACTGGGGAGGGGTGGAGGGAGCTCAGAGGGGTTCTCAGAAGGGAGAAGGGAACTGGGGAGGGGTGGGGGAGCTGAGAGGGGTTCTCAGAGGGGAGAAGGGAACTGGGGAGGGGTAGGGGATCTGAGAGGGGAGAAGGGGATTGTGGAGGGGTGGGGGTGCTCAGAGGGGAGAAGGGGTCTGAAGCTGGAACTGGGGTCTGACAAGGGGGCAGGAGGGAGAATGGGTCCATGCCTGGGGCAGGTCTGGGGCTGAAAAGGGGGGATGCAAAGCATGTGGTGGATGAAAGGGGCTGGAACTGGGGGCTGAAAAGGAGGGTATTTGGGATAAGGGGGCTAGTGCTGGAACTGTGGGCTGAAATGGGGCAGGGGCTGAAACTGGGGGCTTTAAAGGGGACAGGGAGAACTGGCTGGGGCTGAAGCTCAGGACTGGTGAGAGAAAAGGGCTGGGGATGAAACTAGGGGCTGAAAAGGGGACAGGGAGAAGTGGCTTGGGTCTGAAGCTCAGGACTGATGGGAGAAAAGGGCTGGGGACTGGTGGGATAGTGGGGCTGAAAAGGGGGGCAGGTGGGAGATGTGGGCTGGGGCTGGAACTAGGGGCAGGTGGAACTGGGGGCTGAAAAGGGGGGGCAGAGAGAGGGGACAACAGACCCTGGATGGAAGTGGGGAGCGTGAGGGAGGGCAGACCCTGGATGGATGGGAGAGGGAGGGCAGACGGATTGAAGGGGCAGAGAGAAAGGGTGGATGGTGGGTGGAAGGGGGAGAGAGAAAGAGGGCAGACTGGGGCAAATGGTGGATGGAAGGGAGAGAGAGGGCAGACAGTGGATGGAAGGGGCAGAGAGAGAGAGGGCAGACAGTGGATGGAAGGGACATTAGAGAGGGCAGACACTGGATGGCAGAGAGAGAGCAAAGACAGATCCTGGATGGAAGGAAGACAGTGAAAAGAAGATGAGAAAAGCAGAAACCAGAGACAACAAACTGTAAATATATATTTTTATTATTTTGCTTTAGGATATAGTATTGTAGCTGTGTTGTTTATAAATAGAACATGTAAATAAGGTAATCTTTTTATTGGACTAATTTTAATACATTTTGACTCAGAGAACAAAACCCCCTTCCTCAGGTCAGGATAAGATACTGTAACAGTACTATACTATACTGACCTGAGGAAGGAAATTTTGGCCTCTGGAAGCTAAATGTATTAGTCCAGTAAAATGGTATTATTTTATTTTCTGTATTTGTTTTATTTCTATTTGTTAATTTGTAAAGTGGTGATTGATATTTGTTAGTTTTTTCAAATTTACATCTGCTGTCTTTATATTTTGCACAGTACTAGGGGACATTTTCTGTTTCTGTGGTGTTGCATTTTATGCAGAGTCTGGCATCGGGGGTTCAGTTTAATTTTTGTCTAAATAGAAAGTTTATGATTACTTATTCTATAGTGGATTAGGGTGTATCTGTGTTTGTGAAAAAGACATGGCTTTCGGTTGGCATTGACTGTGCAGGATCGACGATCTGTACTAATCTGTCTGTTTTCATTTTACAATAGGTGAATTGATGTTCTAGTGCTCACTGTAGTGTTTAAGATACTTTCCTTTTCCTTGTGTGACTCGTAGAAATTACTGCTTATGGTATGGTAGAATTGCTCTATAGGTCCTGAGTGTTTTGTATTCTCGGTCTGCCTAGTACTGGATTTGGGCGGGGGGGGGGGGGGGGGGGTGTTAAAAAATGACCGGACCCGGGTGTCAACTACCCTAGGTACGCCACTGCCTGGCTCAGATTGATCACAGGAGCTACAGACATGTAAGCCTGAAATCTTTTCAAGGGTTCCTCTCTACAATGGATCTGTACTCCTAATTTAGTCAGTAAATCTCTCCCCAGTAAGTTAATGGGAGAATCAGAATACAAATGCCTAATAGGAGGGGAACACAACGCGCCAGCCCCGTGACGCCTGTCCTACCTGCTGCAGGAGCGATGGATCGCTTCTTGATGCTGGGTGGATTTCTGGGAGCCTCCTCGCTGCTGGAGAGTTTGGGGAGTGGTCGGCCAGCCCTCCAGCACGAGACATCCTTTGGCCCCGAGCAGAGAGCTCCACCTCCTATGCTGGCGGCGACCTCGAGGACGGTCCAGGAAGCCCCAGAGGAAGACTCAACGGGGTTTCCAGGCAAAGGTGCCGACCCGAGGCAAGAAACGCTGACTTTCAGTGGAAACCGCGGGTAAAGGAGATGGAGGAAAATCCTTGAGGAAAATCTCGAATCACGTTGGAGACAGCTAGTAGAGGCTAGTACAGGCTTCCTTACCTAAAAATCCTCTAACAATAACTTTAGAAAACATATGGGAAGCTTTGGTTGGATTGAAACTTTCTTTTGCACAGAAGTTTAAATCCC
Source organism: Microcaecilia unicolor (assembly GCF_901765095.1). Taxonomy (NCBI): domain Eukaryota; kingdom Metazoa; phylum Chordata; class Amphibia; order Gymnophiona; family Siphonopidae; genus Microcaecilia; species Microcaecilia unicolor. The sequence continues at coordinate 128,625,717 of NC_044037.1, forward strand.
TCAACCAGCAGTATAACTCTGACTCAGAAAAAATAACCACACTGGATAAAAAACTATTAAATATGGGTAAAGAGGTTGAAATTAACTCTAAGTCAATACAAACTTTTCAACAGGTTCACGTTAATCTTATAAAAGAAAATATTTTCCTGCACAACAAAATTGAAATTCTTGAAAACTTTCAACGCTCTAATACTGTTATGATTGGGGTCTGAACCCCTCTCAAACTTACCTCTTTCCTGGGGGTCAGCTTCTTAGCTGGCTTCTGTTTCTTTTCTCTTTCCTTTCTGAGCTGGCTCTGTCTCTCTGTGCTGGCAGCTTCCAGCAGCATGGGGTCAATTGTCTCACTTCACTACAGCTGTGTGTGTGTTGCCTGAGTTGCTCTAACTCTCTTTGGGTGTACTGGCTTCAAGTGTTTCACGGTTTTGCATTGGTGTGGGTTGGGCCTCTCTGGGTCAGTGTGCTTTTGCCTAGGTCTAGGGAGTGTGACATCATCAGGGAGGGCCTTGATAAGGAAGTGGTCTTGTTTCCTTCAGGGCTTTTGCAACAGTGGTGTTTGCTGTAGGTAGGGTGGTGCAGTGTGCACTTCTGACGTTGTGTCTAGTTTCCCTGCTTGCTTTTGCTAAGGTCCAGGTTAGTGTTAGTGCAGTGTGCACTGGTGTTTGTGTGTTTGGTCCCCCTGCTTTTCCCTCTTGGTTTTGGAAGCATTGCTGTGTGTAGGGCTTTGGAAGCTCTGTTGTTGATAGAAGTACTTCAGGGTTTGGTGTTGTTAGGAACACTGCAGAGTTTGCTGTTAGAAGTACTTCTGGGATTGTGCTATTGGGAGCATTGCAGTCTTTGCTGTTGGCGTTTGGTGCTTTAGAAGCACTTTGGCTTATGTGTTAGCTTCCCTCCTTGTGGCTCCCCTGTCTTCCCTTTTAGTGCTAGGAGCTCTTCTGGTTGCTTGCCAGAGTAGTGCTTAGGAAGCACCTTGTTAGTTGTATCTAGCTTGCTAGAGCAGTGCTTAGGTAGCTGGTTTAGTTTTGTGTTTAGCTTATTAGTGTAAAGCTCTGCTTGTAGCTTGGTGCTTAGTAGCACCTGTGTTAGCTTTGTATTTAGTACCCTGCTCTGTTAGTTTAGGGCTTAGGAAGTCCCTTTCTTGAGCAGGGCTTAGGAGCTCCTGTTTAGTATAGGGCTTAGGAAGTCCTTTTGTCAGTTTACTGTTAGGAACACTCCTGCTGGTTTAGGGCTTGGGAGCACGTAGATCAGTTTAGGGTTAGGAGCACTTCTGTTTCCAGTCCTGGTCCCTATGTCATCCGGTATCCAGTAAGTCCTGTCGGCTACTCGAACCCAGGAGCTCAACTCTTGGGGGGCTTAGTAGCTAAGTACAGGTGAAGCTGTTGGACCAGTCCAGTGTGCTCCAGTCCCGTGTTCCAGTCCTGTGTCCTCCAGTCCGGGGGACCAGTCCAGGGTGTTCCAGTCTGGTGTGCTCCAGTCCAGTGTGTTCCGGTCCGGTGTGTGTTCCAGTCCTGTGTCTTCCAGTCCGGGGGATTCCAGTCCATGTGTTCCGGTTCGCTGGGCAGTGCCTGCAGTCCCTGCCGGTGTGCTTACCCAGTGTTGGTTGGTGGGTTTTGCCTGCTGCTGTCGCTCCTCGTCAGCAGCCCAAGGGCTCACGTTTGCTCCAGAGCCCGGCCTCGCGGGCTCTGAACCTGAGAACCTGACAGATTGCAAAGGCCATGAGCCCGGCAAGAACCCCCGCCCAGCTGACCCAGCTGGGGTCCAGCTCCATCGTTGTTCTTGATCCTTCTATGACTCTTCGTCAGTATCGTGGGAAACTTTTGTCTCATCCTGTTTTGAAGAAGACCCCTGAAGCGGCAGCTGAGAGAAAACGTGTCCGGTGGCTTGGAATCGCTGAAAACCCAGTTTCAGATATGGACCCTTTTATCACGCTCGCTGAATATCGCCGCAGCCTGGTCTTGAATCCAGCTTTGTGGGATACTCCTGAAGCTGTCGCTGAGAGGAGACGTCTTGAGAATTCCACGCTCTGGGCCCAGCAGGGGTCCAGTCCCGTTCAAGCAGCGCGCCCAGACAAGCCTCTGAGTCCAGTCCGAGGGATGCTTCTGACTGAGTCTCCGATTCCAGTCCAAGCAGCGCTTCAAGCCAAGTCTCTGCGTCCAGTTCAAGTGGCGCTTCAAACCAAGCCTCCTAGTACCAGTTTGGATCCCAGTTCCAACCCCATTTTTGATCTGGATCCGTTTCTGACACTCCAAGATTACCGGGTTGCACTTTTGTCTGATCCAGCCCTGAAGAATACTCCTGAAGCTGCAGCGGAAAGAAGGCGTGTCTCCTGGCTTGGGTTCGAAGAAAACCCAGTTTCTGCTATTGATCCCTCTACCAAGCTGTTCTTTTACCGCTTCCAACTCCTCTCGGAGCCAACCCTACGGGATACTCCTGAAGCCCAAGCTGAAAGAAGGTGGCTTCCTGATTTTTCCCGACAAACTTCTGAGTCCAGCCTGAAGGGCTTTGTCTGCCAAGCTTCTGAGTCCACACTGGGTTCCAGCCCAGTGCCTGAGTCTGTTTTGAGTTTCAGCCCAGATGCTGAGTCCGGAGCGAGATGCAGCAGTGACAGCCGAGATGCTGAGTCCGGAGCGAGTTGCAGCAGTGACAGCCAAGATGCTGAGTCCGGAGCGAGTTGCAGCAGGGGCAGCCAAGATGCTGAGTCTGGAGTGAGTTGCAGTTCCAGTCAAGATGCTGAGTCTGGATTGAGTGGTAGTTCCAGTCAAGATGCTGAGTCTGGATTGAGTTGCAGTTCCAGTCAAGATGCTGAGGCTGGATCGAGTGGTAGTTCCAGTCAAGATGCTGAGTATGGATCGAGTTGCAGTCCCAGCCAGGATGCTGAGTCTACACTGAGTGATGAGTCCATGATGAATGCTGAGTCTGGATCGAGTTGTAGTTCCAGTCAAGATGCTAAGTCTGGATCGAGTTGCAGTTCCAGTCAAGATGCTGAGTCTGGATCGAGTGGTAGTTCCAGTCAAGATGCTGAGAGTTGTAGTTCCAGTCAAGATGCTGAGTCTGGATTGAGTTGCAGTTCCAGTCAAGATGCTGAGGCTGGATCGAGTGGTAGTTCCAGTCAAGATGCTGAGTATGGATCGAGTTGCAGTCCCAGCCAGGATGCTGAGTCTACACTGAGTGATGAGTCCATGATGAATGCTGAGTCTGAATTGAGTTACAGTCCCGGGCAAGATGCAGAGTCCGGGTCAAGTTACAGTCCCGGCCAAGATGCTGAATCCGGGTTAAGTGAGAGTTGCCGTCCCGGCCAAGAGGCTGAGTCCAGGTCAAGTGGGAGCTGCAGTTCCAGTCAAGATGCTGAGTCTGGATTGAGTTGCAGTTCCAGTCAAGATGCTGAGTCTGGAGCGAGTGGTAGTTCCAGTCAAGATGCTGAGTCTGGAGCGAGTGGTGGTTCCAGTCAAGATGCTGAGTCTGGAGCGAGTTGCAGTTCCAGTCAAGATGCTGAGTCTGGAGCGAGTTGCAGTCCCAGCCGGGATGCTGAGTCTACACCGAGTGATGAGTCCATGATGAGTGCTGAGTTTACACCGAGTGCAGAGCCCAGCCAAGATGACGAGTCCACGATGAGTGCTGAGTCTACACCGAGTGCAGAGTTCAGCCGAGATGCCGAATCAGAATTGAGTTACAGTCCCGGCCAAGATGCTGAGCCCGGTGAGAGTTGCCGTCCCGGTCAAGATGCTGAGTCCGAGTCAAGTTGGAGTTCCAGTCCCAGGCAAGATGCTGAGTCTGGGTCAAGTTGCAGTCCCGGCCAAGATGCCGAGTCCGGGCCAAGTTGGAGTTCCAGTTCCAGGCAAGATGCTGAGTCCGGGTCAAGTTGCAACTCCGGTCAAGATGCTGAGTCCGGGTCAAGTTGGAGTTCCAGTCCCAGGCAAGATGCTGAGTCCGGGCCAAATTGGAGTTCCAGTTCCAGGCAAGATGCTGAGTCCGGGTCAAGTTGCAGTCCCGGCCAAGATGCCGAGTCTGGGCCAAGTTGGAGTTCCAGTCCCAGGCAAGATGCTGAGTCTGGGTCAAGTTGCAGTCCCGGCCAAGATGCCAAGTCCGGGCCAAGTTGGAGTTCCAGTTCCAGGCAAGATGCTGAGTCCGGGTCAAGTTGCAACTCCGGTCAAGATGCTGAGTCCGGGTCAAGTTGGAGTTCCAGTCCCAGGCAAGATGCTGAGTCCGGGCCAAATTGGAGTTCCAGTTCCAGGCAAGATGCTGAGTCCGGGTCAAGTTGCAGTCCCGGCCAAGATGCCGAGTCCGGGCCAAGTTGGAGTTCCAGTTCCAGGCAAGATGCTGAGTCCGGGTCAAGTTGCAACTCCGGTCAAGATGTTGAGTCCGGTGAGAGTTGGAGTTCCAGTTCCAGGCAAGATGCTGACTCCGGGTCAAGTTGCAGTCCCAGGCAAGATGCTGAGTCCGGGTCAAGTTGGAGTTCCAGTCCCAGGCAAGATGCTGAGTCCGGGTCAAGCTGGAGTTCCAGTCCCAGGCAAGATGCTGAGTCTGGGTCAAGTTGCAGTCCCGGTCAAGAGGCTGAGTCCGGGTCAAGTTGCAGTTCCGGCCAAGATGCTGAGTCCGGAGCGAGTTCCAGTGCCAGCCGAGATGCTGAGTCTATGCTGAGTACCAAGTCCAGCCAAGATGCTGAGTCCGAGTTGAGTGGCAGTTCCGGCCAAGATGCTGAGGCCGAGTTGAGTGGCAGTTCCGGCCAAGATGCTGAGGCCGGACCAGGTTGCAGTCTCAGGCAAGATGCTGAGTCTACTCCGAGTTCCCATTTCAGCCAAGATGTTGAACTCCTTCTGAGTTCCAGCTCCAGCCAAGGGGCAAGGTCTAGTCTGAAGTCCAGTTCAAGTTCCTGTCTGGCTTCAGATTCCAGGATGGGTGTGGGCTCTAGCCCAGTTCTGGCTGCTACAGTGGAGTGCCAGGAAGTCAAGGAAGTTGTGGACTCCTTCAGGAGATGGTTCCTGTTGAATAGAACTCCACTTGTTGCATCCAAGACTCTGATCCTGCCTAGCAGCCGTTCTAAAGAGCCTCGTGGCGGCCAAAGCCATTCTGGTTTCCTAGTTCCAGATGTACTTGTCACGTCCTGCCCAGCCGCCCAGATTTATGTTGTGAAACCCATTGGGAGATTTCATCACAGCTACCCATGGAGACCTAAATTGTCTTTTGAGACCTGGGGCTCCCGTGGGGACACGGGAGCCTTGAGGGGGAGGTGCTGTTATGATTGGGGTCTGAACCCCTCTCAAACTTACCTCTTTCCTGGGGGTCAGCTTCTTAGCTGGCTTCTGTTTCTTTTCTCTTTCCTTTCTGAGCTGGCTCTGTCTCTCTGTGCTGGCAGCTTCCAGCAGCATGGGGTTAATTGTCTCACTTCACTACAGCTGTGTGTGTGTTGCCTGAGTTGCTCTAACTCTCTTTGGGTGTACTGGCTTCAAGTGTTTCATGGTTTTGCATTGGTGTGGGTTGGGCCTCTCTGGGTCAGTGTGCTTTTGCCTAGGTCTAGGGAGTGTGACATCATCAGGGAGGGCCTTGATAAGGAAGTGGTCTTGTTTCCTTCAGGGCTTTTGCAACAGTGGTGTTTGCTGTAGGTAGGGTGGTGCAGTGTGCACTTCTGACGTTGTGTCTAGTTTCCCTGCTTGCTTTTGCTAAGGTCCAGGTTAGTGTTAGTGCAGTGTGCACTGGTGTTTGTGTGTTTGGTCCCCCTGCTTTTCCCTCTTGGTTTTGGAAGCATTGCTGTGTGTAGGGCTTTGGAAGCTCTGTTGTTGATAGAAGTACTTCAGGGTTTGGTGTTGTTAGGAACACTGCAGAGTTTGCTGTTAGAAGTACTTCTGGGATTGTGCTATTGGGAGCATTGCAGTCTTTGCTGTTGGCGTTGGTGCTTTAGAAGCACTTTTGGCTTATGTGTTAGCTTCCCTCCTTGTGGCTCCCCTGTCTTCCCTTTTAGTGCTAGGAGCTCTTCTGGTTGCTTGCCAGAGTAGTGCTTAGGAAGCACCTTGTTAGTTGTATCTAGCTTGCTAGAGCAGTGCTTAGGTAGCTGGTTTAGTTTTGTGTTTAGCTTATTAGTGTAAAGCTCTGCTTGTAGCTTGGTGCTTAGTAGCACCTGTGTTAGCTTTGTATTTAGTACCCTGCTCTGTTAGTTTAGGGCTTAGGAAGTCCCTTTCTTGAGCAGGGCTTAGGAGCTCCTGTTTAGTATAGGGCTTAGGAAGTCCTTTTGTCAGTTTACTGTTAGGAACACTCCTGCTGGTTTAGGGCTTGGGAGCACGTAGATCAGTTTAGGGTTAGGAGCACTTCTGTTTCCAGTCCTGGTCCCTATGTCATCCGGTATCCAGTAAGTCCTGTCGGCTACTCGAACCCAGGAGCTCAACTCTTGGGGGGCTTAGTAGCTAAGTACAGGTGAAGCTGTTGGACCAGTCCAGTGTGCTCCAGTCCCGTGTTCCAGTCCTGTGTCCTCCAGTCCGGGGGACCAGTCCAGGGTGTTCCAGTCTGGTGTGCTCCAGTCCAGTGTGTTCCGGTCCGGTGTGTGTTCCAGTCCTGTGTCTTCCAGTCCGGGGGATTCCAGTCCATGTGTTCCGGTTCGCTGGGCAGTGCCTGCAGTCCCTGCCGGTGTGCTTACCCAGTGTTGGTTGGTGGGTTTTGCCTGCTGCTGTCGCTCCTCGTCAGCAGCCCAAGGGCTCACGTTTGCTCCAGAGCCCGGCCCCGCGGGCTCTGAACCTGAGAACCTGACAAATACCCTTAGATTGACAAATTTTCCCAAGCAGGTTTCAATCTCACCCTTGATAACTTTTAAAAAATATCTGAGATATTAAAAATTCCTGAAGAATCATATCCTCCTATATCAAAAATATAATATATACAACCTTTTTATATTTAAATTTGTTAGTTTTTAAACATTTAACAAGAGTATACTTGTTATGAAATACAGCCATATTTTCATTTCCAAAGAAGGTCAAAAATATTTTAAAGAAATAAACATAAAAATACTTATAATTCAATAACATCTTCTTGACATTCACTAAACATAGACATTTGTTGCTTCCTTAGACCACATTAATTATGGAGGGACGATAATGAGTTAGAGAAGATTTATCACAAATAATTATTCAAAAATAACAGGTGGCGTAATATTCCCACTTATTTTGTATTATTACAACTGTTTCAAATCAGGAAATGATTTTAAATGATCAGGTGAATAAAAGGTGTATTTAACACAACCTTTTTATAAAAAAAACAGCAAGAAAAGGGAGAGAGATCTGATCAACTAGAGAATGTAGAGAATTGAGATATGAATTTAACTCAAATGTTGCAAGATGATAAAATTGGATTGACTACTGCTACACTCAAGGTGGTTTTCATTTTACAACCTGATAGAGACTGGGTACTTAAACAATATTTTCTTCACAAAGAACAACTTTTCCTGGACTGCAAAATAAGAGTTTACCCAGCTATCTCGAGAACAACACAGAAGAAAAGACAAGAGTTCCTTAAATTGAGATCGAAAGCTTTGCAATTGGGGGCTCTATTCTGGCTAAACTTTCCCTGCAAATATGTTTTAAAATTCAACTCTGTTAAATATGTATTTTTTGAGGTTAGACAGTTGAACTCTTTTTTGGAAGCTAAACTAGCTGAATTACCTGTGATAAGTCCAAGGACAGTAACAACTTCGACTCCGTAATTGTGTATGACCCGGTAGCTCTTCTCGGCCGTCTTTTTTTTCTTAAGGTTAGATATTATTAATCTATCCTAAGTAATTATTCCTTATGTATGTATGATGCCTCCAGTTGTTGGACTAAAGATGAGTAATAGATCAATCTTTTGTTTAAGAAGTATACAAAACTATTTTCCTTTGATGTATATATTTTGACTTAAAATCATCTTTTCAAATTTCAAATGGTATGTTGAAATTAAACATGAAAAAATTTAATATGAAAAAAAAAAGACCTATATCAAGTTCATTTCATTTTATGTCGATCAATGAAATGCTGTAAAATAGCGAGATCAAAGTATGCATTGGTTTTATTAGCATAGGTAACGATCATACGTGCTGGATATAACAGGCCAAATTTAGTTCCCAATTTTTAAGGTCTTGTCTCATATTTAAAAATGCTTTTCTCTTGAGCGCAGTCGTTTTTGCTACATCTGGCACAAAAAGTATTTTCTTTCCCTGAAAAAGGAGTTGTTGTTTAGATTTCATAGTGGTAAAGATTTTAATAGTGAAGAATCTTTGCCACAATTGGTAATGGATATTTGGTGCATGCAGTAGGCCTCGACAGAACTCGAGCTTTCAGTCTCCAACTGAGATTCAAAGGAGAGATCTAGCATTTTGGGGAGCCAAGACTAAAGAAATTCTATCATATCCGAACCTTCAGATGCTTCAGGTAGTTCCAAAATTCAGAAAATACTTCTGCGATTGCAATTAGACAAGTCTTCTAGGTGTAGTTGAAGTCGTTAAATTGCAGTTTCAATTTGTTTAGTTTGTTGCGCAGTTACTTCCAGCGTTGAGGTTCTCTGTTCTAAATTGTTCAATTGCTGATGAGATTGATTGAAATTCAAATTCAGAGGGTACTTTTTACTAAGCTGTGGTAAAAGGGGGCCTTCGCTAGTGTCAGCACATGTTTTTGATGTGCACTGAGGCCCCCTTTTACCATAGCAGGTAAAAGGCTGTCTTATCTTTTAAAAAAGAAATGACCATGAGGTAAATGAACCATTTGCCATGTTGCCATTTCAGGGGAAAGCACTTACCACCACCAGTTGAGATGGCAGTAAGGGCTCTTGCGCTAACCTGGCAGTAACCGGGCAGCGGGCGGCACTGCCCAATTACTGCTGGGTAAACACCGGTGCTACAAAATAATAAATATTTTTGTAGCATCGGAAATGATGCACGCTGGAGGTGGGAACTGCCGCCAGGCTGCTACATTAGCCCGGTGGTAGCTAATCTATATGTTAAACACCTACTGCAGATTAGTAAAAGGAGCCCTAACATACAAACACAAATGCAAAAATAAACCTCTGTTCCAGCTGCAGCAGAAGGTTATCAACAGATTCACCTCTCCAGGATCTCTTAGGTGTTACCAGTGCACAAATTTTGTGGTCCTCAAACTTATGACCAGCTCTAAAGAGTGTTCCACCAGGGGTTTCTCCTTTATCTGTCTCTTCGCTGGCAAAGAGTTTGTTTTGAAACAATTTTCTAATTTCCAGATGATGGATTGATAAAACGTTAGTGTTCATATTTACAGCACACACTGAGCAATTGCCACTTTTGAAATGTCCCAGAGGCAGGGAGAAATTAGGCCTTACCTGCTAATTTGCTTTCCTTTATTCCCTCCCAACTGGCCCAGGATTGGACTGATGGGTTGTGCACTCCTTCCAGCAGGTGGACACTGAGAAGTTCTGACTCTAGGAGCCAATAGGAGCCCTGGCCATGTGACCCTAGACTCAGTAATTGAATAACAAAGCAGGAAAGGAAAAAGACACGGTTCTGTGGCACCGGGAATCTGAGCAGCCATGTAAGCTGTAAACATGATGAGGCTATTGTTAAGAATAGTGAGGATGGAGCTCTCACCTCAGGCTCCCAGGTCCCTCTTTCACTCAGGGTGAGCTGGTTCTTAGTATGCAGATTTTATGCAAATTCAGATCCTTCTGCTACCAGCCTTTCTCTGCAGCTGCTGGCTCTGCTCTCTTTCCTCCTACAACTCAGGAGGGGTGTTAAGTAGTTAATGGTCAAACAGGAGCCCAGCCCCTAACCGGCTGCACCTGTTCCCACCTCCAGGACTCTCCCCGGTCCCAGCGACCTCCAGCTATACCTGCCCTTTACTGGCTCCCTTCAGCAACTCACCCAGCCCTTCTCCCTGGACATTTTAGGGCAACAGCGCCCTCTAGGGGCCTAACCAGGGTAGGACAGCCTCTTCCATGTTACATACCCCCATCCTTAAGATATTTGCTGCTCAACCTCAGCCACTTTTTAAGCATTCTCCACTGAGGAGCAGCAAATCTTCCAAGAGGGCATCTCAAGGCACATCCCTGTTCTAACCCTGGGCCTCACCAACCCCCTCACCTAGGCTCCTCATCCCCCTCTTAGCACATCCCATGGCCCCTGGGCCTCCCCATTCACCAGGCCTTGAGGGGTTCCCACTGCAGCGGGCTCTACCTGACCCTCTTCTCCTGCAGCCCCCTCCCGCCTCCTGGGGTCCCCCAGCCATGAGCCCTCCGAGGGAGGGGTCACCTAGCTCGCCTAGGTCCCTTTAACTTTCTCTTAGCACCTCACATGGCTTGGCCCATCCCCCCATTCCCGGGGACCTGAGGTGCCTAACCGCACCTCCTACCTCCTGGGGCTTCCGACCTCACCACGATCCCTCCGAGAAAGGGGTTTACACCTGACGACTCTTCTCTTAGTAACCACACATGGCCTGGGCCCTTCCCTCTCCCTAGGGAGCCCGCCACTACCATGCTCCCCCAGGCTGGGTCCCCTGCAGTAGGTCCCTTTCGACCCTCCCCCTGCAAGTCCCAAAACCTGGTTCATAATGTCCAGCTTTAATAGCTCCTGTCCAGCGGTAGTTGACTCTGGTGAGTGCTCTGGCCTTCTCCTCTCCGGCTTGAACTTTTCTCCGGCTTCCAGCCTTCCTGGCCCTCCGATGGGGTGCAGCCTGCAATCACAAAAACAACATCCAAGTGTGGCCTGTTTTCTCTCCTGGCCCCCTCACTTGTGCTGCACCTCCCTGTGTGTCCGCCTCCCCTCCCAGGGAGGGTCTTGTGGCCTCCTCCATCCCCTACAGCCACTCCCAAACCTCCAGTTCTCACTTACGTATCCATTCTCACCTCCCCCCTAGATACCCTTTACCTGGGGTAGGTGAGCAAAGCGCTTTTGCTAGTGTTGGGCCCCTCGCTGGGCTTCTGGAACCACCGCCTCTGGAACCTCCAAGAACATCTCCATCTCACGCCAACCCCTCATCTGTTTTTGAACTGGAATCCAACTGCTCCCACGTGGATGTTCAGTATACATCCCACCACTGCCACCATTTGTAAACATGATGAGGCTATTGTTAAGAATAGTGAGGATGGAGCTCTCACCTCAGGCTCCCAGGTCCCTCTTTCACTCAGGGTGAGCTGGTTCTTAGTATGCAGATTTTATGCAAATTCAGATCCTTCTGCTACCAGCCTTTCTCTGCAGCTGCTGGCTCTGCTCTCTTTCCTCCTACAACTCAGGAGGGGTGTTAAGTAGTTAATGGTCAAACAGGAGCCCAGCCCCTAACCGGCTGCACCTGTTCCCACCTCCAGGACTCTCCCCGGTCCCAGCGACCTCCAGCTATACCTGCCCTTTACTGGCTCCCTTCAGCAACTCACCCAGCCCTTCTCCCTGGACATTTTAGGGCAACAGCGCCCTCTAGGGGCCTAACCAGGGTAGGACAGCCTCTTCCATGTTACAAAGCATTGAGAATAAGGTATACAAACAGATGTGAAATTCAAGCGTCTCAATCTGGCAAACACAACCCTCCCCGGGAAGATGTTTGAGAACCAGAAAATTATGATACTTAAATCAGTGCCCTTAAAGCTGAGTCCAATGACTTCTATTATTATTATAATTGTTTTTTTAATCAAACAGGTAAAGTGAACACACAGACCAGCTCCGACCTGGAACTCTCCGGAATGATAAAAACCACCTACAAACATTTTTCAGAATCATCAAAACAAAATGAGCTGAGAGCATGGGAGGGACCTGGGCCGGTCTGGAGGGACTAAAGGAAAGCAAATTAACAGGTAAGGCCTAATTTCTCCTCCCTTAGCATCCCTCCGGACCGGTCCAGGATTGGACTGATGGGACGTAACAAAGCAGTACCCTTAAGGGAGGGACCCCAGCAAATCCGCCATAAGGACCCTAGCCCCCCAAACTGCTTCCTGACGACATTGAACATCTAGTCTGTAATGCTTAGTAAAAGAATGCAAGGAAGTCCAAGTTGGGGTTTTACAAATGTCCACAGGAGGTACCAGGCCTTAAGTCTTTCCGGGACCTGCTTCCCTGCCAAGAGGTAAGTGGATGCAATCAAATCTTTAAGCCATCTGGATATAGTAGGTTTGGAAGCTGCCAACCCCTTGCAAGAACCCCCCAAAAGTAGAAACAGACGGTCCAACTTCCTGAACTCCTCCATGACTTTCAGATGATGCTTCAGGATTCTATTAATATCCAGCTTTCGCAACTTGCTTTGATCGATCGACCCAGTGGAGGAACCCAACACTGGCAAAACCACCGACTGGGAAAGATGAAAACGCAAGACCACCTTAGGAAGAAACGAGGACACCGGACGCAACACCACACGCTCCTTAGAAAATTTGAGAAGAGACCTACAGGAAAGGGCCTGCAATTCTGACACTTGTCTACCTGACACAATGGCCACCAGAAAAAACTGCCTTGAGAGTCAAATCCTTTATGGAACAAGACGACAAAGGTTCAAAAGGAGGACTTGTAAGGATGGAAAGCACTAAATTCAGATCCCAGGCAGGAAAGATTTCACTGGCTGGAGGGTGAAGGAGACCAACTCCTTTTAAGAAATGGGACACGTCTGGATGACTAGCTAGAGACTTACCTTGTACTGTACCCTAAAATCAGGATAACACTGCCACCTGCACCTTCAGGGAAGCTAAGGCCAAACCTTTTTTAAAACCCTGCTGCAAAAAATCCAACATCTCTGCCACAGAGGCACGAAGAGGAGTGAAGCCCCGTTCATCACACCAGACTTCAAAAATTCGCCAAGTCCTGATATAGCTCAAGGATGTCGACCGGCGACGCGAATGAAGCATGGTGGAGATAACACAAGAAAAGTAACCCTTCTTCAACAAGTGTGCCCGTTCAAGAGCTAGGCCGTAAGACAAAATCGAGCCGGGTCTGGATGAACAATTGGGCCCTGACCCAGAAGTCCAACCTGGTCCGGGAGCTGGAGCGGAGGAGCCGACTGAAGAAGGCGTAGATCTGCGTACCACAGTCTACGAGGCCAGTCCGGAGCCACCAAAATTACTGGACCTCCATGCACTTTGATCCTTTGAATGAGTTGCCCCTGAAGAGGCTACGGAGGGAATGCATAGAGAAGACCCTGAGGCCAGGGCTGAAGAAGTGCATCTATGCCCTCTGCCTGGATGTCCTTTCTGCGACTGAAGAAGCGAGACACTTTTGCATTTTGTGGTGAAGAGATCCATGAGGGGAATCCCCCAGCACTCTGTTATCAAGCGGAATGCCTGTTGGCTGAGAGACCACTCCCCCGGATTGAGAGTGTGCCGACTGAGAAAATCCGCCTGGACATTCTCCACTCTGGCTACATACAAGGCTGATAGGGCTGATTAAGTGAGTCACCGCCCAGGCCATAATCCTCGCTGCTTCCTGCTGCAAGAGGCAACTTCGCGTTCCTCCCTGATGATTGACATGAGCCACTGCAGTTGCGTTGTCTGAGAGAATCTGTACAGGAGCTCCTTTCAGCACCCCCAGAAAGGCTTCCAGTGCCAGCTGAATTGCTCTGGTTTCCAACAAGTTGATCGATAGGGAGGCCTCTTGGGCAGACCACAGACCCTGAGCAAACTGACCCATGCAGTGGGCTCCCCAGCCCTGAAGACTGGCATCTGTTGTTACCACTATCCACTGAGGGGCTTCCAGCGGCATTCCCTGTAACGCTATGGATTTACAGCCTGTCTCCCTAACACACACTGCTCAATAATTACCGTGGATTCTTTTAGATTCGTAATGAGTAAATGAAAACCCTTATTAGAGGAGATAAATTCTACAATGGTTATTATATGTTACAATTCTGGTTGTGACCCCTCTCAAACTTACCTAGTATTGACCTCTGCCTGATCCTGGACTTGCTATTGTTTGCTGCCTGGTATTGACCTCTGCCTGATCCTGGACTTGCTACTGTTTGCTGCCTGGTATTGACCTCTGCCTGATTCTGGATTTGCTACTATTTGCTGCCTGGTATTGACCCCAGCCTGATTCTGGACTTGCTACTGTTTGCTGCCTGGTATTGATCTTTGCCTGTTCCTGGATCTGCTACTTCATGCCTGGCACGGACCACTGTTTGCTCCTGGTCCTGCTTTTGCCCATTGCTTGGCCGTGCCCCGTGGACTTTGTTCTGGACTCAGTTCTCTCTGCTGTTAGCTTCCCGCACCTGGGGGCTCAACCCCTGGGGAACGGAGGGGAGCACAGGGGGAACTCGGGATTGGCCGACAGCCCGGTGAGGAATCCTCCTCCATCGGGCACAAGGGCTCACATCTCCACTGGGCGAGCCTGACAGAAAGCCGAAGCCATGAGCTCATCCGACAAGTCCGAGATTGCCGAGTTGGCCCGAATCATACAACAGCAGCATGGACAACTGAACCAACTTTCCACAGCACTGCAAAATGTCTGCTCCCAGATGCAGACGATACAGGCGGACCGCCAGGTGGCTCCTAGCCCCCCCGGAGCCAGTGGGATCTCCCTTGGGACTCCGGCTGCCGGACCTACCATGCTTTGATGGCACACCTTCTGCCTGCTGAGGTTTTATCAACCAATAGAGAATGCAAAGGCCATGAGCTCGGCAAGATCATCCTTCCAGCTGGGGTTTCTGCCCATGACTTTTTTCTCTGTTGACAATCCGGGGTTCAGCCCGGGTTCTGCTCCTAGTTCCAGTGTGCATTCCAGTCCCAACCCAGTTTCTGATCTTGATTGTTGGATGACACTCCAGAATTACCGCTATAAACTTTGTTCTGATCTAGCCTTGAAGAATACTCAAGCTGCAGCTGAGAGAAAGCATCTCTGGAGGCTTGGGTTCTTTATAAACCCAGTTTCTGCTCTTGATCCTTCTATCACCCTCTTTGAGTATCACTGCAAACTTTCCTTGGATCCAACCCTTTGGGATACTCCTGAAGCAGAAGCTGAAAGAAGGCGTTCTGGAAGCCCCGATTTCAGGGCTCATATGCAGGTTTTGTGGAGCCTTCCAGGTCCCGGTCCAGCTCCGGTTCAGTTCTGCTTCTAGCCAAGCCTCTGATTCCAGCCCGAGTGACGCTGCCAGCCAAGCTTCTGAATCCAGGCCTGACTCCAGTCCTGATTCCAGTCCGAGGCCCAGTCCGAGTTCCAGTTCCAGCCGAGATGCTGAGTCCACGCCGAGTTCCAGTTCCAGCCAAGCTGCTGAGTCCAAGCCGAGTTCCAGCTCCAGCCAAGCTGCTGAGTCCACGCTGAGTTCCGGTTCCAGCCGAGATGCTGAGTCCAGGCCGAATTCCAGTTCCAGCCAAGATGCTGAGTTTGAGCCGAGTTCCAGTGCTAATGCTGAGTCCACTCCGAGTTCTTTCACGGCTGTGCCCATGTTTCGGGCTCTCCTTCCTGTCACCACCTGGTGGCCAGACCTGGTGGCTGCAATGTCTGGTTACTGTCACCTGTTCCAGATTTCAGCCCAGTCCGGTCCAGATCTTCCAGACTACCAGACTTGCTCTTTCTGTTTGAATCTACACAGCACCCATAGTTTCATGGTGATTGCTGCTGCTGAGCCTCAGCTGCTGCTGGGCTTATTAGCTAGTTTGAAACCTTCTGCTTTGCCTTTGCATCGCCTAAGGCCCTGAGGTTTGTTGGGGTGCTGTTTGCACTTCTGCTCAGTCTGGTTCCTTGCCTTGCTTCTTGTCTGTTTTAGTTAGTCAGTGGGTAGTTAGATTAGGTTGTTGTTTGTTTACTAGTCCTGTCTCTGGGTTATAGTTTTGTGTTTAGTCTTTGTCTGTTTGTGTCTTTGTGGCTGCTCTGCAGCTTTCAGTTCTGTGTCTTGTTATTCAGTGTTTTGTTTCCTGTTTTAGTGGCTGCTTGCAGCTTTCTGTCTTGTCCTTTAGCTTAGCCTTTCCCTGCCTTGCTGTCCCTGTGCTGCCTTGTTGGGATCCTGTTCCTGCCCTGTCCTATAAGTCCTGCCGGCCGCCTGCAGCCAGGGGCTCAACTCCTGGTGAAAGGTGGCCATGTGCAGGTAAAGCCTAACTGTTTATCAGAGTTCTGCCTTGCCTCCGGTGTGGGGTGGTTTTGCCTGCCACTGCCGCTCCTCGGCAGTGGTCCAAGGGCTCACAACCCAGTTTCCTGCTTGGAAAGCGTGACAGAATGCAAAGGCCATGAGCTGAGCGAAACCTTCCTTCCTGCAGGGCTTTTCACCCATGTACTTCTTCCCTTATTGTAGGATGCCTCTCAGCCCAAGGGCAGTTCCTGGGTCCAGTTCGGGTTCTGGTCTCAACCCAGTTTCTGACATTTTTTGTGGGATATCGCTCCAGCAGTACCGTGACAAACTTTGTTCTGACCCGGCCTTGAAGAATACCCCTGAAGCTGCTGCGGAGCAGGAACACCTCAGGGGGCTTGGTTTCCTTATCAACCCAGTTTCTGCCATTGATCCTAAGATCTCGCTATTTAAGTGTTGCAACCTACTTACCTCTGATCCAGGCTTGTGGGACACTCCTGAAGTAGACGCAGAAAGAAAGCGTTGTGGTAGTCCCGGGGCTTTGGCTCGCCTGCCGCCTTCCTGGAGGCCCGGTCTAGTTTCTGCTCTGAGTTTCATCCAAGTCACTGTGTCCACGCGGAGTTCCAGTTCCAGCCAAGATGCTGAGTCCAGATCAAGTTGCGGTTCCAGCCAAGCTGCTGAGTCCAAGCCGAGTTCCAGCTCTAGCCAAGATGCGGAGTCTGAGTCGAGTTCTAGCTCCAGCCGAGATGTGGAGTCCGAGCCAGGTTCCAGCTCTAGCCAAGATGCGGAGTCCGAGCCGAGTTCCAGCTCCAGCCGAGATGCGGAGTCCGAGCCAGGTTCCAGCTCCAGCCAAGATGCGGAGTCCGAGCCAAGTTCCAGCTTCAGCCGAGATGCAGAGTCCGAGCCGAGTTCCAGCTCCAGCCGAGATGCGGAGTCCGAGCCAAGTTCCAGCTGCAGCCGAGATGCGGAGGCCGAGCTGAGTTCCAGCTCCAGCCAAATTACTGAGTCCATGCCGAGTTGCAGTTTCGGCCAAGAAGCTGAATTCACTCCAAGGTCCAGTTCCAGCCAAGATGCTGAGTCCAGTTCAAGTTGCGGTTCCAGCCAAGCTGCTGAGTCCAAGCCGAGTTCCAGCTCTAGCCAAGATGCGGAGTCCGAGCTGAGTTCCAGCTCCAGCCGAGATGCGGAGTCCGAGCGGAGTTCAGCTGAGATGCGGAGTCCGAGCCAGGTTCCAGCTCCAGCCAAGATGTGGAGTCCGAGCCGAGTTCCAGCTTCAGCCAAGATGCAGAGTCTGAGCCAAGTTCCAGCTCCAGCCGAGATGTGGAGTCCGAGCCAAGTTCCAGCTGCAGCCGAGATGCGGAGGCCGAGCTGAGTTCCAGCTCCAGCCAAATTACTGAGTCCATGCCGAGTTGCAGTTCCGGCCAAGAAGCTGAATCCACTCCAAGGTCCAGTGCCAGCCGAGATGCCGAGTCTACGCCGGCTGTTGTCCAGCCAAGCTGCTGAGTCCATGCTGAGTTCCAGGTCTAGCCAAGCTGCTGAGTCCATGCTGAGGTCCAGTCCTAGCCAAGCTGCTGAGTCCACGCTGACTTCCAGTTCCAGTCAAGAGGCTGATTCTGAGCCAAGTTTCAGTTCCAGCCAAGAGGTGAAGGCCAGTCCTTATGCCAGTCCGGGTTCCAGTCTCGACTCCTGTTCAAGTTCCAGCCAAGCTACTCCTGGTCATGTTTGGAAGCCCCTCCGTAGGTTTCACCATTGTTCCCCGTGGAGACCTGAATTCTCCGTGGAGGTCGGGGGGCCTTGAGGGGGAGGTACTGTCACGGCTGTGCCCATGTTTCGGGCTTCCTTCCTCTCACCACCTGGTGGCCAGACCTGGTGGCTGCAATGGACTGTCTGGTTACTGTCACCTGTTCCAGATTTCAGCCCAGTCCGGTCCAGATCTTCCAGACTACCAGACTTGCTCTTTCTGTTTGAATCTACACAGCACCCATAGTTTCATGGTGATTGCTGCTGCTGAGCCTCAGCTGCTGCTGGGCTTATTAGCTAGTTTGAAACCTTTCTGCTTTCCGTTGCATCACCTAAGGCCCTGAGGTTTGTTGGGGTGCTGTTTGCACTTCTGCTCAGTCTGGTTCCTTGCTTTGCTTCTTGTCTGTTTTAGTTAGTCAGTGGGTAGATAGATTAGGTTGTTATTTGTTTGCTAGTCCTGTCTCTGGGTTATAGTTTTGTGTTTAGTCTTTGTCTGTTTGTGTCTTTGTGGCTGCTCTGCAGCTTTCAGTTCTGTGTCTTGTTATTCAGTGTTTTGTTTCCTGTTTTAGTGGCTGCTTGCAGCTTTCTGTCTTGTCCTTTAGCTTAGCCTTTCCCTGCCTTGCTGTCCCTGTGCTGCCTTGTTGGGATCCTGTTCCTGCCCTGTCCTATAAGTCCTGCCGGCTGCCTGCAGCCAGGGGCTCAACTCCTGGTGAAAGGTGGCTATGTGCAGGTGAAGCCTAACTGTTTATCAGAGTTCTGCCTTGCCTCCAGTGTGGGGTGGTTTTGCCTGCCACTGCCGCTCCTCGGCAGTGGTTCAAGGGCTCACAACCCAGTTTCCTGCTTGGAAAGCGTGTCAGTTCTAGTTCCAGCCAAGATGCTGAGTCCACTCCAAGGGCCAGTTCCAGCCAAGATGCTGAGTCCACGCCGAGTTCCACTCCCAGCCAAGATGCTGAGTCTGTCAAGTTCCAGCCAAGATGTTGAACCCATTCTGAGTTCCAGCTCCAGCCAAGAGGCGAGGCGCAGTCCTGATACCAGTCTGAGGTCCAGTCTTGACTTCTGTTCAAGCTCCAGGCCAGCTACCCCTGGTCATGTTTTGAAACTCCTCCGTAGGTTTCACCATTGTTACCCATGGAGACCTGAATTCCCCGTGGAGGTCGGGGGGGCCTTGAGGGGGAGGTACTGTCATGGTGGTGACCGTTTCCTTGTCTGTGCTCACCTCGCCCTCTGGTGGCCTGAACCAGTGGCTGCTGTGAACTTTTCAGACTTCAGCCCAGTCCGGTCCGGATCTTCCAGGCTGCCAGACTTGCTTTTCTTGTTTGTGCCTGAACAGCACCCGTAGCTGCCTTGTGATTCCTGCAGCTGAACTTTAGCTGCTAATGGGCTTTATTAGCCACCTGGAAACTTCTGTATTTGCCTTTGCATCGTCTAAGGTCCCTGGTATGTGGGTGTGCTCTGTGCACTTCTGCCTAGTCCAGTTCTAGTCTGAGTTTCTTGCCTGGGTCTAGTTTGTTTGTGTGTAGTTAGCTTTGGTTTTATTGCTTAGTTCCTAGTCTTGTTTCTCGTCTGCATTTCCTTGTCTTGTGTCTGTGTTTTCTTTTTAGTGGCTGCTTGGCAGCTTTCAGTCCTGACTCTCACCTGTCTGTGTTTCTGTCTTAGTGGCTGCCTGGCAGCTTTTAGTCCTGACTCTGTTGTGTGTTTCCTGTTGGTATCCAGTTCCTGCCCTGTCCTGTAAGTCCTGCCGGCCACCTGCACCCAGGGGCTCAACTCCTGGGAAATGGCGGTCAAGTGCAGGTGAAGTCTAGCTGTTCCTGCTCTGCCTGTCCCAGCTTGTTTGCCTCTGCTGCAACTCCAGTCCGGGGTTTCAGTTCTGTTCTGCCTTGCCTCTGATTTGGGGGTGGTTTTGCCTGCCACTGCTGCTCCACGGCAGTGGTCCAAGGGCTCACAAACCCTGTGCTTCCGTGAGAAGCCTGACAGATGGAATCAGATGGCTCTCGGCGAAGTTGACAACCCAGCCTAGGAACTGCAGAAACTGAACTACTCAAGCTGTGACTTCCACACTTTCTTGATATGACTTCACCCGAATTAGCCAGTCATCCAGGTAAGGATGAACAAAAATGCCCTCTTTCCTAAGAGCAGCCGCCACTATTACCAAACGAGAGCGCCCGAAACTGAAAGTGATGACCCAGCACCGCAAACCACAGGAACCGCTGGTGATGGGAACTGATAGGAACATGAAGATATGCCTCCATCAGGTCCAAAGCAGTCAGAAACTCTCCTACTCTGATGGTGACTATAACCGAGGACACGATTGACCGCTTTGCGGTCCAAGATGGGCTGAAAGGTACCTTCTTTCTTTGGGACCACAAAGTAAGTTGAGTAATGGTCCTGCCTGATTTCTGAGGATGGCACGGGACAAATAGCCTGAAGGTCTAAGAGTCTGAGTATCTCACACCACACTTGCTTTGAGGCGAGACTGACAGGGGGACTCTAAGAAGGTGTCTGCTAGGGGCCGAGCAAATTCTAAGGCATACCTGTCTCGAATAACCTCTAAAACCCATTGATTGGAGGTAATCTGGGTACACCTCTGAAAGAAGTGAGAGAGCTGAGTTCCCACCGGAATCAGAGAAAGGTCCCGCACACCTTCATTGGGCAGGACAGGCAGGGAGGAAAGAGGCACCGGAATCTCGACCCCCATGATGGAATCCAGAAAAGGACTGAGATCTCTGGAAGAACCGGGACCTCTGGGGCTGGAGACCCCTTCCAGACCGAAAATGCTGAAAATCACACCCCTACCTCTGGAGCTTGTCATGCCCCTGCCAACTGCTCTAGGCCTATCCTCTGGAAGATGAGGCACTTTAGTATCCTCGAGGCTACGAACTAACTTATCCAACTCGTCCCCAAACAGAATGGAACCCTTAAAGGGAAACTTAGTCTTAGAGGCAACATCCGCCGACCAACCTCTCAACCAAAGAGTTTGGCGAGCCGCTACTCCCAAGGCCATAGATTTGGAAGAAGCTCTTAACAAATCGTATAAGATATCAGTTAAAAAGGCTGAACCCATCTCAGTCTTGGCTACCACCGCATCTACTGAAGATAAATTGTCTGAATCCTTGTCCAAGACTCGCTCAGCCCAACGGAAACAGGCTCTAGCTACCAAAGAACCGCAAATAGCTGCTTGAACTGCCATGGAAGAAACATTTTATTTATTTATTTGTTGCATTTGTATCCCACATTTTCCCACCTATTTGTAGGCTCAATGTGGCTTACATAGTAGCGTAAAGGCATTCGCCAATCTGGTAGAAACAGTTACAATGTGATATTGTGGTTGGATAAGGTACACGTTTCAGGTACAATGGGGTCGAAGAGAGGAAAGGTTGTAAAGTGTCCATTTCGAGCTTTGGTTTTGCTGTGTTGCAGTTATAGTGGGAGTCGAGGAGAGGAAGGTTATGAAGTGTCCATTTCGAGCTTGGGTTTGCTGTGTTGCGGGGTGTACAGTAGGTGTTTATTTTGGGTCAGTGAGATATGCCTTTTTGAACAGGTTGGTTTTTAATAATTTCCTGAAGTTTAAGTGGTCGTAGGTTGTTTTCACAGCTTTTGGCAGTGCATTCCATAGGTGCGTGCTTCAGTGGCGTAGCTACATGGGGCCTGAGGGGGGCCTGGGCCCCCGTAGATTAGGCCCTGGCCCCCCTGCCGACGATCCCCTTGAACCCCCCTCCCGCCACCAACCCTCCCCCCACTGTCGCCGCCCGCCCCGCTGCCGCATCAGATACCTTGTTTGCTGGCGGGGGTCCCCAAACCCCGCCAGCCGAAGAGAGTCTTCCAGGGGCCAAATGCATGGTGCAGGACGTAAGGCATCAGAAACAGCTGATCACACCAGGAACTTAGTTGAATGAAGGCGCTACTCCAGCGCTGAAGAAGACTCTCTTCGGCTGGCGGGGTTCGGGAACCCCCTGCCAGCAAACAAGGTATCTGATGTGGCAGTGGGGCGGGTGATGATGGCGAGGGAGAGTTGGTGGTGGGAGGGGGGGTTCAAGGGGATCGTCGGCAGGCCGGCAGGGGGATCCAATGTGGCGGCGGCTCGGGGGGGCGGCTAAACAGTGCCCCCCCCCACCTCGGGCTCTGGACCCCCCTCCCGGCGAGGTCTGGCTACGCCCCCGGCATGCTTATGTAGGAGAAGCTGGATGCATAGGTTGCTTTGTATTTCAGTCCTTTGCAGTTTGGGTAATGGAGGTTTAGGTATGTTCAGGATGTTCTGGTAATGTTTCTGATTGGTAGGTCTATGAGGTCTGCCATGTATGCTGGGACTTGGCCGTAGATAATTTTGAAGGTGATGCGTTCTTTGATTGGGAGCCAGTGCAGTTTTTCTCGGAGGGGTTTGGCACTTTCGAATCGCGATTTACCAAAAATCAGCCTGGCTGCTGTGTGTTTAGCGGTCTGGAGTTTCTTTGTGAGTTGTTCCTTGCATCCCGCATAGATTCTGTTGTAGTAATCTACATGGCTTAGTACCATTGATTGTATTAGGTTGCGAAATATTTCCCTAAGAGAAGAAAGGTTTCCACAATGAGTAGAACATCTTCTTTGTTGTGGAGTTCATTTGGCTCTCGAGTGTGAGGTTGCGGTCGATAGTGACACTGAGTATTTTCAGACTGTCTGAGATAGGGAGGGAGTTTTCAGGGGTGATTAAGGTTGTGTGTTTGTACATATTGTGTTGAGATGAGAGGATAAGGCAGTGTGTTTTTTCAGTGTTGTTTCAGCTGAAAAGAGTTTGCCCATGAGTCCATGGTGTTCAGACCGTTTGATTTTGTTGGCGATTTCGGTTAGATCATGTCTAAAGGGAATGTATATTATGACATTGTCTGCATAGATGAACAGGTTGAGACCTTGCTTTGATAAGGACTTGTCCAGTGGGATCATCATTATGTTGAAAAGTATTGGTGATAGTGGTGATCCTTGAGGTACTCCACAGTCTGCTTTCCAAGGTGAGGATATGTTTAAAATTGATTTCACTTGATATGTTCTGGTGGTTAGGAAACCCTTGATCCAGCTAAGTACGTTTCCACCAATACCGAAGTACTCTAAGAGTCTTAGTAGTATGTTGTGGTTAATCATGTCGAATGCTCTCGACATATCGAATTGGAGGAGAAGTATACTTTTTCCTATGGCTATTTCCTGTTTGAATTTGGCCAGGAGAGTGATTAGCACAGTTTCGGTACTATGGAGGGGGCGAAATCCCGATTGTGACTGATGTAGTATTGAGAACTTGTCCATGTAGTCAGTAGTCTGTTTAGTTACCATGCTCTCCATCAGTTTGACAGTCAGTGGGATAGATGCAACTGGTCGGTAGTTGGTGAGTTCGGTTGTTTTTTCCTAGTGTCTTTTGGGATTGGGGTGAGTAGGATGTTGCAGTATTCCTCAGGAAAAAGACCATGTTGGAGCATGTAGTTTAGGTGGGTTGTGAGGTCTGTTAGGAAGCGATCAGCGGTGGATTTTAGCAGGTAGCTGGGGCAGGTATCCAGTTTGCAGTGGGTGCTGGAGAACCTTTTGATCGCCTGGGTGACTGTTTCGATGGTGAGGGGTGTGAAGTTTGACCAGGTTCGATCAGCTGGGTATTCTCCAGGGTTTGAATCCAAACTATTGATGAAGCTCTCAATATCAGTAGGTTTTGCATAGGTTTGTGATTTTTTCCTTAAAGTAATTAGCGAGTTTGTCTGCAGAGGGAATGTCTGTATTGGTTGTAGTGACCACATGATGATCCTGCACATCTCTAAGGGCTGTACCACCATCGATGGGGACCGTGTTATGCTTGGTGACTGCTGAGACCACAGCGTCCACCACAGGAATCTTAAGAAGGGGCTTGTCCTCCTCTGGGACAGAATAAAGACGCACCGTGGATCTGGCTAAGTGAAAAAGAGAATCCGGGGCATCTCATTGCGCTTGGATGACATTCCTGATATCCTGGTGCATAGGGAACGTCTTCCCTGAACGCTAAGACTAAGAGATCTACCTTATGTACCTTAGGATCTGCAGCCTGCTCCTCCTCAAAACGAAGGGTAGAAGCTACCAAGGATACTGAAGATCTTTTTAATGGAATATCCGCACGACCAAGGGGTCCTCCTCCACAGGAAGGGAGTCTGCACCTGGATCAGAACAGACATGAGCCTCTACCTGCTGAGCTTCCAAACCTTCCACCACTTCCAAGGAAGGCAGATCTAAATTTGTATCAGAGAGTTGCTCCTCAAGGAGATCCCAAGACCCCGGGGCTCTCTTAGGAGGAGGAAAGCGACTTGCTAGGCCACCCCCAGAAGAAGCAGGAGAAGAAGCAGCCTCATTGCCCGATTTTTTTTAATAAGAAGGCTTGGTATATTTGTAAAACAAATTCAGGAGGAAAACCCTCCTCATGGGAAGACAAATTCTGAGGTACAGCAGCCGTGGAGTTCTCCGGTTGCAAAGACCAAGCCGGGCTGTCTCTGTCTGCAAGGGAGGAAGAACCCACCAAAATGGCCGCCTTTCTCACCGAGGAAGATGCGCTGGTGGGCTCTGATGCAGGGACTGACAAGCCACGTAAGCAGTGAGTGCCGGGACTGAAGGAGGGGGAGGCACTGCCAACTCCATTGCCGTACAGTATTTATAAGTGCCGGAGGAGCCTACCCCCCAATGCTGGCACACTAAGCACCGCCTTAGCTTCTGCGCCATTTTGGCCCCGCTTTTTTTTTCAACTAAGCGCAGCACCGACTGACAAGAGCTCCTACTGACACTGCTGCCCTGGGAAATGACAAAGCTCCTCTGCTCGTTCGTGCTGCGGGGCTAAAGGCTGCTTTTTTTTTTTTTTTTAATTACACAGTGGCTGCCTCTCCCTAAACTGAAACACCCTTCCTCCGAAGGGGTAAAGCTCTTCCCTGCTTAAAGAAGCAGCCCAGTACAGTGGGAGCACAGGAGGGAGGGAAAGAGGGGGAGGGACCCGGTACCCCCGAATATACACCCCAGAGTACAAGAGACCCGGTGCACAGATGAAGAAAACCTTTTTTTTTTTAAATAGCCAAGAGAAGGAAAAAAGAAAAGAGAGGAGACTAAGGGCTCACCTCCTTCCACCTGCTGGAGACTGAGATTACTGAGTCTAGAGTTACATGGCCAGGGCTCCTATTGGCTCCTAGAGTCAGAACTTCTCAGTCTCCACCTGCTGGAAAGAGTGCACAACCCATCAGTCCAATCCTGGGCCGGTCTGGAGGGACGCTAAGGAATTTACTTTTGTACCTCTTGCATTCACGTAAGGCTGATGGTACAAGCATATCACATAAATTCCTTTCTCGTTTATATGCAATTATTAAATCCTTATTGTCATAGGTGCCCGGTATAAGAGGCTTGGGGAGGCTAAGCCTCCCCAGCTGCAAGCCCCAAGCATCTCTCTCTTTCTCATCCCCCCACCCCCCGATTCAGCGTCTATCCCTCTCACTCCCTCCCTGTGGTCCCTCTAATTTGATTTAGATCGCCCATCGCTGCCGGTAGCGTTATGCCAACATCGTACTACAGCTTGCTTCGGGGCTTTAGCCTGACGGCATGACATGCCCCGCCTCCTCTGACCAACCTTCCTTATGATGCGTCCAGCCCTCGCAGAAGCAGGAAGTTTAGTCAGAGGAGGCGGAGCACGTCATGCCGTCAGGCCGAAGCCCTGAAGCAATGTCACGTCTGTGGCCGTGCCCCCTCTCAGACTCACCTTATTTCCTGTGGTCAGCTTTTGAGCTAGCTTCTGTCTGTTCTTTGTGAGTTAGTTCTGTCTCTGTCTCTGTGTGCTGGCTGCATTAGATTGTCTGTGTGCTGTCACCCGTTCCAGATTTCAGCGCAGTCTGGTCCGGATCTTCCAGACTACCAGACCTGCTTGTTTTGTTTGAACCTGCACAGCACCCTTAGTTGCCTGGTGATTATTGCAGCTGAGTCTCGGCTGCTGCTGGGCTTATTAGCCATTTTGAAACCTTTCTGCTTTGCCTTTGCATTGCGTCTAAGGCCCTGGTATGTTGGTGCTTTTGCACTTCAGCCTGAGTTTGTTTCCTTGCTCTAGTTCTTGCCTGAAGTCTTGCCTGTTCTAGTTAGTCTATGTTTAGTTTAGGGTATTGCTTGTTTACTGTATTGCTTGTTTCCCAGTCTGGTGTCTTGTTTGTATGTCTTTGCCTAGTTCTGGGTTTATGTGTGTTTGTTCCCTGCTTCAGTGGCTGCTCGCAGCCTTCAGTTCAGTCTCCTGTCTAGCTGTGTTTGTTCCCTGTTTCAGTGACTGCTCGCAGCTTTCAGTCCTGCCCTTTAGCTTTCCCTTCCTTGCCCTATTGCTCCTGTTTGTTCCTTTCCCCTCTGACCCTCAGTCCTGGTTCAGCCTAGTGGGTATCCAGTCCTGCTTTGCCCAGTAAGTCCTGCCGGCCACCTGAAGCCAGGAGCTCAACTCTTGGTGAAAAGTGGCCAGGTGCAGGTGAAGTTTAAGGGTACCTGCTCTGCTTTAGTCCTGCTTGTTTGCCTCTGCTGCAACTCCAGTCCAGAGTTCCAGTCCTGTTCTGCCTAGTCTCCGGTGTGGGGTGGTTTTGCCTGCCACTGCCGCTCCTCGGTAGTGGCCCAAGGGCTCACAACCCAGTTTCCAGCTTTGAAAACGTGACAAGCAAGCTGTAGTACGATGTTGGTGTGCCGCTACCGGCAGCGATGGGCGATCTAAATCAAATTAGAGGGACCACAGGGAGGGAGTGAGAGGGATAGACGCTGCATCGGGGGGTGGGGGTGGGGGGATGAGAGACAGCCTGTCAGTGGCAGTGATCTGATCAAATTCGAGGGACTGCAGGGAGGGAGCAAGATGGATAAATGCTGCATTCAGGGGGGGGGGAATGAGGGAGAGGGATAGACACTGCATTCGGGAGGGAAAGAGGGATAGGGATAGATACTGCAATGGGGGAGAAACAAGGGAGAATTGCTGGACATGGGTGGATGGAGGGGAGGGCAGGGAAGAGAGGAGAATTGCTGGACATGGATGGATGAATGGGGTAGGGTGGATGGAGGAGAGGACAGGGGAGAATGGAGAGTTTCTGGATATGGATGGAGGGAAGGGGAGGGCAGAGGAGAGAGGAGAATTGCTGGATATGGATGGATGGAGGGGGCAGGGAAGAGAGGAAATTTGCTGGATATGGATGGATGGAGGAGAGGGCAGGGGAGAATGGACAGTTGCTGGATATGGATGGATGGAGGGGATGGCAGAGGAGAGGAGAATTGCTGGACATGGATGGATGGAGGGGGCAGGGAAGAGAGGAAATTTGCTGGATATGGATGGATGGATGGATGGAGGAGAGGGCAGGGGAGAATGGACAGTTGCTGGATATGGATGGATGGAGGGGAGGGCAGAGGAGAGGAGAATTGCTGGACATGGATGGATGAATGGGGGCAGGGGAGAGAGGAAATTTGCTGGATATGGATGGATGGAGGGGAGGGCAAAGGAGAGGAGAATTGCTGGACATGGATGGATGAATGGGGGCAGGGGAGAGAGGAAATTTGCTGGATATGGATGGATGGAGGAGAGGGCAGGGGAGAATGGAGAGTTGTTGGACATGGATGGAATGGAGGGCAGGGAAGAAAGGAGAAATATTGGATAAGGATGGAGGGAAGGAAAGACAAAGGAAAGATGCACACGGATGGAGTGGAAGGGAGAGAGAGAGGAGAAATGCTGGACATGGATGGAGGGGAGGGAGGACAGAGGAAGTACATGCACATGGATAGAGGGGAGTGGAGTGAGGAGAAATGCTGGATATGGATGGAGGGAAAATTGCTGAATTTAAGGGCTGGATTGGAACACTTTGAGGGCAGATGTTGAAACTGGATAGGGACAGGGCTACAGATGGTACAGGACGCATAAGGGGACAGAAGAATGGTGGACATGGTGAGAGAAAAAATATCAAATGGAAAGAAGACACTGCATAAAACAGAAGACACTGGGACCAAAGCTAATAGAAAAACTGAATGCACAGACAGCAAATTATTAATTGGAATATGTCAGCTTTTGGAAATGTGCATCTGTGATATTTTGCATGCAAGTTTCAATTTTTCTAGTCTGACTTCTTGAGGTAACTTTCCAGTTCAGTATTTTGCCTTCATATCTGTTGTGTCATATGTTTTTCATGTGTGAGCCTTCTTATTAAAAAAATAGGGCGATGAGGCTGCTTCTTCTCCTGCTTCTTCTGGGGGTGGCCTAGCAAGTCGTTTTCCTCCTCCTAAGAGAGCCCGGGGGTCTTGCTGAGTCTGACTTCCTGAGGTAACTTTCCAGTTCAGTATTTTGCCTTCATATCTGTTGTGTCATGTGTTTTTCATGTGTGATCAAGATGCAGTATTCTGCTAGCATGTAGTATTTGCAGCCCTTTTTGTTTTTTATTTTTATTTTTTGTTTCACTAGGTTGTGTACTGGTGTTTTAGAGCCAGGTGTAATTATAGTGCTGCCTTTCCACACATGGAGTGGAGGAGTGGCCTAGTGGTTAGGGTGGTGGACTTTGGTCCTGAGGAACTGAGTTCAATTCCCACTTCAGGCACAGACAGCTTGTTGTGACTCTGGGCAAGTCACTTAACCCTCCATTGTCCTAGGTACAAATAAGTACCTGTATACAATATGTAAGCCACACTGAGCCTGCCATGAGTGGGAAAGCATGGGGTACAAATGTAACAAAAAAAAAAATAAGGTTGTAGCTCGTCCTGTCCTTGGAATTAGTGCTGTTATGGTTTGGTAAGGTTACTGTATGAGTGTGCTTTTGCACAAGTTTGTGTATAGTGTTTTGCAGTGGAGAGATTATGTGTTGGCCTTACTGAGGTGGCACCAAAACATCAGAAAGGGTGTAGAGCCTAAATCATGACACACTACTTCTTGAAGGATCTACATATGGTCGTTAATAAAAGGAGCTCATTGTGAACACTATCCCTAAAAGGGTGTTTTGTGGCTCTACATGAGAATTGTGATATTATGATCCCTTGTTTCATATTGTTGATATAGTAACATAGTAGATGACGGTAGAAAAAGACCTGCACGGTCCATCTAGTCTGCCCAACAAGATAAACTCATATGTGCTACTTCTTGTGTATACCTTACCTTGATTTGTATCTGCCATTTTCAGGACACAGACCGTAGAAGTCTTGCCCAGAACTAGCCCCACCACCCAAATACCAGCCCCGCCTCCCAATCTCGGCTAAGCTTCTGAGGATCCATTCCTTCTGCACAGGATTCCTTTATGTTTATCCCACGCATGCTTGAATTCCGCTACCGTTTTCATCTCCACCACCTCCCGCGTTAGGACATTTCAAGTATCTACCACTCTCTCCGTGAAAAAATACTTCCTGACATTTTTCTTGAGTCTGCCCCCCTTCACTCTCATATCATGTCCTCTCGTTCTACCGCCTTCCCATCTCCAGAAAAGGTTCGTTTGCGGATTAATACCTTTCAAATACTTGAACGTCTGTATCATATCACCCCTGTTTCTCCATTCCTCCAGGGTATACATGTTCAGGTCCGCAAGTCTCTCCTCATACGTCTTGTAACGCAAATCCCATACCATTCTCTTAGCTTTTCTTTGCACTGCTTCCATTTTTTTTACATCCTTAGCAAGGTACGGCCTCCAGAACTGAACACAATACTCCAGGTGGGGCCTCACCAACGACTTATACAGAGGGCATCAACACCTCT
Organism: Microcaecilia unicolor; assembly: GCF_901765095.1. NCBI lineage: Eukaryota > Metazoa > Chordata > Amphibia > Gymnophiona > Siphonopidae > Microcaecilia > Microcaecilia unicolor. The sequence continues at coordinate 128,655,081 of NC_044037.1, forward strand.
TTTCTTCTGCTGGTCACACCTCTCTCTATACAGCCTAGCAATCTTCTGGCTACGGCCACCGCCTTGTCACACTGTTTCGTTGCCTTCAGATTCTCCGATACTATCACCCCAAGATCCCTCTCCCCATCCGTAACTATCAGACTCTCCCCGCCTAACACATACTTCTCCCGTGGATTTCTACTCCCTAAGTGCATCACTTTGCATTTCTTTGCATTGACGGTCTGCATTTTCCGTATGGTAGTATATTGGTGTATTAGGTCTGCCCAGTGTAATATTTATGGTACAGTAAGGTTATGAGTGTGTTTTTGCACAAAGTTGTGCATAGTGTTTTGCAGTTGAGCGATTGTGGTTAGTATATGCTTTGAGCAACCACCTTATTCTTTGACATATGATACATATCTAATATCTAAATTTAATAAACGGTATTAATTGTGATTATTTTATTTTTACTTATTTTTTTGTGTGTGTTGTCAGACAATTATGGTTGTAAACTCCGCCCCTGGTCCCACCCTAACCCCGCCCCCTTTAGCCTCCCCGAACAGTTGGGCCACCGACCGCCTATGCTTATTGTAGAAGGGTCTCAAATTTTGTATAATATTGTAAATAGAGACCTGCATGGGAATGGGGTTTGTGGAACTGTGGGAATCCCACAGGAGTCCCCTCTTGGGGCTGCAACGGAAGCAGTTTCTGTGGGGTTCCTGTGGGGATGGAAGCAGTTGCTGCGGGGTTCCCGTGGAAGTGTAAGCTGCTCCTGTGCCAGCCTCTCACCTACCAAGTACTGCCTCCTCCTCCTCTTTGCTTTAATAGCGTAGATGCAGAAAGTCTTCCATTAACCCTCTCTGTTCCCAGGCTGATGTGCAGGCCTCAGCTTTCACACTGGCCCGAGCATCAGAGGTCACTTCACCTACTGGTGCGTGCATGTGGTGACCTCTCAGCACACAGCACCAGTGAATCAGAGACGAGTCTTACATGTGTGCACCAGAGTGTTCCAACTTCCGTTCCTTCCTTGCCTGCAGTGCTGCGGCTCAAACCCAGAGAGAGGCTGAGGGCCCCTTTTACCAAGGTGCAGCAAAAAGGGGCTGGCTCTGGCATCGGCGCGTGTTTTACATGTGCACTGAGGCCTCCTTTTTACCACAGCTGGTAAAAGGGAAATCTTGCTTTCCTACAGGAAATGGCCGGGCGGCATGTAAAGCACTTGCCGCGTGGCCATTTCGAGGGGAGCCTTTACAGTCACCCATTTAGGTGGCGGCAAGGGCTCCTGCGTTAACCCAGCGGGCTTACCTCCACTCAATAAAGGGAGCCCTGAGAGAGCTGACTGGAATTTTTTTTAGGTACCATTAAATTCTTGCAGGGTATGACAAGGCAAGCCCCAGAGACTCCCCAATGAAGCAGTTGAGCCCAGAACTATGGGTCCCAGAAGTCCTTTTAAGAATGAGAGAGGAGAGTAGTCCTAAAAAGATGGGGTGGATTCCCAGTCCCAGCAGGGGGAGCAATGGCTTGAGGCATAAAGACCTGATCGCAGATATTCAAAAGTTGGGAAGCAAGAGAGAGGTGCTGTTGCTGGGAGATTTCAATCTGCCGGATGTAGATTGGAAGGTTCTGTCTGCGGAATCGGAAAGAAGTAGAGGGATCGTGGATGCTTTCCAAAGTGTTTTGCTCAGACAAATGGTGATGGAACCCACGAGGGAGGGAGCGACACTGGATCTGGTGCTCACAAATGGGGATAGCGTGTCAAATATCCGAGTGGGTGCCCACCTGGGCAGCAGTGACCATCAAACGGTTTGGTTTGATATAACAGCTAAAGTGGAGAGCGGCCACTCAAAACTCAAAGTCCTGGATTTCAAGCGTGCCTTTAGTAAAATGGGGGAATACCTGAGGAAGGAGATGATGGGCTGGGAGGAAATACGAGAAGTGGAAGGACAGTGGTCCAGGCTGAAAGAAGCTATAAATAGGGCCACGTACCTTTATGTAAGGAAAGTAAATAAAAGCAAGAGAAAAAGGAAACCGATATGGTTCTCCAAGCAAGGGGTTGAGAAAATAAAGGCTAAAGAGTTGGCGTTCCAGAAATACAGAAAAAGTCAAGAAAAGGAACACATGGAGGATTACCGGATGAAAATGAAAGAAGCCAAGAGAGAGATACAATTGGCAAAAGCGCAAGCGGAAGAACAAATGGCTAGAAATGTAAGGAGGGGTGACAAAAATTTCTTCAGGTATATTAGTGAAAGGAGAATGACTAAAAAGGGAATTGTGAAACTAAAAGATACTGCGAACCGCTATGTGGAAAATGATGAAGAAAAAGCAAATTTGCTAAATAGATACTTTTGTTCTGTTTTCACAGAGGAAAATCCTGGAGAAGGACCGCGATGGACTGGAAATAATACAATTGAGAATGAAGTGGATAGAGCACCGTTCATGGAAGAAAGTGTGTATCAACAACTTGAAAAGCTAAAGGTGGACAAAGCCATGGGACCGGACGGGATCCACCCCAGGATATTGAGGGAGCTCAGAGAGGTTTTGGCAGGTCCTCTTAAAGATTTGTTTAATATATTCTTTTAGAAGGGAAAGGTTCCGAGGGATTGGAGAACGGCGGAGGTGGTCCTTCTTCACAAAAGTGGTGATAGGGAAGAAGCTGGAAACTACAGGCCGGTAAGCCTCACTTCGGTTATTGGAAAAGTAATGGAAGCGATGCTGAAGGAAAGGATAGTGAATTTTCTGGAAGCCAATAAGTTGCAAGATCAGAGACAACATGGTTTTACCAAAGGGAAATCGTGCCAAACGAATCTCATTGAGTTCTTTGATTGGGTGACAGGAGAATTGAATCAGGGACGAGCTATGGACGTAATCTACTTAGATTTCAGCAAAGTTTTTGACACGGTTCCCCACAGGAGGCTCTTAAATAAACCGGAGGGGCTGAAGATAGGACCTGAAGTGGTGAACTGGATTAGGAACTGGTTGACGGACAGACGCCAGAGGGTGGTGGTGAATGGAATTTGCTCGGAGGAAGGAAAGGTGAGTAGTGGAGTGCCTCAGGGATCGGTGCTGGGGCCAATTCTGTTCAATATATTTGTGAGTGACATTGCCGAAGGGTTAGAAGGTAAAGTTTGCCTATTTGCGGATGATACTAAGATCTGTAACAGAGTGGACACCCAGGAGGGAGTGGAAAACATGAAAAAGGATCTGAGGAAGCTAGAAGAATGGTCTAAGGTTTGGCAATTAAAATTCAATGCGAAGAAATGCAAAGTGATGCACTTAGGGAATAGAAATCCACGGGAGAAGTATGTGTTAGGCGGGGAGAGTCTGATAGGTTCGGGCGGAGAGAGGGATCTTGGGGTGATAGTATCTGAGGATTTGAAGGGGATGAAACAGTGTGACAAGGCGGTGGCCGTAGCTAGAAGGTTGTTAGGCTGTATAGAGAGAGGTGTGACCAGCAGAAGAAAGGGGGTGTTGATGCCCCTGTATAAGTCGTTGGTGAGGCCCCACCTGGAGTATTGTGTTCACTTTTGGAGGCCGTATCTTGTTAAGGATGTAAAAAGAATTGAAGCGGTGCAAAGAAAAGCTACGAGAATGGTATGGGATTTGCGTTACAAGACGTATGAGGAGAGGCTTGCTGAACTAAACATGTGTACTCTGGAGGAAAGAAGAAACAGGGGTGATATGATACAGACGTTCAAATATTTGAAAGGTATTAATCCGCAAACGAACCTTTTCCGGAGATGGGAAGGTGGTAGAATGAGAGGACATGAAATGAGATTGAAGGGGGGCAAACTCAAGAATAATGTCAGGAAGTATTTTTTCACGGAGAGAGTAGTGGATGCTTGGAATGCCCTCCCGCAGGAGGTGGTGGAAATGAAAACGGTAACGGAATTCAAACATGTGTGGGATAAGCATAAAGGAATCCTGTGCCGAAGGAATGGATCCTCAGGAGCTTAGTCAAGATTGCGAGGCGGGGCTGGTGGTTGGGAGGCGGGGATAGTGCTGGGCAGACTTATACGGTCTGTGCCAGAGCCGGTGGTGGGCAGCGGGACTGGTGGTTGGGAGGCGGGGGATAGTGCTGGACAGACTTATACGGTCTGTGCCCTGAAGAGGACAGGTACAAATCAAAGTAGGGTATACACAAAAAGCAGCAAATATGAGTTATCTTGTTGGGCAGACTGGATGGACCGTGCAGGTCTTTTTCTGCCGTCATCTACTATATAGGAGCCAACTTTTCAAAATGATTGGGGATGCTGAATTTTTTTTAACAGGTGGTGCATTCCCATGCCCCCTCCCTCCCCCTCCCTGCCCCTCCCTCCCTACCCCTCCTCCAAGTTCCAGGCCCCCCTCCTCCAAGTTCCAGGCCCCCCTCTCCTCTGAGTGCCAGTCCCAACCCCAGCCTGACCTCTTCTCCCACAACAGTCCTCCGCCGGTCCGTCCTCGCCTTCCTGCATGCTGCCCAGAATTTTAAAACTCATCTTACCTCGGGGTCCCGGCGGCAGCATTGAAAGGCGAGCAGGCTCAGCGCTTCAGCCTTCCCTTCTCTCTCAGCTCTGGTCACGCCCTTGCGGAAACAGAAAATGAGAGCGGGACCAGAGCTGAGAGAGAAGGGAAGGCTGAAGCGCTGAGCCTGCTCGCCTTTCAATGCTGCCGCCGGGACCCCAAGGTAAGATGAGTTTTAAAATTCTGGGCGGCACGCAGAAAGGCGAGGACGGACCGGCGGAGAACTGAGGGAGAAGAGGGCGGGCACCGGGCAGGTGGGCTGGCTGGGAAGGGAACTTCCGACTTCCGGCGGGTGCAGATGCGGTCCTAGGGTTTCTGGTGCCCTCCTACAGCCTATTAGTCGGCACCCCTACCCATCCAGGGGTAGGATAACTATGGCTCCACCCCTACAGTAGTCACACCCCTTTTACCAGCCATGGCATCATTGAAAATATTACACCAGTATAGAAGAAAAATAACTTGTTTTTTTTGTTTTCATTATAAATAATTTCGGTAAGCTGTTACAACTCCATTATACTCTAATGACACAAACCAAATTAGCATATGAGAACAGACAGTCTTGCCAACTCTGAAAAACAATGTGTTAGCAAAATCTCAGAATCTAACAAACAGATCCCTATTCAGACACTTGGCCTTGCAGTCACACATGCAGAACAGAGATAGCCCCTCTTCAAATTCTTCAAAAATTAACCTGAAATCCTAAGAAGTTAGTCCCTGCATGCAGCACAGTACCAGACAAACAGAACGAAACACATTGCTATACATTGCAAAATAAGACAGCAGATGCAGCAGATGTAAATTCTCAAAGTGGACATATTACAAACACTAAAGTGAAAATAAAATGATTTTTTTCTACCTTTGTTGTCTGGTGACTTTGTAGATGTAAATTCTCAAAGTGGACATATTACAAACACTAAAGTGAAAATAAAATGATTTTTTTCTACCTTTGTTGTCTGGTGACTTTGTTTTTCTGATCATGCTGGCCCAGTATGTGATTCTGCTGCTATCTGTCCTCTTAACTCCGTTTCCAGGGCTTCCTTTCCATTTATTTCTTTACTTTCCTCCTTTCTTCTTCATTTCTTGCTCTATATCCATACGTAAAAGCTGGATCCTCCTCTCTCCCCTGCCCCCCTCCATCCATCCATATCCAGCAATTCTCCTCTCTCCCCTGCCCTCCTCTCCATGTCCAGCAATTTCTCCATTCGCCCTCGGCCCTGTCCTCCCATCCATGTCCATCCATGCTCCTCTCTCCCCTGCCCACCTCCATCCATCCATATCAAGCAATTTCTCCTCTCTCCCTGGGCCCTGCCCTCCCATCCATGTCCATCCATGCTCCTCTCTCCCCTGTCTCCCTCCATCCATCCATATCCAGCAATTCTCCTCTCTCCCCTGCCCTCCTCTCCATGTCCAGCAATTTCTCCATTCGCCCTCGGCCCTGCCCTCCCATCCATGTCCATCCATGCTCCTCTCTCCCCTGCCCCCCTCCATCCATCCATATCCAGTAATTCTCCTCTCTCCCCTGCCCTCCTCTCCATGTCCAGCAATTTCTTCACTCTCCCTGGGCCCTGCCCTCCCATCCATGTTCATCCATGCTCCTCTGTCCCCTGCCCACCTCCATCCATCCATATCAAGCAATTTCTCCTCTCTCCCTGGGCCCTGTCCTCCCATCCATGTCCATTGATGCTCTTCTGTCCCCTGCCCACCTCCATTCATCCATTTCAAGCAATTTCTCCTCTCTCCCTGGGCCCTGTCCTCCCATCCATGTCCATAGATGCTCCTCTGTCCCCTGCCCACCTCCATCCATCCATGTGTGCCACACCCCCTCAGCCTTGGGTAGGCTGTAATAAGTAAAGGGGTCTCAACAGCCGGATGATTGTAGTCATGGCAGCTTAGTTGAAACCCCAATCACCCAGGCCGGAAGGTGGGTACAATCACTAACCTCGTCTCTTAGTCTCTAAGACCAAGAGAGGAAAACAAACTAAAATTTTAGGATTCTTTCCTGCCCAAGCTCCCAAAATCAGATTGCAATCAGGTGTTTTTTCATGTAATTAGATAACATTTATTCAAAACTTTTCAATAAAACAGTAACCGCAGTTAAATAAAAACAAGAAATATTTCTTAAACCCCAAAATTTACCATACATTCATTTTCTTCTCTTACAGATTTAATTTCAACGCTGCACCAGATTAAACATCAGATAAGTTCTTTATTTTCTTTTCCTCTTTATTTCCTTAACCCTTACTAATATTTTTAAGTATTCCCTAAAAAGGTGTTTTTCTAGAATGTGATTCTTTGAGTTCACTTTTATGTTTTACAGGAGACGTCTACACCCAACCTTTCCAGGTACAGGTAAGTATTTGTTTGGTTTGTTCTCTTTTCCCTTTCAGGTTACACAACTAACCCCACCGTTTTCCCTTTTATCCCCAGTCCCAGAATTCCCTTTACAGTCACTTAGCTGTAGGCTGTTCTTCTTTCTCCGGTGTGCCGGTGAACCTTTCTTGCGTTGGGGCCCTTGTAATTGTTGTGTCAGCTGTTCCGGAATTCTTGGCAGGTGACGGCTCTTCTTCCTAAACCTCACTCTTTAATAAAATAAATGGAAGCAAGACCCTCCCTTCGCTGATCAGGTACCAGGATACCTAGTGTCAGTAACAGTTTTATACTGTGGCCATCTGACTAATAAAATCAAAATAATTAAACAATTCCCTATCTACAGGCTTACACTCTCTAATTAAACTTTTATTTTACCTAACTTCCCTATTAAATATGTTTGGCAGTCTTTATTCACACATACCTCTCATACCACTCCCATACTCTTAATTATATTCTTAACATTCCATTCTATACCCCTATACCTATCCCCTCTCTATTAACTTAACCTTTAAAATCAATTAACCCACTCAGATTCTAATATTAGACCAGACTCTTCACTATACCCCAACTTCCCATACACTTCATTCACTATTCCAACCCCCCCCCTTTTTAAAAATACCCCAAATTCCCAAATCCCAATAAAAATGAATATTAACTCTACCAAACAGCCTATACTCTAACCTATATTCCAATACTTCCCCAATATTTCCTCAAACCTCTACCCTTTTTACTCTGAAACCACTCTCACACACTACCAACGCACACCGCACCTCCTATCACCTTGACTCCCAAACACATTCTGACCAACTGCCCAACCACCGTTGCCAAGGAGACCAGCGCTGGCTTGCCATTCCGAAGTCAGCTCAGCCAATCACCATCCCTTTTTAAAATTCTAAACTGGCCAAGCTGACCTGCGGAATGTTGACCAGCGCTGCTCCAGCTCCATTTTGAACACAAAAATCCCATAGATTTCAATGGAAAAATGTTTCCAAAAATCCTAGCCACCCTACAGTTTACCCAAAACACTTAACATTTGGCCCAAAAATTAAATCCCCCATTCTCTATCCATCCCTGTTTTTCAATTTTAAAAATCCCAAATTCCAATGTCCGCCCTCAAATAAACTATTCTAAACCCCTCCAAAATCCCTAAATCCGACCAAAAACCATCCCAAAAATTTCCAACTCCCCTCCCGGACCTACCCTATCGAATTAAAAAAATTAACCCTTAATTAACCCCTTAAAACCAGACCCCTCCCAAAAGACCCCCTTAAAATATTAAAATTCAAAATGTAACCCACTGGAAAAATCAGGAAAAATCTCCTGAACCCGAAACCCAAAACCAAATTTAAATTAAACAAATCCCTGTTTTTTTAAAAATCAAAAACCATATTTGTACAATTTAAAAATAAATAAATAGCTGGCACGATGGCAAGGGCTACCCATTTCACTGTTAGGACGCATAGCTTTATACAACATGATGGTAATACCATGTTGGTTATATGTATTTCAAATGTTACCAATATACTTGAAAGGTATAGATGAAAAAAAGTTGACTATTGCCCTGACAAAATTTCTGTGGAGAGGGAAGAAACCCAGGTTATCTTTGGACATGGTAAGCTCCCCAAGAGAGTATGGAGGATTGGGACTGTTGAACATCAGATCATTAACCATAGCCTGTGCTATGAGACATTTAAATGACTGGTTTAGAAGCTCTACAGATTTTTCAGCAACAAAATTGAACTGGAGTTGTGCAACCCATACCATTTTAGCAGTTTACTCCATGGATTACTATGCAAAATATCACCAACGTTGGAGATATCTCACATCTTGCCTACTGCCCAAAAGACCTGGAGGTGGCTATGTAAATTGCATCATTGTTCTTACAAAGTGACTCCACTTTTGCCAATAGGAGGAAACCCGGAATTCCCACCAGGTACCCTATACTCTATATTTACTAGATGGACAAAACAAGGAGTCACGTATTTACAACCCATACTTACGGAGAATGGGAGACTACAATCTTATGGGCAGTTACAAGGCCTAAAACTTCTAGGGCCTAAGGACCAGTTTCACTACTGGCAACTAAAACACTATGTGACCAATTTGCCCTGGGAAGCACTTGCAGAGGATATTCAAGAGGAACTTCCCACAGCTTTGTCCTTAAACTCGCAACAGAAAGTACCATTATCATACCATCACAGGCATATAAAAGACACCAAGTCGGAACTGGACTATGCTAAGTATGCTAGAGACTGGAGTAAGGAACTATCGGTGCAGGTAACTCCTAGCATGTTTAAGGAACATGTATTGACATTAAAACAAACAACCAATTGGGCCGCGTACTGGGAGACTCAATACAGGTTTGCCCTCCGACTTTATATTCCACCGCGAAGGGCTTTTCACATGGGTTTATCCCCGGATGGGGCTTGCCCCAAGTGTGGAGAGGTTGGAGCAACTCTGAGGCATATGTTCTGGAGTTGTCCCCGAGTTGTGCAGTTCTGGACTAGCCTAGTTAGGCAAATAATGAAACTGTGGAAGGCAAGATGGACATATTCGCCCTTACTATTATTTGGTAAACCGCAGCTCAGCAGGCCGAGACCTAAAGGTTATTCTGAATTTGTGAAAAGAGCCATCATGATAGCAAAGAAAACTATCTTAGCAGACTGGCTGGAGGTAAAAGGGCCATTGATTCAGATATGGAGAACTCAAATGATACTTTTGATGAGGTTGGAGAGACTAGCATGTAAGGAAAGGCCTCGCACAGAGCTTGATTTATTCATAGTCAGATGGAGCCCATTCCTGGACACAATGCCCTCGGAGGCAAGAAGCCTATTACTGAATATGTAATTATGTGTCATTGTTGTACACCGTGAATATTAATAACTGGGGGAGTAAGAGATGGGTTAGAGGGACGGGAGGGGAGAATAGGGAAGGGAGGGGAAGGGGTAAGATAGAGTAGGGAAGGATATATATAAAATGATGGTAGATGTTGGCTTAGTGGAAGATTGTTTGAATGTATTGTTTCATACCATCAATAAAAATGATTTAAACATAAAAATAAATAAATTAAAATTTCGGGTTAAAAACCCCCTTACCTGATTGTAGATTTTCCCCACACATGTAAACTTCCCCTGGTTCCGATCCCGGACGTCCACAAACGAAAACGGAGCGAAAACAAAAAAACTACCGAAGCCCGGCCCAAAATTTAGGCCCCGGCTTTGGCCTAGACGGAAAAACGCGCGCCGCCGATTTGTGCATGAAGCGCGCCGCCTCATGCACACGCGCGCCGACGTCTTCTTCTCGCCGGCCATCTTCCTTTCTTAAAAAAAACAACCCTGGCGCTTCCCCGCCTCCCTGCAGCGCTCCTCCGGTCTCCACGACGCTGTCCACTGCCGCTCCGGCTCCCCACACATCCCAGCGCCGACGCCCAGTGCTCCTCCTCGGCCCCATTTCTTGCTTCAGGCCCGGGAATGTGCTCCATCGCTCCCGGGCCCAAAAACTTGCCGTGCCCACTCCCGGAGCGTCTCTCTCCTCCCAACGGGCCCCGAATATTTTCTCACTCCCGGGGACGTGCCCAATCGTCCCCGGGAACCAACAAAACATCGGCCACCCCTCATCACGCCCCGGGGACCTCCCCAGCCGTCCCCGGGAGCCAAAACTTCAGCGCTGCCTCCCGCAGCACCTCCAGCTCCACACCGGCCCCCAACAACACCGGCACAAAAAAAAACGCAACGCTGCCCCCAAGCAGCATCTCACCAGCCACACTTCTCTCCCTCTTGCCCACTCTGACCCCCAAACCACCCCAGAAAACCCATCCAATGGCCCCGAAGCTGGCATTGCGCCCCACGATGATTCCCCAGGTAAGTATTAATTTATTTCTATTATTTGTTTTTCTTTCCCTTTTCCCTAACCCTTAACCCCTTGTTACACATGTCAAGCAATTTATCCTCTCTCCCTGGGCCCTGCCCTCCCATCCATGTCCATCCATGCTCCTCTGTCCCCTGCCCACCTCCATCCATCCATATCAAGCAATTTTTTCCTCTCTCCCTGGGCCCTGCCCTCCCATTCATGTTCATCCATGCTCCTCTGTCCCCTGCCCACCTCCATCCATCCATATCAAGCAATTTCTCCTCTCTCCCTGGGCCCTGCCCTCTCATCCATGTCCATCGATGCTCCTCTGTCCCCTGCCCACCTCCATCCATCCATCTCAAGCAATTCTCCTCCCTCCCCTCCCTGTACAGCAATTTTCCGCTCTCCCTGGGCACTGCCCTCCCCTCCCATCCAGATCCATTGATCAATACTTCTTCCCCCCTGCCCTCCCACTCCCATGTCCACCTGCCCTACCTACCCGTCTTCTCTAAATCTTTTAAATTTACCTCCGTCGCAGCAGCTGAGCCTGCGCAGCGTCAGTGAAAGCACTGCCCCCTAGCCTTCCCTTCCCTTCGCTTCGCTCGTTTGTTCCCTCTCAGTGTCCTACCTTCTTCTGACATCATTTCCACGAGGGTGGGACACTGAGAGGGAACGAACGAGCGAAGGAAAGGCTAGCGGGCAGTGCTTTCACTGACGCCGCATAGCTGTGCGACGTCGGGGGGGGGGGGGGGGGGTAAGCGGCGCTCCCGCCCCTGCCTGGGTGGGTGAAAACATTGGGGGTGCTCGAGCACCCACAGAGTTGGCGCCTATGGCTCGAGGCAGGGTGAGCCTGTTACTCCCTTCCCCACTAGAGGGCGAGGGAAGAATGAAGCTCAGTTTCCCTGGCTTCACCACCAGTATATAATTCCCTCCAGCTGTGAGAAGGGAAGAGCAGATTTCCTGGAGGCTCTCGGTCACCAGGGAGGAGGGGAGACGAAGGGAGAGAGAGTTCCATGGAGTATGTGGAGGAAGGAAGTAGCCTGCCACTAGAGCTGCCCAAGGGAGAGAAGCCAGCTACCATGGAGTGGAAGAATTCAACGGTTGCCCTGCCCAGCACATGAAGGCAGTGGAGGAGGCCACACCGGGCGTGGTGCTGAAAGGTGGGAGAAACTGCCAACCCTGCTCCTTACAGGGTTCCCTTTGTGCTGTGTAAAAAGCAGGTGATTTGTGGTATTGATTTTATGTGCAAAGACTGTCAATGAAGAGTTTTCTGAAGTATTGTGCCCTATTGTAAGTATGCTGGACTCTTACTGAACCCTTCTGAAGGAGGGGGGGGGGGGGGGGGGAGGAAGGGAAACTAAGGCCTAGTAGAGGGCCTGAACTCGTGAGGAGCTGAACATTTGCTGACCTGGACTGTACCTTTTTTTTCTTTTGAAGATTATCTTATGAGGACTGTACCTTTTTCTTTTGAGGATTATTTTAGGAGGACTGTACCTTTTTGTTTTGAGGAGTATATTATAATTTTTGGTATGAAATTGCCTTGATAATAAAATACTTTGGCCCTGAGTCCCAGTATCAACAGTATTCTGTCCTGGAAACCTGGGAGCACCGCAAGCTTGCCAGCTCCACCCAAGAGGAGGAAGCTGACCCCCCCCCCCCCCCCCCATTACAGGGGACAGGTTAAATTTTTGCAGGGATGGGTTAAATTCTTGTAGAGACGGGTGGGGTTGGGTAAGAGTCTAGGAGGGATGAGTTAGATTCCATCAGGGATGGGTTAGATTTCTGTTTCCGTGCAACTTGTAAGTGCCCATAATGGTGGACTGGTGTTACTACAGCTTAGTTGAAATTTTGTCACTGTGTTAGGGTTTCCCACTGTAACCAGTCACTTAGGGAATTCAGAAAGAAAATTGAGAAAGTGGGAAGTAGATTCTTGGAATTTGTGTGATGTTAAATTAGTACCTGAACCTTTTACATACAATAGCAGTATTACAGTGTAACACTGAAACCAGATGTTCCGTTGTTAAACTTTATTGTACAGGCAACTTTAAACAGTTACTAGTTAAAATGTATGTTACAAACCAACAAATGTGATAAGATTAAAAATTACAGCTGTATTGTTAAAAACTGTTAAATTGCTTTGAATCTTATTTGCACAAAAAAACCAACAACTCTCTTTGTTAATAGTGCTGTACAACCTTCCCCCCCCCCCCCCCCCCCCAACATTTAGCTAGAATTGCTACTAGAATTCTTCAGAGACATTCCGTCTGACCATTTACTTGAAGCCAGCCATTTTCCTGCTGGCCTCCTTCCATTGTCCCTTCAATTTTGAAAGCGCTTTCACTTGTGTCTGCTGCATTTTAGCTGTACTCCTGCCCCCAGAACAAATTCGGACCTCAGATGAGTCCCAGAAGGACTAAAACAAATCCCAGCCAACCCCGGATCGCCCAGAGACGTCCCAGACCGATCCGGGACCAACCAATATCCTCACAGGGCTCGGGTAAGCCCTTCCTCATAAACCTTTTTTTTTTTTTTTTCAAGATTTTTTTATTGATTTTAGTACAATGTAAATAGTACATAACATTAACCAAAAGAAATAAAGATGCATTATGGAGATATATAATGGATTATAGTGTGCCAAGGAATTATATAATTATAGTTACAGTATAATAGTAATCTAAGATAGGTAGTTATCATGTAGTTTCATTTGTAATGGAATCAAGATAGGAAGCAATTGGAGACCATACAGTATTTGTTTTAATTATTGATCCTGTGAATGTGGTGGAAGCCAATTCTAGCTTGTGGTACATTAGAACAGATTGCCACCAGAAATGTTCATTTAACACTGAAGAGGTTTTCCAATTATTTAGAATCATACGTTGTGCTATAGTAACTAATATGTCAAACAATTTGTAATTATTGGGAGACAACTTGAATTCTGGAGAACAGGATTTCAAAATTATTAATGAAGAAGTTAGTGGAATATCTGAATCAAATATTTTACTAATGATGGTCCATATTGCTTTCCAAAATTTTTGAATATGAGGGCAATCAAATAACATGTGCAGTAATGTTCCACATGTTCCATTACAATGCCAGCATAGGTTTGTGGGGATTAGACGTGCAGAGTGTAGTTTCCTCGGTGTCCACACAGATCTATGGTAGAGGAAATACATTGATTGTAATATGTTAGCAGATGGTAATGGTTTGATGAGAGAGAGCCATAGTTTATCTTTAATGTGTTCAGGAACTAATATAACCCTTTACAATATGCCAGTGTTGTTTATGAATATGAACAATATAATTAGACATGTGGGTGAATGGTAGTGTGCACATGATCTTATCAGTTTCCTCTTCCCCTTTCCCTATTGTAATCTAACACCTTCTGGAAAAAACTTTTCAATACATGAAGCAGGGTAGCCCTTTTCTCTAAATTTATTTTTCATGTCATATGACCTCTTCTTAAAAGTGGCAATTGGCTATAATGCAGATTTGTTTTAAGAAGTGTACTATGGGAGCTATCAAAGTTCAAAATGGAGGAGTAGCCTAATGGTTAGTGAAGTGGTCTAAGAAGCAGTGGAACTGGGTTTGATTCTTACTGCAGCTCCTTGTGACTCTGGGCCTGTCACTTAACTCTCCATTGCCCCAGGTACAAAATAAGTACCTGTATATAACATGTAAACTGCTTTGATTGTAATCACAGAAAGGTGGTATATCAAATCTCATCCCCTTTCCACATCATAGTGCATCTGGAACTGAACCTTATAACCATGTGTGAAAGCCTTCAAGCTCTGTCTTATTGCCCTTCCAAATCATAAAAATGCCATCAATATATCTCCTCCAGAGGTATACATTATCCTTAAAAGCAGGTTCAGAGAGATATTTTCCCTAAAAGTGGTCCATGTACAGGTTTGCTATAGATGGAGCCATAGTTGCCATATAGCTGTTCCCTTTATTTGTTGGTAGAATTTACCATTTAAAAGGGGAAGGGAAATGGGACTTGATATACTGCCTCTCTGTGGTATTTTGCAACTACATTCAAAGCAGTTTACATATATACAGGTACTTATTTTGTACCTGGGGCAATGGAGGGTTAAGTGACTTGCCCACAGTCACAAGGAGCTGCAGTGGGAATTGAACCCCATTCCCCAGCATCAAAGTCCACTGCACTAACCACTAGGCTACTCCTCCACTCTTGGTTAAGTCTATAGTGGCAAGCATATTTGCTGCTGAGACATTTTAAATGTGGCAATTGCTCAGGGTGTGGTGTAAATATGAACACTAACGTTTTTATCAATCCATCATCTGGCAAAGGGTTTGTTTTGAAAGAACATTCTAATTGCAAGACAGAAAGTGTTGTTTATGCCGCAGTGTGCCCCTGAGGCATGGTTTATATTGGAAAGACTATTAGGATTATGGAGCACAAAAGTGCTATGAAGAGACAGATAAAAGGAGAAACCACTGGTAGAACACTGTTTAGAGACTGGTCATAAGTTTGAGAGCTATAAATTTTGTGCACTGGTAACACCTAAGAGATCCTGGAGAGGTGGATCTGTAGACAACCTTCTGCTGCTGGTGAGTAAAATAAAGACATTAGTTCTATTTTTTTTTCTTTTTTAGCTTTCTGTTTTTATTGTTTTCAATTGATTTTATATATTTATGAAGATGAGATCTGCTTTGGCTATCCATTTTTATTTTCCCACAATAGTAACATACATAGTAAATGACGGCAGAAAAAGACCTGCATGGTCCATCCAGTCTGCCCAACAAGATAAACTCATATGTGCTACTTTTTGTGTATACCTTACCTTGATTTGTACTTGTCCTTTTCAGGGCACAGACTGTGTAAGTCTGCCCAGCACTATCCCCGCCTCCCAACCACCAGCCCCGCCTCCCACCACCGGCTCTGGCATAGACCGTATAAGTCTGCCCAGGACTATCCCCGCCTCCCGCCACCGGCTCTGCCACCCACTCTCGGCTAAACTCCTTAGGATCCATTCCTTCTGAACAGGATTCCTTTACCATTTTATTCTGCATCTATATTCAATCTAGTGGCAAGTAGCATGAGTGCAGTCATGTCAGAGATTTTCCTAAATTTTTATGAAAGTAGAGTAGAGATTCTCAACTGAGTCCTCAGGGCACACCAACCAGTTAGGTTTTCAGGCTATCTACAATAAATAATCATAAGAGGCATTTGCATACATTGCCTCCTTGTTGTGCAAATGTACATCATGCATATTCATTGCTGATATCCTGGAAACCCAACTGGCTGGGTACATCTCCTTGACTGGGTTGAGAACCACTGAAATAGAGCAACATCTGTGTGTAAGAAGACCATTAACTGTCCAAGTTATCTACATGGTATATTTGTAAGTAAGCAGAAGAATTCAGTATGAGGTAAGACACATTTTTGTTTTAGATCAGGGGTTCTCAACCCAATCCTTGGGACACACCTAGCCAGTCAGGTTTTCAGGATATCCACAATGAATATGCATGAGATAGACGTACATAAAGTAGAGGCAGTGCATGCAAATCTATCTCATGCACATTCATTGTGCATATCCTAAAAACCTGACTGGCTAGGTGTGTCCCAAGGATTGGGTTGAGAACTCCTGATCTAAAACAAAAATGTGTCATACCTCATACTGAATTCTTCTGCTTACTTACAAATATACCATGTAGATAACTTGGACAGTTAATGGTCTTCTTACACACAGATGAATACAGATGTTGCTCTATTTCAGTGGTTCTCAACCCTGTTTTAGATTTTGAAAGAGTCAGTTCTGCCACCTTGATTGATTTTTATATCTCGTAACCCAATTTTGGTAATTTTGTAAGAGGAACCTTATAAAAATGCGCAGAAATGCAATTTAATAAAAGGCTGATGTGTCTTTATAAAATATGTACCCAAAACTATTCCTATAAAAGGCCTATGTGCCTTTATAAAATATGAACCCAAAACTATTTCCATAATATACAAATGCTCTTGCACAAATTTACACCTGCTCTGAGAGAGGTGCAAATGTGTGCAGGTACTCGCGGGTGATTCTCTAAGGACGGTGCCAACATTTAGGGGCCACAAATATATGTAAATGACCAGAATACTGGCATATATATGCATATGTGTGGAGACCACGTGACACTATGAGCTGCTCTAGCTCCGAGACTCGCTCCCCCAGAACTGCTTAATTTACAACAAAGCGGCGATTACCACCATCAGCCAAGACTACAAGCGCGTATGGACAAATATATTAAGAAATCGCCAGGTGGTATGGCGCTGCGCACCGCAAAGAAAGAAAAAACTAAAGCGGGAGCCCTGGAAGGAGTTATGGTGGAAGGCCCGGGAATCGCGGCAGCGCCATGCAACTTCACAGAACAACAATTGGTCCAACTGACCTCTGCTATTGAAAAAGCTTGGGCTCCAAAGTGGTCGGCATTGCATGAAAAATTAGATCATTACCAGACTGCGGTGGATGGCTTAGGGATCAGGACAGGAGATCTAGAAACCAGAATGGCGGCCCTTGAAGATGAGACACGTGGTTATGGGCCGGATATCCACAGTCTACAACAGCAGCTGAAAGAACAGAGTGCAAAGCTGGAGGACCTGGAGAGCCGCTCGCGAAGAAATAATGTTCGCATAGTTGGGCTCCCAGAACAATTACCAGAACGCAACTTAGAAACCTGGCTTGAAAATTGGCTAGGAAAAGAATTGGCGCTCACGGATTCGTCCGGCTCGCTGGTAATTGAACGGGCACACCGAATAGGGCGCAAGGTGGAAGCTAACAACAGGCCAAGAGTTGTGGTGGCGAAAATTCTCAATTATAAACACAAAATTGAAATATTACAAGGATTTAAACTTAAGAGAGACTCACTTAAATATGGCGGACGCAACATTTTGATTTTCCAAGACTACACAACGATGGTTCAGGAACAGCGTAAGAAGTTTCACCTGTTGTGCTCACAATTGATTGAGAAAAAGATAAAGTTTGCGTTACAATATCCCGCTAAGCTGCGGCTGCATATTCAAGATAAATGGCAAACTTTTGACAAAGTGGAGGAGGCACAGGCGGCTCTGGCGGACCACCAGTTGTTGGACAGTACTTAGAAAGGAAAGTGAGCATAACTGTGTAAGAATGCATAACTGATTGTGAGTAAGGCCGGTGCAGGGGAAAAGCGGGGAGAAAATATGATGTACAAAGTATGGGGGAGGGGGTCTCAAAGCAAAGACACGTGGTTTTTACATTTTCGTGGGCATTGTGACCTGGGGAAATGTTTCGGGGTAGCATCACAGGATGGGGTAATGGGGAGCAGGGGGGGAGGTTGGGAGGGGAGTGGGAGGGGGAGTGGGTAAGATATACACTAGTGTGGCTCGGCCAGAACAGAGATTTATATGGCACAGTATTTCTCCGAGGGCAGGACAGGGAGATGACACAACCAAAGCGTGGGGCACATGGGATAGCGGACAAGAATCAGACAGGGAGCCATGCGTTAGGGCACCACATACAATCTAGACCATGCCCGCGCATATAATAACATGGAACGTGGGAGGGATCTCCTCTCCAATCAAACGGGCAAAAATACTTTCGGCCCTGCGGAGGCACGGAGCGGATATTGCCTGTTTACAAGAAACCCGCCTGTCGGTGGCAGAGCACAATAAATTAAAGAAAACCTGGGTTGGAGAGGTGTTTGCCAGTTCCCCCCAGGGCCGCAAAGGTGGTGTAGCAATTCTATTTAGAAAAGGCTTGTCGTATAAGGCCTCGTTGATAGCCACAGATCAGGCGGGGAGATACTTGATGTTAAAGGTATGGTTGCAAGGGATGGAAGTAAACTTATTGGTAATCTATGGGCCTAACAAATACGATCCTGAGTTTTACCAAACAATAATGAAGTTATGCAATCAAAATGGAAACCGCCCATTACTGATAGTGGGAGATTTAAATTTGGTAATGGATCCAGAACGGGACTGCACAAATCCAGGCTCCTCACATTATCAAGGACACAGAGGGGAGACTCTGCCATGCTTAGTACGCACACAGGACCTAGTTGACACATGGAGGGCCTTACACCCAACAGAAGTAGATTTCACACATAGATCTCGGGCTCATGGGACGCAAGCCAGGCTGGATTACATGTTAATAACACGTGGAGAGTTTTATAGAGTGCAGAGGGTAATTATAGGACCGGAAGAAATATCTGACCACACTCCAGTGTGGCTGGATCTGGAAACTAACATTGGGGAGTCGGGCGGGAAAAGATGGAGATTCCCGGCCTATCTGGTGGCAGACCCACAATTCCAAAAATATATTAACAAGAGGTGGGATGAATTTGTGACAGATAATGCGCAGCATGTGGACCAAGCGTCCCTATTTTGGTCGACCTCTAAGGCCGTCCTTCGGGGAGCCATTATAGCTTATGTCTCTCTTAAAAAGAAGAAAGTGGCAGCTAGTGTGCTTTTACTAGAAGCGCAACTGAGAAGCGCGAAGAAGGCTTATGCGAGGAATCCAACCTCAATGAGGTTGGAGACTTTGAAAACCACACAGGTGTCCCTTAATACGTTACTGCATGAAAAAGAAACACACTACCAACTGTATAAGAAGTATAGGTTAGAAAGATATGGCAATCGGCCGGGTCGCATGCTGGCACGGGCTATAAAGACCTGGAGCGGCCCAAGAACAATTGACGCACTTAGAAATCGACAGGGTCAATTAACTAACAACCCAACGCAAATTGCTAAAATTCTGGCTTCACACTTTGCCACTTTATACAAAAAGGAACAGTTAGAAAGCCCACAGAGGATTAGGAAGTATTTGGTACAAACTGGGCTTCCCAGGCTGACAGCTGAGGAACAGCAAGCCCTAAATGCCCCATTGACGGCGAAAGAATTGCAGGCAGTAATAAAAAAACTGAAGTCATACTCTGCGCCGGGGCCAGACGGATTTTCAGGTGAATATTATAAGATGTTGCCACCAAGGGCCGGGGGGGGCATTGATTGACTACTTCGAAGAGGTGATAGAAGGCGGCGAGTTGCCCCTGTACGCTAACACGTCCACGATTACCCTAATACCAAAACCAGGTAAATCAAAAGAGTTAGCAGAGTCGTACAGACCCATATCGTTATTGAATGTAGACATTAAAATATTAGCAAAAATTCTGGCGGAACGCATGGCCGCTGTCCTTCCCAGATTGATAGGACCTGATCAAGTGGGATTCGTTAGAAATAGGTCCTCGGTTTTAAATGTGCGGAAGGCCCTGGTGGCGATGGCCAGATGTCAGGAGAGGAGAGAGCCTGCGATGCTCCTGAGTCTGGACACTGAAAAAGCTTTCGACAAAGTGAGTTGGGATTTCCTCTTTCAGACTCTGGAGCATCTGGGTTTTGGGGAATGGTTTGGGAAAGCAATAAAAACCTTGTACAATCAACCAAGGGCGGCAATACTGGCAAACGGGGCACTAAGTGAGGAATTTAAAATAGAACGTGGCACGAGACAGGGGTGCCCCTTATCCCCACTGTTGTTTGTGCTCACTTTGGAACCGCTACTGAGGCAAATAAACAAAGTAGAAGCCATAAAAGGAGCGAGTTTGGAAAGGCACCAACTCAAAGTACTAGCGTATGCTGATGACCTTTTGGTGATAATTACAGATGTTAAGCAGTCGCTTAATCCCCTCCTAGAGGTATTAGCCGTGTATAGGCGGGTGGCGGGGTTTACCTTAAACTTGGATAAGTCCCAGGCTTTGTCAATCATCCCCGAGTTGGCAGATAGAGAAGGGTATGGGTTCCCCTTTAAACAAGCAGACGGGGTGCTCAAATATTTAGGGATATGGTTACCAGCAAATTTGGCTCAGGTTTACACACTTAACATACAACGACTACTGAGGGACACCGAACAGAATTTAAGGGGGTGGGAGTCCTTGCCACTAAATTTATGGGGAAGAATAGCCCTGTATAATATGTGCATTATACCTAAATGGTTGTATGTGTTTCAATTGTTGCCTTTATTTCTGAGAAACAAAGAAGAACGTAGCCTGAACAAAATGTTAAGAAGGTTCCTATGGAAGGGGAAAAGAGCGCGACTACCACTGAGAATTCTGTGTACCCCAGAAGAATATGGCGGACTGGGATTAATTAGTATTAAAAATATAACAGCTGCTAGTGGGATGCGGCACATCAATGACTGGTTCCGCCAGACATCCTACTTCTCAAACACAGATTTGGAACTCAGCCTGCTTCCACAGACTCATTTTAGTAACTGTCTACATTCAGGAGGAGGGGACATTCCTGCGACACTGAGAGCCACAGGGATCATGAGTTCAGCCAAGGCGAATTGGAAATGTATATGCCGGTTGCACCAGTTCTCGCCCAAAGTGACCCCTTTCCTTTCTATTGTGAACAACCCTCACTTCATGCCAGGATGCATCTACCCAGCTTTTGGTAGGTAGAAACAAAAAGGGATGACATATCTTCTACAAGTGCTGACGTTGGAGGGCAAGCTCAAGTCATTTTCAGATTTGAAGACAGAGTTTGTAATCCCTCCAAGAGACTACTTTCATTATGTACAGTTGCAACATTACATCACTACGTTGCCATGGACAGACTTGACAGAGGACGTGCAAGAAGAATTGTCTTCAGCGTACTCTTTAAGAGTGCAGGATAAAGTACCGTTGGCATTCCATCATCGCCACATAAAAGATATGACTCCAGAGGTGGATTATAAACGATTGGCAGAAAACTGGGGAAAAGATTTATCCACAGACATTACTGCAGACCTGCTTAAAGACTATATTCTGTCAATTAAGAGACGCTCAAAATATACAGTACATTGGGAAATCCAGTATAAAACTGCGATGCGGATGTACGTGGCGCCTAGAAGGGCGTTTCATATGGGTATGTCCCCTTGGGGGGCATGTCCAAAATGTGGAGTAGATGGAGCGACGCTGGGCCACATGCTGTGGTCCTGTAAAGGAATACAACAGTTCTGGAAAGTCATAATATCCCAGGTTTCTAAATTGTGGAAGGTGAAATGGCAGTTAGATGCGAGACTGTTGTTTGACCACTTCAGAGCGCCGTGGCGCACCGTGAAAGGACTGAAAGTATTCTTAGGAAAAACTGTCATAATAGCACAGCAATGCATAATGGCCAACTGGATTACAAATAAATGTCCGACTTTGCAAGAATGGAGGTTGCGCATGATTACTCTGATGCGAATGGAGAAGATGGCAGTCAGGGATATTTCATCAAGGACTGGGGAGAACTGGCAGCAATGTTGGTGTTTATTACTGAGTACACTGACCCCGGTGGCAAGAAGCCGACTTTTGAACAGATAACTATAAAGAGCCTGAGCCACATTAGATTTAGTCAAGTTGGTTTAGGATGCCAGGGAGAGAGGGGGGCAAGGGGGGAATTCAAAGGGAAGGGATAGGGGTGGCAGGGGGGAGGGTGGGGTAAGGATGTGCGGGTTAAAGGGAGAGAAGGGGGGGGGGGGGGGGGGGGGGGGGGAAAGGAATTGGGAACCTGTTAGAAGGAATGATGTTAGCATGGTCATATTTGTGAAATGCTTAAGCTGTAACAAATGACTTATTATTCACAATGTTAATGTCTAGTTCCGTAATAAAAATGATTTAAATATATATGCATATGTGTGCACATACATGCGTAAATGCCAGTATTCCTTCTATGGGTGGAGCATGGGCAGGGTACAAAGTTACATATATATATATATATATATATTTATATGATAGAATACTATAATTTATGCACTTTTTTTAACCAGTCTAGGCACTGTAAGGAGGTTGGAGGGTCTAAGCAGGTCAGGAGGAGGTATGGGGCCAGACTACATTCCCCACAAGGCCCTGAGAGAAGGGATCGGGGGGGGGGGGGGGGTAGGTCCCAAAACCCGGTATGGCCCCCACGTGGAAGAGAGGGGGAAAAGGACTGGAAAGAGCAGCTGCTATGGCAGACGAGGGCCAGAAGGTGGAGCGGGGTTAACAAAGCTCAATTCCCTTGGGTTAGAAATCAGTACAAGATTCCTTCCACCTGGGAGGGGGAGGAGGTCTCCAACCAACAGCCTAGCAGAGAAGCAGAGTTAATGGAGTGCTTGGAGGAAGGAGAGTCTGGAGGGACCAGCACACCAGGTTTGGAGGAGCCAGTTGACATGGACTGTAATTGTACTTTGAGGCAGAGTTGCAGGGACTGAAGGCAGTGGGTGGTCACAGGAGTCAATTAGCTGTGTTGTGGGCGGTGTACTGCCATTCTGCAACCACCCAAGCGGAAAGACTTTTAAAACTGAAACCCAGACTGTTGAACTGGGGGAGAACTTGGATTCAAAGGGAAGTTTTTTCTTGTTGCTTTGTTTTGGAAACTGAATGGGACTTTAACCCCTTGAACTGAGATTTTGTGGAGGAGGGGAAATAAACTGTTTGGAACTAAAAGCTGTGTTGTCTGGAAGGACTTTGAGGCAGATGCACTAAAGCTAAATGAGCCTTTAATGACCCTCCAACGAGGAAAATTTGATCCGTTGCATGCATCAAAGGGCTTTTACCGAGGAAGCCAGCAGCTAAGGAAAACGGAATGGAGATGAGCAATTAGTGTGAAAACCCCATTGAAACGACATGCACTAGCCTTTTCCGATTGCCTTTACGCAGGAAAAAGGCAGGAAATCTAACGAGAGGTCTGGACCTCTCGTTAGGACAGCTCTGTGCCAGGAAAAATCATTAAGTGAAAAAATAAACAAACTTTGAGCCAATCCCAGCGCATTAGCAGAGCTAAAAGCGCTGTGATTGGTCCAAAGGACGTCAGAAAACACATCAAAT
The DNA here is from genome assembly GCF_901765095.1 of Microcaecilia unicolor. Taxonomy (NCBI): domain Eukaryota; kingdom Metazoa; phylum Chordata; class Amphibia; order Gymnophiona; family Siphonopidae; genus Microcaecilia; species Microcaecilia unicolor. The sequence continues at coordinate 128,678,577 of NC_044037.1, forward strand.
AAAAAAAATAAAAAAAGGATCAGGAGGGGGCAAGGGCGCTCATCAGGAGCGTCCTGTATGGACGGCCTTGCCCCCCCCCCCGCTGCTCCCCACTTTCCGCCGCTCCCCCCCCCCCCGAAAAAGCAAAATTCTAGCAGCCCCGGCCCCCCTCCCTTTCTCACTACTCTGTCTCCCCTCAGCTCCGCCTCCCGACATCCTCCGCCCTGTGCCCCGTCCCCTCTTGGGGTCGTCACCGCCATTCCCCTCCTCCATCGGGCCCCCCTCCCTCTTACCGGGCCCGTGCAGCGCCTCTCTCCTCTGTCTGAAGGCGCTGCACGGGCAAGAAGAAAGCTGATGCCTGCCTTCGCCCAGCTTCTGTTGCGCGTCTCTCTCCTCCTGCGCCCGCCCCTGTCTGACGTCAGTAACCTACGTAGGTTACTGACGTCAGACAGGGGCGGGCGCAGGAGGAGAGAGACGCACGACAGAAGCTGGGCGAAGGCAGGCATCAGCTTTCTTCTTGCCCGTGCAGCGCCTTCAGACAGAGGAGAGAGGCGCTGCACGGGCCCGGTAAGAGGGAGGGGGGCCCGATGGAGGAGGGGAATGGCGATGACGACCCCAAGAGGGGACGGGGCACAGGGCGGAGGATGTCGGGAGGCGGAGCTGAGGGGAGACAGAGTAGTGAGGAAGGGAGGGGGGCCGGGGCTGCTAAAGGTACGTTTGCTTTTCTTCTTGCTTAATTTAGAATGCAGGGGGAAGTGGGGCGGGGGGAACGGCGACCACGGGTGGGGGGGGGGGGCAAGGACGGCCATACAGGACACTCCTGACCAGCGCCTTTGCCCCCTCCCGACCCTTTTTTTAAATTTTTGTTTTGATTTGGGAGCCATGTGCTTGTGATTTGACTGTGTTTTGACTGTTTGTGGCATGTGCAGAGCAGCTAACATAACGCTTGGCTGCTCTGCGCATGATTTGGGGGCCGATTAACGATGTGTATTGTGATTCTTTGATACATTGTACGTTTCAATACCGATCTCAGCATGTGTGACTTTTTTTTTTGGTGCATTTTTCGTTATTTTAAAATCGTTAGGGACTTTAACGATTTAGATTTTTTTACGTTTGGTTGCTGCATCTGCCTCTTTGTTTGTGGACTGCTGAAGGGAGCCTACCACCCCCTGAAGGTTTGCTACCGGGATTACAGATATTACAGTGGCACCGCAGATAGGACTCGATTGAAGCTACCACAGAGCAGCCGGAGTGAAGCTGACAAGGCCACCCTTAGCAAAGCGAAGACCAGCGGTTACCCCAGGTAAGAGGTACCTGAAGGGGGATCAATGCTGGACTGAAGTGTGAAGCTAAGGGGGAAACACAGGTCATGTAAAGGAACCCAGGCGGGGTTGTGTAAAAGGGGAGTGGTGGGAGAAGAGCAGTACAAATTAGTAATTAGTGGGAAAAAAAAAAGTGGTATCGCACATGGTGTTTTTGGTTTTCTTTTCAGGGTATTCCAGACTGGCAGGATGGAGCAGAAAGAAATGCTTCACTGGATGGCTGCGCAGGTTCAGAAGCAGCAGGAGGGGGCTCTACAGGCCTTGCAGCAAGTGGTGGAAGCCGCCAAGGAACAGCATGTACTCTGCTCCAGGCAGTGCAAGGTCAGATGCAAGCCATAGGGAGCCTGTTGGATAAAGTTGCAGCCCCGGGTACAGTGGCCGGTTTACCCATGGGGGTAGGAACCCCTCCGTTTGGACCCTTTTCTTTGGGACAAATGGGGGAGGGTGATGATGTGGAGGACTTTATTGCTATATTTGAGAGGATCGCAAGGGCAGTCCAATGGCCGAAAGAACAGTGGGCTGTTCGACTGGCGGGAAGCCTAGCTGGGGAAGCTCTGGTTGCATACAGGGCCATGCCTGCGGACAGCTCCATGGATTATGAGCAGGTAGTGGCGGCCATTAAAAATAGATTAGGTCTTACTAGAGACCATTATAGGAGACTGTTTAGGGGAGACTACTATGGGGAGGGAAGTGCGGCCCCGGGCTTTTGCCCAGAGACTGAAAGACTTAGCCTATAAATGGTTGGAGCCGCAACAGAAGACTGCAGAACAGGTTGTGGAGGAGATTATAGTGGAAACGTTTTTGTTTGCCATACCCACCCCAGTGCGCGAGTGGCTCATTAAGCAAGGGGTGCGCTCATTGGAAGGGGTGATTCATGGAGCTGAACTGTATTTTGAGGCAGGAAGACATCCTACTAACCCCTTTCTCCCTAGTAGCAAAGAGGGTATGGGTCGTAGGGACCCGGGTCCCAGTCCAGGGGGAAGAAGGTGTTTTAGATGTGGGAAGCCTAGCCACATGCTGAAAGAGTGTATGGAAAGACTAGGGTTTGCGGGACATATGGGAACAGACCCCAAGGATTTCTTCTTCCTGGAGGTTCAGGTGGGAGGGGTGACAGTTAAGGCCCTGTTAGACTCGGGGGCCAATCAGTCGATGATGTCCCGGGCCCTGTGGAATAAGATCCAGAGCACCGCCATGGGGGAAGAGGGCGGACAGTATGTAGGAATGATTCGGATTAGGTGCATACATGGGGCTTCAACCGCCTACCCTGTGTTCAGGATCCAACTACGGAGCCCTCTGGGGAGAGGGTGGCTTAATGTGGCGATCCTGCCAAAACTGCCTTTTGACCTCATTTTGGGGAGGGAGTGGGAGCTGTTTGTACGGGGGTTGAAAGGGGTCACGGTGGGTGACTACCCGGGCTCAGAAGGCTCGGGGTGGGTCGCAGGATAGGGGGGAGGATTCGGTAGGTCAGCTCTTCCCTTTCCATGAGGTGATAATGGGAGAACCGGGTAAAGGGAGGAAGGCTAGAGAAACACGGCAGGCGGAGAGGCATCGCCGGGCTAGGGCCCTAAGGAGGTTGGGGGAAGGAGAGGCTATGCCATGGAGGCCACAGGAGGTGGTGGAGAGATTTCCCGCTTTTGGCCAGGAGCAGAGAGATGACCCGGTATTAAAAAGGGCCTGGGAACAAGTGGAAGGGGGGCCTTCAGGCGGGTTTCCCCGGTTTTGGGTGGTGGAGGGATTGTTGTACCGGGAAATACAGGATCCGGTGGGGGAACCCGTGCGAGGCCAGCTGGTAATTCCCAGGGTCTTTAGGAGCCTTATTCTAAAAGGGACCCATGATCATCCTTTAGCAGGGCATAAGGGCTCCCAGAGTACGTTGAAACAGGTGCTGGAGCGTTTTTATTGGCCTGGCATACATAGGGAAGTCCAGATTTATTGCCAAAGTTGCCACTCCTGTCAGCGGTTGGTGGACCGATACCGTCCCAGGGTACCTATGGTACCATTGCCTATTAATGGGGAACCTATGCGAAGTATGGCTATGGACATTGTGGGACCCCTCATCAGAACACCTAGGGGTTTTGCATACATTTTAGTAGTCATGGATAGGGCCACTAGGTTTCCCTGGGCCTTCCCAATGAGAAATATATGAGCTACTGGTATAGCGACCGAATTGGTCAAGCTTTTCTGTGATTCCCACAAGAAATGCTTACGGATCAGGGGTCCAATTTCAAATCTAGACAGTTAAGAGAACTGTGGGAAGCTTTTAACATACGCCACATTACCACAGCTGCCTACCATCCCCAGACAAACGGGATGGTAGAGCGATTTAATAAAACCCTTAAGCAGATGTTGAGGAAAGGCTTGAAGGGGAAATATGAGGATTGGGACCAGTTGTTACCCTATGCTTTATATGCATGTAGGGAGAATATCCAAGCATCTCTAGGGGTATCCCCCTTTGAATTGGTCTTTGGACGATTGCCGCAGGGCATTCTGGACATAATTCAGGAGGCATGGGTAGAGAGAGAGGAAGAGCCCAGGGAGGTTAGTACATACCTGAGGGAGTTAAGAGCAAGGATTCAGAGGGTCACGGCGTTTGCGCAGGACACCCTGGGGCAGAGCCAAGAGAGCCAGAAAGGGTATTATGACCGGGCACAAAAGTAAGGAAATTTCAAGTGGGAGATAAAGTGCTCGTCATGGTGGCCTCAGACCCCCATAAGTTTGCTTCTCAGTGGAAGGGACCCTGCGTGGTGACAGCCAGAGTAGGCCCATGGACATATCGGGTAAGGCATGCGAAAGGTAGGATTCAGACCTACCATGTAAATATATTGCAACTGTGGATAGAGAGAGAAGGGTTTGTGGCGGTCCCTGAAGAGGAGTTGGGTCCTCAACTAAGTGATGTACAGGGGGGGGGGGGGGGGGGGAAACCTGTTATTGGCGAGTCTCTATCCCATGGGCAGAGGCAACGGGTAAGGGAAATGATAGAAGAGTTTCAGGATGTTATCAATCCCCTACCTGGGGAAACCCATTTGGTGGCTCATGATATCATCACCGAGCCTGGTAGGATTGTAAGGCAGAGGCCCCATAGAACACCCAAATTTAAGAGGAAGGAAATTATAAGGCACGTACAGGAAATGATGGACTTAGGTATCATAGAGGAATCAGTTAGTCCCTGGTCCAGTCCAGTGGTGTTGGTACCAAAGAGTGATGGGTCTCAGAGGTTTTGTATAGATTTCCGAAGGGTGAATGCCATATCCCGGTTTGATGCTTATCCCATGCCCTGGATAGATGACTTACTGGACAAACTGGGGCGTGCTCAGTATTTAACTACCTTAGATCTTACAAAAGGGTATTGGCAAGTGCTGCTGACAGAGGAGGCTAAGCCCAAAACAGCCTTTGGCACCCCTATAGGGTTATTCCAATTTCGACAAATGCCATTTGGGTTAAATGGGGCGGCGGCATGCTGCCAACGATTGGCTGATCAGTTGCTGAGGTAGCATTCAGACTACGCAGCCGCGTATATGGATGATATTGTCATTTTTAGCTCAGATTGGGAGTCCCATTTGCCCAAAGTCAGAACTGTGCTAGAATCCCTCAGGCGGGCGGGCCTAACAGTGAACCCAAAGAAATGCGTGTTTGCTAGTGAAGAGGTAAAATACTTGGGATACATTGTGGGAGGGGGAGTTATCAAACCCCTAAGGGATAAAGTGCAGGGAGTGCGTGATTTTCTGCTGCCCCACACCAAAAAACAATTGAGGGGGTTTTTGGAGCTGATAGGATATTATCGCAGATTCATTCCTAGATTTGCGGAGAGGTCAAGCACCCTTACTGACATGCTGAGGAAAAGGTGCCCTAATGTCCTAAAGTGGACAGAGGCGGGTCAGGGGGAGTTCCAAATGTTGAAAGACCTCCTGTGTCAGGAACCGGTCTTAAAAGGAATAGATTTTGAGAAGCCCTTCCTGTTACAAACAGACGCCTCAGAGACGGGCTTGGGGGCTGTGTTATCCCAAGAGTTTGAAGGGGAGGAGCACCCTGTCCTTTTTCTGAGTAGGAAACTGCACCCAGCAGAGCAGCATTACGCTGTTATAGAGGAGGAGTGTTTAGCTATAAAGTGGGCTATAGAAACTCTGAAATACTATCTGCAGGGCAATCCTTTTGTTTTGATTACTGACCACACACCTCAGAAATGGCTCCAACAAATGCAGGGGCAGAATGCCAGGCTCACCCACTGGTATTTAGCGTTACAAGCTTTTTCCTTTGAAATACAGCATAGGGCGGGGAAGCTTCACGGCAACGCTGACGCCCTGTCCCGAATTGCGAACTCCCCAGCAAGAAGCCTGGAGGAAGCAGGGAGTCGCAATTATTTGAAGGGGGGGTGTGTAAGGAGGTTGGAGGGTCTAAGCAGGTCAGGAGGAGGTATGGGGCCAGACTACATTCCCCACAAGGCCCTGAGAGAAGGGTTTGGGGGGTAGGTCCCAAAACCCGGTATGGCCCCCACGTGGAAGGGAGGGGGAAAAGGACTGGAAAGAGCAGCTGCTATGGCAGACGAGGGCCAGAAGGTGGAGCGGGGTTAACAAAGCTCAATTCCCTTGGGTTAGAAATCAGTACAAGATTCCTTCCACCTGGGAGGGGGAGGAGGTCTCCAACCAACAGCCTAGCAGAGAAGCAGAGTTAATGGAGTGCTTGGAGGAAGGAGAGTCTGGAGGGACCAGCACACCAGGTTTGGAGGAGCCAGTTGACATGGACTGTAATTGTACTTTGGGGCAGAGTTGCAGGGACTGAAGGCAGTGGGTGGTCACAGGAGTCAATTAGCTGTGTTGTGGGTGGTGTACTGCCATTCTGCAACCACCCAAGCGGAAAGACTTTTAAAACTGAAACCCAGGCTGTTGAACTGGGGGAGAACTTGGATTTAAAGGGAAGTTTTTTCTTGTTGCTTTGTTTTGGAAACTGAATGGGACTTTAACCCCTTGAACTGAGATTTTGTGGAGGAGGGGAAATAAACTGTTTGGAACTAAAAGCTGTGTTGTCTGGAAGGACTTTGTTTGTGGACTGCTGAAGGGAGCCTACCACCCCCTGAAGGTTTGCTACCGGGATTACAGATATTACAGCACACCAACTGTATGGCTGGTTTAAGTGGTCACACCTAAAATATATGCATGTATATGTCCTGCTGTGCTAGCATTCTGTAAAAGAAAGTAGGTGCCTACTTTCCTTTATAGAATACACTCCAAATAGGTGCCCTTCATAGAATTGCTTTCTATGTACTAGATTATATAAAAGTTGCAGAAAAATTGACGCAGAAATAAATAGCCACTAAGTGTAATTCTATAAAGGTTACCAGTTTCCACGTCATTTATAGAATCCACCTAAATTTCAATGCTGTTTATAGAATTGCTAAAATATCAACGCTGATCTTTAAGTGATGATTTGACATAAGTGTGTAATGATGTTGTCATATAAAGCATATGGGGACAGTTAGAAAACTGGCATCCAGATGCTGGCAGCCAAACTGCCATCCTGCCTTTGGGCAAGTTCTTGCTAATGAAGGAAAAGTAGTATTTCATCCTCTGAGGCCACAGGAAGAGATCCTATCTGAAATACAGGAGGGCCTGGGAGCATTTGTCTGCATAATATAATGTTCAATCCTCCTCCTGCAGAGATATAAGTACAAGGGGTAAGCAGGGTACTGTACACAAGTTAAGCTCCTGTTTGAATTGGACAACATCACTTTGTATTTGTTTACACCGGAGTCTGTAACGCCTCTCCGGTACTATGTAAGCCACATTGAGCCTCCAAATAGATGAGAAAATGTGGGATATAAATATGACAAATAACCACTAGGGTACCTCCTCCCTTGCACAGCAATGCATCTTAGAATGAGGATGCCTCCTTCCTTAGGGAGGTAAGTGCAAAATGCAAGTAGGCGAGGTGTTAGTGGTTGATTTGAACCAGCTACCCCTGCATGATAAGTTGTGTTCTAACCACTAGGCTACCTCATGCAATCCACCTCCTATGTAATGTGTCTTGCATCTTATTCATATGTTATAGTGCTGTTACAGGTGAAGACAGGTAGGCAATTAGGTGCCTTCTTATAAAAATCACTCTCCAGCACAAGTCTAGCAGGTGCAGTCAGTATGGCTCAAATCTCACCTGGTGCAGGAGGTGGTTGAAGGAGCAAAGCAAGCAAGCTACTGAAAGACTATGAGCACTATTCCCAGCCATCCATGTGACTATGGAGCTCATTTTCAAAAGAGAAGGACGTCCATTTTTCGACATAAATCAGAAGATGGACGCCCTTCTCCCAGGGACGTCCAAATCAGTATAATCGAAACCCCATTTAGGACGTCTCCAACTGCACTCCGTCACAAGGATGGCTAAAGTTCAAGGGGGCATGTCGGAGGTGTAGCGAAGGCGGGACTTGGGGATGCATAACACTTGGATGTCCTTGATCCATAATCGAAAAAAACAAGGACGTCCCTGACGAACACTTGGATGTTTTCACCCGGACCTGTTTTTCTTACAACTAAGGCACAAAAAGGTGCCCAAAATGACTACATGACCACCAGAATCGGGGATGACCTCCCCTTACTCCCCCAGTGGTCACTAACCTCCTCCCACCATAAAAAAACATCTTTCAAAATATGTGGTGCCAGCCTCAGATATCATACTTAGGTCCCTGGAGCAGTTTTAATGGGTACTGCAGTGCACTTCACACAGGCGGACCCAGGCCCTCCCCCCCCCCCCCCCCCCCCCCCCCACCTGTTACATTTGTGGAGGAAACAACGAGCCCTCCAAAACCCACCAAAAACCCACTATACCCACATCTAGGTGTCTCCCTTCACCTGTAAGTGCTATGGTAGTGGTGTACAGTTGTGGGTAGTGGTTTTTTTTTTGGGGGGGAGGCTCAGCTATGTACCTGGGAGCAATTTATGAAGTCTACTGCAGTGCCTCCTAGGGTGCCCGGTTGTTGTCCTGGCATGTCAGGGGGACCAGTGCACTACAAATGCTGGCTCCTCCCACAATCAAATGGCTTGCATTTGGCCATTTTTGACATGGATGTCTTTGGTTTCGAAAATCGCCGAAAGTCAGAAACGTCCATGTCTAGGGATGACCAAATCTAGGGACTTCCAAATTTAAGGATTTGGACGTCCCTGACGGTATTTTCAAAACGAAAGATAGACATCCATCTTGTTTCAAAAATACGGGTTTCCCCGCCCCTGGAGTTTTCCGTTATGCAAGGACATCCCTTTCGAAAATGCCCCTCCACATGAACCTACATAACATAAATGGTCCTACATATATGGCACTATTCAGCTTCAAGAACCTGACATTTCATCTATACAGCCTCTACAACAATGCAGAGACATCAAGCCTAACAGAAGCACAACATCATTTGTTTTCTGTACTTGGAAGCTGCTGATGTTCCAGGACATTCAAGCTGTTATCAGCATTGATGCAGGTTGTTATCAGAATTGATGTTAATGCCAGCAAACTGTTATCAGAATTGACGTCAGTGTAGGACTGCTGGAGCCAGAATGTCTGGTCAACATTTATTTGTTTATGTTCTCCGAGGACAGAACATATCAATAGTATAGATAAGGCTCCTGGTTTCTCTATAAAAGACAGCGCTTATCAGACCTAGGGGGCTGTGTGTCAACATCACATGTGAGGGGTAAGATCTTTGTTGCACAAGACTGACATATGAAGGGCTACATCAGGTTATGTGCCATGTATCTTTGTTTCAGTGCTCTGGGGTTTATAGAGATTCTTTATACCAGTGGCGTAGCCAGACTTGACATTTTGGGTGGGCCCAGAGCTAATATGGGTGGTCACTATGTATATAGGTATGAGTAGAATAAATTAAAGTGCACTTGGGGGCTCTTTTACTAAGTGGTGGTAGCCGCAAATTGCGCCTATTGCCCATGGAAACAGCTGTCCTGCATCAACATAAACCTCTTCCATAAATGCGGGTAGCAGAAGCATAATAAAGTAACCTTCTTACTAAAGCTTTGCAGCCCCAAACCCCACAATCTAGATCAGTGGCTGGGACACACCCAACAGATATGTTCATTTAGGCGATATACTGAACACTGCAGTCTGTGACAGAACCAAATAAGAGCCCAAATATTATTTAGTTAAAAAAAAAAGGTTGCAAGGAAAATATAAAACTCTCAGTTCAATAATCATTTCAATAACCATTCATTTACACAAATTAATACATTTAATTTTTTCACAAATGTTAACATATCAAAAACCACATGAAGGAAAGTTCAAGAATTCTTAATGATAAACGTATGCAAACTGATATTGTCAACATTAAGATTTTTTTCCACCTACTGTACCATACAGAATATAACTAGAATGTTTCCTCTTACAGCTTTCCATAAAAAAAATGTATTCAAATTCTGGGAGCACCTCAGTAATAGCAACACAAAATTCCTTCACTGTCAGATACTTTGTGAAGCAACACTAAATCCTGCAAAGCAGCTTCTCAGAGCCTATATTACAAACCTTATCACCAATTATGAACATGAATACCAATAACAGTACCTTTAAAAAGGTAGCAGTGAATATACACAACAGCAATATGTGTCCCATTGGAAAAGCTAGACAAGTCAAACTCCTAGATCCCCCATACAAACTACATGCCATACCAGCAGAATCTCTCACCTCAGTCACATGCAACCCTCATCAATTACAGAATAAAGGACCAAAATTTTGAAATTGTCCTGTATATGGCATCAGCCCTGCCCTATCCTACGCTTCCCTACCCCCCAATCCATCTCTATAGCCCAGAATCAACCATAACCTTCCCTATCCCCCATCCCTACTTGTAGCCTGACATCAGTCCTACCTTACCCTTTAACATGTCCCCCATAGTCTGGCATCTCTCTTGCCCTTCCCAATCTCCCCACCACCACCACACACACACACCCTAATGCTTGCCATCATTAAATATAAAACGTTTTTCTTTTTTACATCCTGGGCACAGGGGCATAGCTACGGGTGGGCCTGGGTGGGCCCAGGCCCACCCAATTTCAGCTCTGGCCCACCCACCCACTTTTTCTTCAGGCCCGCGCCGGCGCCAGCCCCAGCTCCCATTGCCGGCCACTGCTGCTTTTCCTGATGAGCAGCAGGGCCGGCGCTACAAAAAGGAGAAGCGCTCAGCTGACTGAGCTGAGCGCCAACGCAAACGACGACTCGACGAGAAAAAATGTTTTTAAAAAAACGCGGCACCGCAGGCAGCCTCGAAGCATTGGCTGCTGGCTCTGCAGGCTCCGCCCGTCTCTTAAGTCACTGCCCCTGGAGCAGGCTGCATTTTGGACACAAAAGAAATCAGAACTACTCAAGTGTTTGTAGGATGTTAACGCTATACTTCCTGCCATGTGGGGTGGCTGATCTGTCACCTATGTGCTCATATAACAGATAATCATCCTAATTTGCTAAGCACATTGCCCCATGGGGACATAATAGGATTAGAAGATCGTAAAAGCAGATGTTATAACAAAGATTGGTTTTCCTATGGATCGTTCACTCTGTTTATCAAGGTTTTTGGCAGATTATTATTATTTTTTTTTTAAATAATTTTTATTGTTGAATGAAGTCAGGAATATATAGTAATTACAAGATCAGATCATTACAATTTCAATGCGATAACATCTTTACAAAAGGGTGATGAAAAAACAAAAAAAAACCACAGAAACAGATATCCATTTCTCTTTCATTCTAGTCTTCATATCTTTTTATCGTTTAATCCCTCTCCCCCCACCTCCCTTCCCCCCTCCCCCAAAGGCTGCTATTACATTATTCCATGCTGCTTCCTGTTTGATCACCATTTACTGGGCCCTTCGGCGAAAGCAGATCTAGTGCTCTCCCCCAAATATCTCTGTACTGGCGATTCCTCCATGAAACAGCAAATTTAAGGGTAAGACGCACCCAAGTGGCCATCTCAATCATACAGTTTTTCCACATGTCTAGGTGTGGAGGTTCAGCATCCACCCATGTTTTTAACACACATTTCTTAAGCAACATCATTGCTAACAACACAAATTTACCTTGGGCTACTCCCAGCTTCTGCTCTCTAAGTGAGTCTCCGCATCCTAGCAGAGTGATCGAGTACTTCCACTCCACTTGGCGCTGTAAAATGTTTTCCACCAACCCTAATGCTCCCACCCATAATGCATGTAATGATGGGCATTCCATAAACGAGTGCAAGAATGTTCCTACCCTGCTTTTGCATTTGTTGCACCGGTCATCCTCCCACATACCCAGCTGCTTCCCCTTTACCTTAGTGATATGTACTCTGTTTATAATCCGATATTGTATATCTTGTAAGGCTGCGTTTGGGGTGATTTTTCCCAGGCTGCGATATACCGCGCTCAAGCGTTCCACTGTAACCTCTTCTACTATGTCCCTACTCCACACCTCCGCTAGTTGTGTTAAGTGGGGTGCTCTCTGGTGTTTCCTAATCACCTGGTACCACCCTGCCATTTTGTTATTAAGTGGCGTCATCTGTAGGAATATGTGGTCTAATTGTGTAAAGTGGGTAAGGCTTTTACTCTTTCGCTCCATGCTCAAGATGTAGTCTCGCACTTGTAAATATGCAAAAAACTGGGAACCAGGGATCTGCAGTTCATGCCTGACCATGTCAAAAGTGGGGAATGCGTCCTCTCCATCTTTCCTGAACTGTCCTATAAATCTACAGCCCCTCTCCCGCCATCCCTGGAACACTGACCTTCCCATTCCTGCAGGGAAGGCCATATTCCCTACCAGCGGCAAAAATGGGCTGGTTCCTTTCACTGCCCCTCCTTTCTCTCTCCACCATCTCCAAGCCAGTTGTAAGGTTGCCACGTACGGGTTTTCCCACTATTTTTTTCGCTCCCTGCACCTCCCGTGATTCCAGCACTGTGAAAGGGTCATTCAGACCATACCAGCTCTCCCAGAATCCCGGGGGGGGGGGGGGCATAATACTCTTGTCCCGAGATCAGTTCATGGATCCAGCGTAATGAAGCTGCTACATTGTACCCTCTCAGGTCTGGCAATCTAAGGCCCCCTTGCCCTTTACCCCGGGTCAGTTTTGCAAACGATATTCTGGGGCGCTTCGCGTTCCAAATGAACGTGCCTATAACACTTTTATACAGCTTGTCCTCCGTGTTTCTCACCCATAACGGGAGCATCTGCAGTGGGTATATTAGCTTGGGGAGCAAACCCCATCTTAACTAGAGCTATTCTACCTAAAAAATTTAATGGTAGATCTTTCCACCGTTGACATAATCGTTTTACCTCTTCCAGCCTGTCTTTCACATTTTTTTTATACACCCATAATTGTTCTGCTCCAAGATAAACCCCCAAATACTTAATGCCATTCTGGGCCCACCTCAGAGGAAAGTTCTGCGATTCTTTAATCTTACATGGGCTACTAACCGGTAGGGCCTCTGATTTTTCAAAATTTATGCTCAGGCCCGCAAACTCCCCAAACGATTGAAAGATATCCATCACCACTGGCAATGTGCGGGATGCCTCATCCATCAGTAGCAGCATGTCATCTGCGAATAAATTAATTCTATACTCCTCTTCTCCCACTTTAATTCCTTTCAGCCTTGTATCTTGTCGTATCCTTGCTGCCAGCGGCTCCAACGTCAAAATAAACAGTAGGGGCGATAGTGGGCATCCCTGCCTTGTTCCTCCCCCCAGAGAGAATCCTTCAGTCAAGGAGTCGTTAATTATAATTTGGGCTGTTGGTCCACTGTACAACGCCTGAACCCATTCCAAGAATTCCCCCCGGATGCCGAACCGCTTCATTATCCAAAACATGTACCTCCACACCACCTTATCAAAAGCTTTTTCGGCATCCAGGCTGGCCACTATAGCATCTCCCTTTATCCCTCTTCTCTCCATCAAAATGCGGCTTACCTTGAGAATGTTAGCTGATGCAAAGCGCCCCTGAACAAATCCTACCTGGTCAGGGTGCACCAGGCAGGGGACTACCTTCCCCAAGCGATCTGCCAGAACTGCTGCCAGGATCTTTACATCCTGGTTTAACAGGGAAATAGGTCTATAGGACCCTACCAATTCTTCATCCTTTCCTGGTTTAGGGATCATTACAATGTGTGCGTGATTAAGTACTGTTCCCAAAGCCCCCACCTCCCTCACATCCTCACACATAGAAATAAAAGGCGCTACAATAACATCCTGGAGTATTTTATAATATTCCACTCCCAGCCCATCAGGGCCTGGTGCCTTTGCCAGCTTCAATCTCTTGATGACCTGTTGGACCTCCTTCCCCTGTATTGGCATATTTAGCGTTTGTTGCTGCTCTTCCGTCAGGGACAGGAGTTCCACCCCTGCTAGGAAGTCTGCACACTGTTCTTCTGGGAATGGGCCCTCCCCATACAATGACGAATAGTAGTTCACGAACTCTCTCTGAACGTCACTTAGCGCTGTACTGGTTCTCCCATTCTTTGCTCTGATTTTACTGATAAATTTTCGTGTTGCCTTTTGTCTTACAAGTGTTGCCAGCAGCTTGCCAGTTTTATTACCCCACTGATGTAACTTGTATTTATACAGTTTTATGTTGTAAATCGCACTCTCATCTAAAATTCCCTGTATCTCTTTTCTGCACTGCGCATATGCTTTTTTGTTGGACTCAGAGGGGTGCCCATTAAGGGCTCTGCGAGCCTCCCTTAATTTTACTGTAAGGGCATCTATTTTTTGTCCTCGGTTCTTGTTTTGGGAGGCGACATATGCCATGATTTTCCCTCTTAATACTGCCTTAGCGGCCTCCCAGAATATTCTTGGGCTTACCGACTGTGCATCGTTATCCATTATATAGTCTGTCCAACTCTTTCTCAGGTAAGTTTGGAATTCCCTACTCTGATATAACGCCGGGTTCATTCGCCAGTGTTTCGATCCCTCTCTGTTCTCCCAATTCAACTCCACCCACACTGGGGCGTGATCAGACACATCCTGCTCTCCGATTCCCGTTTGCATTGCCACTGAACTCATCGAATGGGAGATCAGCAAGTAATCAAGTCGCGAGTGAGTTCCGTGGGGATGCGAAAAGAAAGTGTAATCAGTTTCTTCTAAGTGTTGATATCGCCAGATGTCTATCAACTCTAATTCCCTCATCATTAGGTTCACCCCCTTGTCGTCATGATCTTTTCCTGCTTTTCTGGGGGGTTTGCAATCAATGGAGGGATCACTGATGATATTAAAATCCCCTCCAACAATTAGTTGATAGTTATCAAACGTGACCAATTTAGCTATTAGTGTTGTGAAAAATTTATGAGAGTAAATTTTAGGTGCATAGACATTGCAAAACCCCACCTTTTTGCCCTGCAACGTCCCCGCCACTATTAGGTATCTTCCTTCTGGATCTTGGTATAGCTTGTGCATGTCAAAAGCTAATGTTTTCCTTATCAAGATAGCTACTCCTCGCTGCCTCCCATTATAGGAGGCAAAAAATATTTCTCCTACCCAGTCTCTTTTTAGTTTGAGGTGTTCTAATCTGCTTAGGTGGGTCTCCTGTATCAAAGCTACATCAGCTTTCTGGCGTTTGAGTGCCTGCAGTATTTTCGCCCGTTTCACCGGGGAGTGCACTCCGTCAACATTTAACGTCACTATTTTGAGATTAGCCATTCATTATATCAAAACAGTTATCTAAGCATGAAAATTTTTTATAATGTATCCTAAGTGCCTCCCAGCTGAGCACCCAGGATCCGTCCCTATTCCCTTGTCTCTGTGGCCACCTAGGGTCCTGCTTCTGTCTTTTGTCCCTCTGGTCCCGTACTTTCATGAAAAGCAATCGCAACCTTTGTGCTCTCCTCCCTCCCTCCCCCTCCCCTCCCCCTCTCCCCCCCCCTCTTCCCCGTTCCACACACACCCTCCGGTCGTGCCAGTTCTCAACATTCATATTCCCCTTACACACCACCAACTCCCCCAGTCTCCCCTCTTAGAGCACTATCCTTTCCTTCCCCTTCGGCAAATCCCCCTTGGGCCCCTTTTCTAACACCTTGAACCATAATATAACAGAACATTTTGAAACTTTTTGAAAGGAGAGGAAAAAACAAAACAAACCAACAACTGGTTGGGTTTCCAGTCCCGCAAGGAACACCCTGCTGTCTGATCACCTGAACCCCCAACTTTTCTCCAACTTGAGGCTGTTCTCTTGCAGTAGCTGGCTAGTTACCGCGGAGCTGATCAGGGTGTCGCACCTTTTTCCATGATTCAGAAACCCCTCAGCGATGTAACATTCTCATTATTTGCCGTCCAGTCTTTAGAGTCCTCAAGCGTGCAGAGCAATTGCAAATAGTGCTCACCTTCCTCTGAGACTCTCAAAAGGTCAGGTGCTCTGCCATTCTAATATCCAGTCACTTAGGTAAACCAGTTGCTGCCAGCCTTCTTACTCCAGTACCTTACTTCTGCCTCACTGTAATCCACTTGCAAACGCTTCCAGCTCTGCCGCCTCAGTGAAGTATATGGTCTTGTTCTCATGTAGCACTCTTACTTTCGCTGGGTAAAGCAGAGCGAATCGGATCCCCTTGTCATATAGTCTTTTGCAATGGCGACCCATTACCTTCCTCTGGTCTGACACAATAGTGGAGTAATCTTGAAAAAGAAGTATTTTCCCTCCTTCATAGGTAAGATTCTGTTTACCTCTGTACGCCTGCAAAATTACCTCTTTGTCAGAGTAGTTCAACACCTTTGCCAGCACCTGTCTCGGCCTGTTTTCATTGGCCCGCATTGCTCCCAGTCTGTGCACTCTCTCAAGCTGCAAGGCTTTCCCGCCAAAATCTAGGCCTAACTCCCTGGGAAGCCATTGTTCCACGAGCTTTCGGAGGTCTGCTGCCTTTACTGTTTCTGGAACTCCCACAATCCGTAGATTGTTGCGCCGACTGCGATTTTCAAGGTCATCAGCTTTCTGTGTTAACTGTTCACATTTCCGTTCAAGCGCCACTATCCGATCGTTCGTGCCTACCGCTGCGTCCTCGCACTGTGACACTCGCTCTTCCACGTGCTGCAAGCGGGCACTCTGACGCTCTAACGCTTCATGAATTTGATCCACCGACGACTGGAGTTTTGATAGTTTTTCCTCCAGCATCGCGGAGATTTGTTGCGCTAGTTCCCTCACCAGCTCCGACGGCAGTGGTCCGATCAACGGGGCCGCCTCTGCCATCTTGGACCGCACTGTGCAGGTGTTTTTCTTTCCCCGCGAGGTCTTTGCGGGCATACCCTTCGGGTACTCAGCTGGAACGGTTCCGCGAACGCTTTTCCTATTGCTCCTGCTTTCCCCTTGCTCAGGGGCCCGATTTGGGATCGCTTCTTGGTGTTAATCGCTGTTTATTTTGCTGATTTTTGCCTGCTGAGCCGGAGCCGGTTTCAGGGACGTCCGTTCAGCGCTACGTCATCACGTGACCCCCTTGGCGGATTATTTTAAACTCTAGGGCTCACTTTGTTTTCTACTGTGCGACTGGGTGAATCCGTAGCTTCCTGCACCACAGCTCATTTTCTTATGAGCTTTAAAAAGTTCAGTGAAATTTTGAGTGCCGTTAGGTAACTTTGTATTTGGTAGAAAGACTAACGTGTTTAAACACTGCCATTTTTCAAAGGCTGGAGAAGGGGAAGGGTTAGAGTTACCAGCATGCAGCAGTGCAGCAACACCCCCCCCCCCCCCCCCGATGTTAAAGACACACAGTCACTCTAACTGCATACTGCCTTACCGGAGCAGGTCCCTTGGCCCCGACACTCGATTTGTTTCCAAGCACTGTGTGTGCAGCAACATTAAAGCAGGTTAGGACAGCTGCTGCTGTACTCAGGTTTGCACATGGCTGAAATGCTGCTGTGCACTGTGTGCAGCCTAACCAGCACCTGAGAAGACAGGCACTGATTGGCGGGTTAGAGACTGGGTGGGCCTGATCCGAGATTGGTCGGGCCTGGGCCCATCCAGGCCCACCCATAGCTACGCCCCTGCTTTATACTTTAGAGTCTAGCTAGGGATTTACATACTTTAACTCCAAGCTATTTCTGACTTCATTCCTGTTTACTTTATATCATTTTCTGCTACTATAAATAAAATAAGACTCTATTTTATAATATTTGGGTGTGGAGTTAGTTCCTAATAATTTTGGCGCATTGGGCTTGGGTCTAAGGATAAGAGGTGATACATTTACGTCTGACACTTCCCTAACCAATGCTAGTTTGGTTTGGGATCCATTTTCCAGAATTTATACTAAGTGTCAGGTATCCCAATAACACAAGAAAAAGAGTTCTATTTGTTTTGTGGCCACATGGTTATAAACTTTGATGTCCTGTATGGTACTGCAGCCTCAAAGACAAGTGCCACTGCCAAACTGGCAATCTGGGACATTTCCCATTACATCAATGCCATCCACCGCCAAAAATTGTGACGTGGAGGACTTGAAGAAAAAGTGGAGGAATCTGGAGAGTGAAGCTCAGAGGAAAGATCTGCTCAGAAAGCAACAGGGACCCAGCAGCAATATGTCCCTGACAACCCTGGGGAGAGAGAGATGCTGGCCATAGTTATCCTTGCAACTGTGGCAGGTGTTGGTGGCTGAGACATCACCCGCAGGTTCAGAGGTAAGACTGTACATCATCCGTCCCAGCCACTACACACTGGGGCACAGGCACCTTTTGTTAAGCCTCTAAAAATCTCTTTACAACCCCTTTATAGTTTTGAGAGAAAAAAATAACCATCTAGTTTTTAAGGGTTCTATTGGTGCACCAGCTAGGCTTGAACCTGGGACTCTCAGAACCAGAGACAACTACCTTCCCAGTAGAGGTACACTAGGTCATACTGTAGTATTTGTAGCTAAGTCCTGCATACCTCATCATCTTCTGTTTGCTCAGCATGAGTACTGGCACATATGTTCTCAGTCATCCTTCTACTGGGCCCCTCTCCTTCCCCTATCTTCACCCATTTTCTTCCCTATTTGGTGACTGATATCCACATCAGAACAAATGCTTCAGGGTGCCTTCCAAACATGCCACTTCCCAACCCCCAAAATACCTCACATTGTACCCACTGTGATAGTCACCACTGTGCAACTAATAGTCCCACCACTAACCATTTCATTACAGTTAGGCACTGCAGCACTTTGGGTTCCTATATCTATTACAAAGACATGTACAACATTTGCTCAACAAATTTACAGTTTTTCTGCCAAGAACTTCTTGATGCCATGCCATACCTTCCAGTGATACAGGTGACTCCAGCAAGCTATGTAATAGAGATACTGGGGCCAAT
The DNA here is from genome assembly GCF_901765095.1 of Microcaecilia unicolor. NCBI lineage: Eukaryota > Metazoa > Chordata > Amphibia > Gymnophiona > Siphonopidae > Microcaecilia > Microcaecilia unicolor. The sequence goes on from NC_044037.1 coordinate 128,697,135, forward strand.
TTTCAGAGCAATTTAAGTGGGACGGAGAGGCTCTGGCCCTCTTAAATCGTCTGTCCACACCCAACCACCGACATTCAGCAGCACTAAACTGGGCAGTGTCGCTGAATATCGCCTCTGACTGGCCCCCCCAAAAAGTGGGCTGGTCAGGGGCGGGTCAGGGAGCATGTTGGGGAGGATGGGTGTCAGCAATATTCAGATGATGCCTGTATAAGCTTAAGTGGGTTGTACTAACAATTAACAACCCTCTTGCCTGTAAAGGGAAGCTAACCAAAACAGAAGACTGAAAGAAAGCCCTTCTGGCAAAGGAAACACTCCTGAGATTAGTTTTTCTCTTTTAGAATAATGCTAACATTTATTAGAGTAAATAAATGGTTACAATAAAAATTCTCTTATCCCAGTGTTACAGAAAATTGAATTCTTATTTTTATCAGTCTAAATTTCAGTATAAGGAAAATAAAATCTCTCTCTCTCTCTGTTTCCTTTGAAAGCTTAACAATACCTGACTACCACAAAATGTGCTTGTCAGATTACTGAAGCCCAATTTTGTCCAATCACTTAATGCCTTAAGTAAGAGAGAAAATATTCTTCAACTCTGACCGCTAAGGTCACCTTCACATGATTCTATTTCTTTGGTATTTTTCTCAAATATTCATCATTTGCCCTTTGTAACCTCTTTCCCTCGAATACTTATCACTCATACTTGTCCTTCACTGAAAATGTCTCTGTGTTAATTCAGAGTCTGTTTGAAATAAACAAAGGTTTTAAAGTTTTTGGCCTATTATTTTAGGCCAAGCAAACCTGTCTGTCAACTTGGCCCTGAGAAAGCCAAAAAGACACAGGCTATAGCTATAGATCATAGATAAGGGAATAAGGGATCTACAAAACCAGACAGCTTTATACTGAACAGGGTGAATTTAGGACAGCTCAAAAGTTGTCCTAAATTTACCTACTTAAACATATGTGGGACCTGGTCACCTGGCTGAATAACGGGCCAATCCTGGACCTGCACAAGCTTCTTTTTTTTTTAAATTGAAGCCCCCCCCCCCCCCAGTCCCTGATGTGTCACATCCCTTCCCCTACCCTCCCAACTCATGGCCACAACCCATTCCCCCTGCTCCCCACATGCCACCTGTCCCCACCCCACCCCCTTCTGTAGTTCAGGTAGACCACTCTGGGCCTACCTTAATCCCTGGTGATTACTGGGGGCAGGACCACAGCCCCCTTGCTCCTACACCTTGTGGCACCTTACCAAGATGGCTGCTGTGACCTCTTGTAGCAGCTTGCAGTACTACATTTTGCAAAGGTGCCACAAGAGGCAGGAGTAAGGGGGCTCTGCTCCTGCCCCCAACAACCACCACTAGACCACCATGGTTTAAAGTAAGCCCGGGGGGGCTACCTGAGCTATGGAGGGGGTTGGGGTGGGGACAGGTGGCATTTGGGGGAAGGGGGAGTGGCTTGTGTCTGCTGGTTGGGAGGGGGATAGGGAGGGGTTTATGAATGTCAGGGGCTTGAGGGGGAGTTTCAATTAAAAAAACTCCAAACTTATGTAGGTCCCGGCCCGATATTCAGGCGCGGCCCACATAACTCTTATGCAGGCCCGACTGAATATCGGCTGGGCCTGTATAAGCTTCACTGCCCTGCTCACCCATGTGTAGCCCCCAATATTTAGTGCAGGTGCCTGGACATGGCTCAGCACTGAATATCGTGTGCTAAGATAGCTGGCTATGGCTGAATATCAGGGAGACTGTGTCCAGGAAACAGGATCAAACTCTGCTTTACAGTCAGCTCTGCTTTCCAATGGAAAAAAAGAGCAAGTGACATGTTTTATCTAAATTGGGGTAATGCCATATCTGACTTCAAGTGCTATACATGTATATAACCAGTGGTGTGCTGGTAAATGTTTAACAACAGGCTCTCTCCCCAGTCCATCTCTGCGCCCCTCCCCCGCCAACCTCTGCGCCCCCCCCCCCCAATTGCAGAACTGGCTATAGCTGGGGAGAGAGCCTGGGGGGGGGCAATGCATTACTGCCCAATACAGACACCCAAATTCTGTCACCCCAAAATAGAACAGCTCCTGATACACCAACTGAGATGTTCCTTTTTGGGGTGACAGAAACCATAACACGCCTACACAGGTACACATTAATCTCCCTCATCTTTTCCTCACAGAATCCGACAAAATCTGACACTTCAACATAAATGCACAAACCCTGGCACACTTTCTGAACACAGGCACCTCTTCTTTAAAAAAAAAATAATTTTTTAAAATTTTTTATTTATAACCATTTAAATTTTTACAAGCAATAAAACAACTTGCTGGAAATACAGAGAAAGTAATATGTAGGAATTATTTCAGTGAGGTAATTCTATTCTCTTCCTTAGACCACTAAATAGGGAGAGTGAAACAAGATAAGGACATCAATTAAACAGTAAACAGAAAAAAAACCGTGGTATTAACCTGATTATCCCCAGATATTACTCGTGTAATTCATTATTCCACATTGATCATCTGGTTGGCTTCTTCAAGGCCAATACGGTGTATAGTCAAATTATTTAATTGAAAACATACTTATTGTCCAATATTAGTTAGAAATAATACATCTGATTACATTTTTTCTCTTTTAAAAAACAGAAGTTATTTAACAATACTTACGTAAGTCTCTAATTCAAATCCCACTGATTAAAGTAATCCCAGTTTTCACAGACTTCACTCCTTTTAAAGTAATAATTTGAGGAAATATTTCTGAGGAAAACTTTAGGAGTCATACCCGGAACTCTGGGAAAAACAATAATCTCAATATTAATCATCTATAATAATATTCATTTTATTATTCAACATTTCTGGTCTATTATCATTTTCAAAATCATAACCACTTCTTGCTCATGTAGAATCATTTGTTATATCAATTTTTTACTCTCAAAGGGTTCAGTTGAATTGTCCATGTAACTCTAATAAAATTATATCTGAAACAAAATTATTTACTGCCACCGTTAGGTCCCGAAGCGCCTTCCAGATGGTATTCAATGTAACCTCCACGGGAGCCAAAAACTCCAAGTTGATTTCTCATAGGTGTTTAGGAGTGGTTCCGCCGATTCGGGTTCTGCTGTAAATGTCCTCCGTTTCAGCATATACCTCTAACTCACTCCTCCACTCCTTTGGGCATGCTGGTTGAATAATTCGGGAGCGATGGAGTTGTTTTTTCCAGGTCCAAGAGCGTCGACGCTCCTTCGCCGGCGCTAATCAAAGGACTCGCCAACCCTTTCATCTGTGGGCAGTTCGTCGCGCAGCTGTCCCGCACTTGCTGCTCAGGGGATAAAACGCTGGCCATCGGCGGCTGACCGCCGGTTGTCCCCTTCCTCTCAGTTAAGGTAACTGCAATTGCAGAGAGGAAATTTACGTAAAGAAGACGAAACTTCAGAGGGCAGCTGGGCCGTTGGGCATATGAACTTCAGGTCACCATCTTACCACTCTTCCAGTTTGGGACACTCTTTGGTTTCTCCTCAGAGGCCTGTCTAATATGGGTAACCCTTCAGCTTAGCCCTCTAAGTCATTGAAACACACAAGCCCCTCTACCCCTAAAAGGTGGTGTCCCTTCGGAGGGGGCACCTCTTCTTTTAAAGACTGCTAAATATGCATATATTACATGAGATCAATAAAATATTTGCCAGCTATCTTTAACCACTAGCTCTTCAAACACCTTCAACATAGGTATTTTCTTTCTACAGCAGTGCAATCCTGGCCTCACAGATCATAATATGTAAAATAGACATCAAAAGAAATAGAAGACAATGAGAGCAGGAAACAACAGGTACTTGTGGGAAGCAAATCGGAAGGAAAATTTTGCACAGAACCCCAATCCTATTTGGGACAAACTTTCCCTACACATCTCTCTTGCACCAAGAAAGAGGGAGCCCCACCTATCTTGCTATTTTCCCATATTGGAGGGAGCCAGACAGATTTCTAGGGCCATAATTTCTGGAGATGGGCTTGCATCAGAGTGCCACTGATCCAGGGGCGTAGCCACGGGTGGGCCTGGGTGGGCCCAGGCCCACCCAGCAGTGGAGGCAGCGGAGGGAGCAGGCTGAGCTCCGATCCCGCATCTGCCTCCCCAGCCCGCCACTGCCCTGCCGCCGCCCGCCGTACCTTTAAATACTACAGTTTTGCTGGAGTTGCGGGCAGCCGGCATTGAAGACATCGGCAGGCTTACGCCGGTTCCAGCAGCCTTCCCTTCCGTCGTTGCAAGTCGGATGATGGCTCCGCCCTCGTAGAAACAGGAAATACGTCAGAAGAGGGTGGAGCCATCATCCGACTTGCAACGAGGGAAGGGAAGGCTGCTGGAACCGGCGTAAGCCTGCCGATGTCTTCAATGCCGGCTGCCCGCGATTCCAGCAAAACAATAATATTTAAAGGTACGGTGGGGGGGGGGGGGCAGAAGGAAACAGGGCAGACGGGAGAGGAGAGGAGGGTTGCTGCACATGGTGGAAGAAGGGGAGAGGAGGGTTGCTGGATGGAGGGAAGGGGAGAGGAGGGTTGCTGGACATGGTTTAAGAAGGGGAGAGGAGAGGGCAGGGCAGGGGAGAGGAGGGTTGCTGGATGAAGGGAAGGGGAGAGGAGGGTTGCTGCACATGGTGGAAGAAGGGGAGAGGGTTGCTGGATGGAGGGAAGGGGAGAGGAGGGTTGCTGGACATGGTGGAAGAAGGGGAGAGGAGGGTTGCTGCACATGGTGGAAGAAGGGGAGAAGAGGGTTGCTGGATGGAGGGAAGGGGAGAGGAGGGTTGCTGGACATGGTGGAAGAAGGGGAGAGGAGAGGGCAGGGGAGAGGAGGGTTGCTGGATGAAGGGAAGGGGAGAGGAGGGTTGCTGGATGGAGGGATGGGGAGAGGAGGGTTGCTGGACATGGTGGAAGAAGGGGAGAGGAGGGTTGCTGCACATGGTGGAAGAAGGGGAGAGGAGGGTTGCTGGATGGAGGGAAGGGGAGAGGAGGGTTGCTGGACATGGTGGAAGAAGGGGAGAGGAGGGTTGCTGGATGAAGGGAAGGGGAGAGGAGGGTTGCTGGATATGGTGGAAGAAGGGGAGAGGAGGGTTGCTGGATGGAGGGAAGGGGAGAGGAGGGTTGCTGGACATGGTGGAAGAAGGGGAGAGGAGGGTTGCTGCACATGGTGGAAGAAGGGGAGAGGAGGGTTGCTGGATGGAGGGAAGGGGAGAGGAGGGTTGCTGGACATGGTGGAAAAAGGGGAGAGGAGGGTTGCTGGATGAAGGGAAGGGGAGAGGAGGGTTGCTGGATATGGTGGAAGAAGGGGAGAGGAGGGTTGCTGGATGGAGGGAAGGGGAGAGGAGGGTTGCTGGACATGGTGGAAGAAGGGGAGAGGAGGGTTGCTGCACATGGTGGAAGAAGGGGAGAGGAGGGTTGCTGGATGGAGGGAAGGGGAGAGGAGGGTTGCTGGACATGGTGGAAGAAGGGGAGAGGAGGGTTGCTGCACATGGTGGAAGAAGGGGAGAGGAGGGTTGCTGGATGGAGGGAAGGGGAGAGGAGGGTTGCTGGACATGGTGGAAGAAGGGGAGAGGAGGGTTGCTGGATGAAGGGAAGGGGAGAGGAGGGTTGCTGGATATGGTGGAAGAAGGGGAGAGGAGGGTTGCTGGATGGAGGGAAGGGGAGAGGAGGGTTGCTGGACATGGTGGAAGAAGGGGAGAGGAGGGTTGCTGCACATGGTGGAAGAAGGGGAGAGGAGGGTTGCTGGATGGAGGGAAGGGGAGAGGAGAGTTGCTGGACATGGTGGAAGAAGGGGAGAGGAGGGTTGCTGCACATGGTGGAAGAAGGGGAGAGGAGGGTTGCTGGATGGAGGGAAGGGGAGAGGAGGGTTGCTGGACATGGTGGAAGAAGGGGAGAGGAGAGGGCAGGGGAGAGGAGGGTTGCTGGATGAAGGGAAGGGGAGAGGAGGGTTGCTGGATATGGTGGAAGAAGGGGAGAGGAGGGTTGCTGGATGGAGGGAAGGGGAGAGGAGGGTTGCTGGACATGGATGGATGAGAGGGAAGGGAGAGAGAAGAAATGCTGGACATGGATGGAGGGGATGGAAGAATGAGGAAGGAGATGAGATGAGGGAAAAGGAAGAGAGGAGAAAAACTGCACATGGATGAAGAAAATAGGCAGAAGCTGGATCCACTAGACAGTCAAGTCTGCAGAGGACCCAGCTTTTACTTATGGATATAGAGCAAGAAATGAAGAAGAAAGGAGGAAAGTAAAGAAATAAATGGAAAGGAAGCCCTGGAAACGGAGTTAAGAGGACAGATAGCAGCAGAATCGGATACTGGGCCAGCATGATCAGAAAAACAGTCACCAGACAACAAAGGTAGAAAAAAATCATTTTATTTTCATTATATTGTTTGGAATATGTCCACTTTGAGAATCAGGTGCTCAACATTAAAAGTTTATATTTATTTACTTATTTATGGCATTTTATCCCACATTAAACATGAATTAAATTGGAACCTGGGATCATTTAATTTTTTTTTCCTGGAGACAGTAATGCATTGCCCCCCCCCCCCCCAGGCTCTCTCCCCGGCTATAGCCAGCTCTGCAATTTTGAGGGGAGGTGGACGGACGCAGAGGTGGACCGGGGAGAGAGCCTGTTGTTAAACATTTACCAGCACACCACTGTCTAGTGCCCACCCATCCAACCTGTTGGCCCACCCAAAAATTGACTTCTGGCTACGCCACTGCACTGATCACCAACCCCCCCAGGATAGCCATTAGAATTGTTCCCTAATCTGCATGGCCTCCACCATGCAACAGTATCTGAGGCACTGGAGAGTCTATTCAGCCTCTGCCCAGGCAGGCAGTGAGTGAGTGCAAAGCCCTGAACCAGCAGCCCAGCTGGATCTGTAAACACCTTTGCCCTTTCTGCAGTCTGGTCGGACTCCCTGCTACTCCGCTCGCACAGACTGCCTCCTTTTGCATCAGCTGCTTGCCCTCCCATCCTGGGCTCGGTTCAGGGCTGTAAAACCAGGCAAGCAAAGGGGAGACACTCCCATGCACTTAAGAGGACCGCTGCATGCACAAAACCCATCATGGGGTGGGGGGGAAGGAATCAGGGAACTCAGTGCTGACTTCCTCTCTATCCTAGTCTGATTCTCTCTCTCTTCTTACCTCTCACTTTCTTTCTCCTCCCTTCCTTCCCTCCTGTGGTTTCTCTGAGAGTGAAGCTGCACATCAGCTCCCTCCATCCGCTCCAAATCTTTCCTTCTACTGGGTCTTTCCCACGTGCAACAGAATTTGCAACAGAGGGAAGGACCCGGGGCTGGCTGGAGAGAGCCTGTTGTAATCACTGCAGACAGAGCTGGGTCCCCGTTTTAACAACCGGCTCGCAAAATTTTTGAAAAGATAACAACTGGCTCTTGCGAGCCGGTGCGAGCCGGCTCCAGCACACCACTGTATATAACGTTGCTTAAATGGAATACTGTTGAGGGCCATTGTTGTGAAAATTTACCTTGCAACACACACTAATTACTGCAGTTCAAAATATGTTTTCCCTGGTGTTCCCAAATGTAGAGTTTTGCCATTAGCTTCCTTTTGCCTTTAGAGGGCAGACTGGTCAGGCATAGTCCCTGTTTGGTATGCATACATCATTGTTTGTCATAGGTCTGGTCATGCTAATGTGTACTTTGCTGCTTTCATGCAAATGTTGCAGCTGCAAAGAGCAGTGGTGAGGAGGCCGCCCCAGAGGTGGGGTGCCTTTAAGGGTCAGTGCAAGGCCAGATTCTGTTTAATATATTTGTGAGAGACATTGCTGAGGGGTTAGAAGGAAAAGTTTGCCTTCTTGCGGATGACACGAAGATAGCCAATAGAGTGGATACTCTGGAAGGAGTAGAAATCATGAGACGGGATCTCCAAATGTTGGAAGAATGGTCAAGGGTCTGACAGTTAAAATTTAATAAGCAAAATATCAGAAACCAAGGCACTTACTTTTTACCTCAATTATAAAACCAAAACCAAAACAAAATATAAAAAAAATAATATTTAAATGAGTGCTCAGTTTTTTGGTGTATATACAATGACTCAAGGAATCAATCTGTAAATCCACACCTCATTGACATCATTGCACGCCCTGCCTCCACCTATAATAACATTACTTCTAAAAAGTCTATCTATAGAAGTTGTAAAAAATACCCGCTACTTAGCTTAAGCGGTGTGGAGAAACATTCAGCAGCTTGACGTGCTTTGACAGGTAAGGTTGGTATCCTGCAATACTTTTTCAATGCAAAATTTGTGAATTCAAACATCAAACGAAAATCAAAGTCTAAAGTTCCCAGTTCCCTACATGGGCCATGTTTTGCCGATATGACGGTGTCTTCAGGGGAACTGAACTGAAAAAATCAAACACACAAAAAAAATTAAAAAACAAAAATATATATAAAACCACAGCATTATATGTATTAAACATTTTTTACTCCTACTAAAGTCTGACTTCATATCCTGATTTAAATCCAATTGTAATTATTACTCAGGGTTCAGCAACTCAGGGAGGAACATAATCCAACTCGAGCCAAATCCGACACAAGAACGCTCACACATGCGCATTACTTATACAGGTGAACAGCTGATGAGCCAGCGTGGGAAACTCAAGTTATGTGAATACCTGCCACTCAATTTCTCGATTCAGGCCACTAGGGGCCACTGTTTGCCAGCGGTAGATAAATTCTTGTTCTTTTCTGAGCAGAATCCGAGGGGCATTGTTATGAGAAAATGAAATCATTCTATGTATATTAGGATTATGCTTACTCTGTTATAGAATGTACATGCTGTAGGATAATAGAATTGTATCTCACTGCAGAATGGTAATCACTGAAATAAGTTGCTGAAGTAAGAAAGGCCATTTACTAGCTTGTTAGTAAATAATAGACCACAATTATCTTTGAAGCTTGGAATGTTGATTAGCTGGGAAAGTGCAGGAAGAGTTGTGTTTTATCTGCAGTGGCTGGAGGGAGCAAGGAAGGGGATCATTATATGTTCTTTCATCTTAACCAGAAATACAGCACCTGGTGAGCTGCACCTGGTGAGCTGGTGATGGTAAAGATAACAGTATTCTTGGCTATTTAAGGTTTGCAGTGATTCAGTATAGTCAGACTGTGAACTGAGATTTCTTGTTCATCTAGGCCCAGATGATCAAAAGCCCTGCGCTGTTCCAAACAGCGCCCTAAAAATAGCGCCGGGACAGCGCAGGGCTTTTCTGCATCGATGATCAAAGATAATGAATGCAAATCTAAGCAGCGCTATTATCTTTGATTATCATGTTGAAGTGCGGGAGAATTGCGCCCGAGCACGCGCTCAGCACAATCCTCCCGCACTTGTTTGACAGGTCTGGGCTGTCAAAAGCCCAAACCTGTCAAACAGCCTGGCCCGAGGCCCGAACAACGAGGCCCCCCCCAAACCTCCAGAAAACGTCGTGGCCGCCGGCGCCGGCCAAACCCTCTCCCACCCTCCCACCCAGCGACGGGGGTGGGGGGGTGGGGGCTGGAGGATCGGTGGGTCTCCAGCCCCCGAAACCCCCAGAAATCGTTCTTCCATCGACGGGGGGGGGGGGGGGGGGCTGGAGGTCCGGTGGACCTCCAGCCCACCCCAAATCCTCCCCCCAGCGTTGTCTTTAAATTCCCTGGTGGTCCGTGGTGTCGTGACACCCCCCCCTGGCCCCGGCCCCCCTACCTTGTGTTGGAGGAGGGACGCAGCCTGCCTGCCTCCCTCCTCTTCCAGTCAGTCGTAGCCCAAAATGGCGGCGCCCAGCACCGCCCACTGCATCCTGGGATGCACTGGGTGGGGCTACAGACCATGTAAGGGAGCGATTCCCTTACATGGTCTGTAGCCCCGCCCAGTGCATCCCAGGATGCAGTGGGCGGTGCTGGGCGCCACCATTTTGGGTTGGTGACTTTGGTAGTATGCCATGCATGTGGGCAATAAACACATCTACCACAACTTTTGTGACCGTATGTATCAGATGAAAGGTTAGTCCGAAATGATGGATTAATCGATGAAAAAATCTCACCTAAGTTCCGGTCACGTGTGTAAGCAAATGTAGGTGTCTGATCAAAGCCAAGGTCAGCTAACATATCCCAATGTTTATTAATTATTTTTTTAATAGCAGCTGTCTGACGAGAGTGAGGTAATACACAAACAAGTCGTTCATTTCTATCTGAAGATCTGGTAGGCGAATTCAATAACCAATGTCGATCTGCATTTGTGGCTCTTTTAAAGGCCTTCTTAATTACTCTATTAGGGTAGGCACGAGTCTTCAATCTATCATATAAATCAATGGCTGAATTTCTGAAACACTCTTTAGAGGTGGAAAGTCTCTTCATATGTAAAAATTGTCCTATGGGAATACCATTCTTGGAGGCCGTTGGATGAAAACTATGATAGTGCAACAAAATATTCGAATCAGTCTTTTTCCGAAAAACTTCTGTAATAAGTAGCGGGTATTTTTTACAACTTCTATAGATAGACTTTTTAGAAGTAATGTTATTATAGGTGGAGGCAGGGCGTGCAATGATGTCAATGAGGTGTGGATTTACAGATTGATTCCTTGAGTCAATGTATATACACCAAAAAACTGAGCACTCATTTAAATATTATTTTTTTTATATTTTGTTTTGGTTTTGGTTTTATAATTGAGGTAAAAAGTGCCTTGGTTTCTGATATTTTACTTACTACCATATAAAAGAAACCATTTGTGGGAAACACCCAGTTTATTAATCAGTTAAAATTTAATGCCAAGAAGTGCAGAGTGATGCACTTGGGATGTAGAAATTCAAAAGAGATGTACCAGGTAGGAGGGGAGAGATTGGTAAACTCGGTTCAGGAGAAGGACCTGGGGGTGATGGTGTCCGAGGATCTCAAGGAGACGAAACCATGCAATAAGACGGTGGCTATGGCTAGAAGGATGCTAGTGTCACATTTCCAAAGCAGGAACTAGGTTTGTGAGCCCTTGGGCCACTGCCGAGGAGCAGCAACGGCAGGCAAAACCACCCTACACCAGAGACAGGGCAGAACTCTGACAAACAGTTAGGCTTCACCTGCACATGGCCACCTTTCACCAGGAGTTGAGCCCCTGGCTGCAGGCGGCTGGCAGGACTTATAGGACAGGGCAGGAATAGGATCCCAACTAGGCTGAACAGGGACTGAGGGTCAGAGGGGAAAGGAAATAAACAGGGGCAGCAAGGCAGGGAAAGGATAAGCTAAAGGGCAGAACAGGAAGCTGCAAGCAGCCACTAAAACAGGAAACAAAACACTGAATAACAAGACACAGAACTGAAAGTTGCAGAGCAGCCAAAAAGAAAAAGACTAAACACAAAACTATAACCCAGAGACAGGACTAGCAAACAAACAACAACAACAACAACCTAATCTAACTACCCACTGACTAACTAAAACAGACAAGAATCAAGGCAAAGAACCAGACTGAGCAGAGTCCAAACAGCACCCCAACAAACCTCAGGGCCTTAGGCGATGCAAAGGCAGAGAATTTCCAACTGACTAATAAGCCTAGCAGCAGCTGAGGCTTAGCTGCAGCAATCACCAGGCAACTACGGGTGCTGTGTAGGTTCAACCAAAGCAAGCAAGTCTGGCAGCCCGGAAGATCCGGACCGGACTGGGCTGAAATCTGGAACGGGTGACAGTAACCAGACAGTCCATAGCAGCCACCAGGTCTGGCCACCAGGTGGCGAGAAGAAGGAGAGCACGAAACATGGGCACAACCGTGACAGCTAGGCTGCATAGAGAGGGGTATACCCAGCAGAAGAAAGGAAGTGTTGATGCCCCTGTACAAGTCATTACATTTTTCAGAGACGGGAAGGTGGTAGAACTAGAGGACATGAATTGAGATTAAAAGGGGGCCGACTCAGGAATAATGTCAAGAAGTATTTCTTCACTGAGAAGGTGGTAGGTACCTGGAATGCACTCCCACCAAAAGTGATGGAGATGAAAACGGCAACGGAATTCAAAAATGCATGGCATAAACACAAAGGAATCCTGATTGGAAGGAATGGATCCAAAGAAACTTAGAGGAGATTAGGTAGCAACACCGCTAATTGGGAAGCAAAGTCAGTGCTGGGCAAGATTTCTAAGGTCTGTGCCCTGATTGTGGTTGAATAGATGTGGGTGGGCTGGAGTGGAGCTTTTCAGGGGCTTTGACAACGTCAGAATTGTTTTTTTTTAGTTCCAATATTTTTTATTGTGTTTTGTAGACAATAACAAATAGCTAAAATAAAAGCAATTAGCCAGCATAACAGATTAACAATAACAAAGCATCAGCATACATGTTCAGATTAAGATTTTACAAGAATTATTGCTATAACAAGTCATGATCGTCACAGGAGTAATACATAAATTCAACTCTGAGATAGGTTATTATGTAGTTGATCTAGTAAAGGAGTCCATATTTTATTATATTTAACAAGTGAGTTTTATTTTTTATCCGCAGCATATTCATATTTAGCTAATATACACACAGAATTCCACCAAGTTAAATATGTTACTTTGGTAAGGTCTTTCCAACAAAAGAAAAGTGTTCTTAAGGCTTGATGTAACAGTATGTCTAATAGTTGTGCTTGATATTTGTCTAGTGGCAATTGTACCAATAGGGATCCCAATATGACTATATTATATGTTAAAACATCTTGGATATTCAAGGTAGATGATACTGTGTTCCATACAGAGTTCCAATAATCTTGAATAAATGAACAAGAATAAATAATATATTTGTGTCAGGCTTTCAAGGGTAGACTGGAATCGTGAGCCCTTGGGCTGCTGATGAGAAGCGGCAGCAGCAGGCAAAACCCTCCAACCAGGACTGGACCAACAGGACTGGAGTAGCAGCTGTAGGCAGGCTAGGCAGGAATAAGCAGAACCAGAATGGACTTGGCTTGGCAGGGACCAGAATCAGGAAACACAAGCAGGATTCAGGAACTAGCGTGACAGGAACAGGACTTCACCTGTGCTTGACCGCCGTTCCCTAGGGCTTGAGCCCCTAGGTGCAGGCAGCCGGCAGGACTTACTGGACTGAGTGGGGAGAAACAAGCTAGACTAGACAGGGTTCAAGATACAGGGTCTCAAACAGACAGGGATACAAACACAAGCTTGGCTAGAATAGGATAGAAGATACAGGGTCTCAAACAGGCAGGATACAAGGTACACAAAGAAAGGGAAAGGAAGCCAAAAGCAGACAGGGAAGGAGCAATCAGGGCTGGATTCAAGACAGGATTCAGGAGACTCAAACAGCACGAAACACAGACTAGGAACACTAACTAAGAAACAAGGCAAGACAGGGCAGAAGTGCTAACTGCACAAACACCAACCTGGACCTATGGCGTTGCAAAGGCAAAGCAGAAAGTTTCCAGGTGGTTAATAAAGCCCATCAGCAGCTGAGGCTCAGCTGCAGCAATCTCAAGGCAGCTAAGGGTGAGGCTAGCTGCCAAACTTCAAACCAAGTCTGGAGGGCTAGAATATCTGGACCAGACCGGAAAGAAAGTTTGGAATATATAGGGAGACAGCAAAACAGTCCACGGCAGCCACCGGCTCTGGCCACCAGAGGGCGAGGCGAGCACAGCCAAGGAAAACAGTCACAATCGTGACAGTTTGAGATTTCCAACATCCTTTTCACATGTCCAACATTTATTCATATTATTTTTTGTTTTTGTCGTATTCAATTTGGCGAGTTTAGCTGGAGTCCATAGAGCCCTGTGTGCCAGGTAAAACATGGATTGGGAAATTGACGCTTATTTGGTGGTATGAGTAGTTTTGAACCAAAATTTTTCCCATGCTTTTTCATTTAGTTGGGCGTTTAGCTCATGTTCCCATGATTGCATGGTACTAGTTGGTGAGCTAAATTTAGCTAATTGAAGTATTTTGTACCATTTAGATGCAACGTTTTTGGAAGACATAAACGACTTACAAAGTTTCCAGCAAGTGGGGAACTCAGTAGTTAATTTACTTATATCTAATGTATTAGTTACACAGTGTTTGAGTTGGATCCATTTATAGTATTGAGAGTTTGTGAGGCCAAATTTTATATATAATTGGGAAAAAGGGAAGCCAGTACAACAGGACAAAAAAATAATAACCAATTAAAAGGAAAAGCAACCAAGCACAGAAACAACCAACAGAAAGGGAAGAAAGGACACAATAAAACCAAATACCAAGAAAATAGACAACTAATAAAAATCAACACCTCCCCGTCCCAGACCGACCCCTACCAAGCAATTCAACTAGGCTATGTAAACGCTAGATCGGTAGTTAATAAAACAACAACAATAACAGACTAGATCACAACAGACAAGCTTGATCTCTTATTTATTACTGAAACCTGGATCCATGACCTTAAAGACCCCATAATTTTAGATCTATGCCCATGAGGCTACAAAATCGCCCACTGGACAAGGAATGGAAAAAGAGGAGGAGGAATAGCCATAATCTACAGATCCCAGTTCTCCATTACAACCGTAGCCGAATCCATTCTGCCCCAACTCAAAATTGCCTCAGTTAGAATCAGCCACCCAAACCTAATGGAACACCTTAACATAGTCCTGCTCTACAGACCGCCAGGTAATTGGCAAGACTGCCAAATACACTTTATGGACTTCATATCGAACTTATGTGTCTCTACCTGAAACCTACTTATAGTAGGAGATATTAACCTACACCTTGAAGATCCTACCTCAACAAATGCCCAAGAATGCAAAGAATTCCTTCAACTATGGGATTTCCATAGACCAACTATACAGCAAACCCATATTAAAGGACATGCACTAGATATCATCACACACAAATTTGCCCCTGACTTAAATTTGACACTAACGGATATAAAATGGACACCCATACCGTGGTCCAACCACTATATAGCAAACTTCTCCCTCATATGGCGAATGAAAGAATCAACCCACAAACAAGAATGAACTACTTACACCACGAGAGGAAAAATAGATCCTTTAACATTCTGGCAACAGTTCTATGATAACGGATGGTCTACAAAGACAGATACAAACCAATTTCTCGAAGAATGGGACAATAGATGTAGAAACAGATAACATAGCAGCACTTCAAACCAGAACCTCACACAGAAAGAACTCAATACCATGGTTCAACGAAGAACTGAAAAAGCTAAAAACGCAAGTTAGAAGGCTAGAACGAGCATGGAATAAAAAGAAAGACGACTCCACATTCATCGCCTGGAAGCAATTACAAAGAAAATATAAATACACCACAAGACAAACTAAAAGACTATATTATAAAACTAAAATTGGACCAGACTATAAGGACACACACAAACTCTTCCAGCTAGTGAACAAAATACTAGATACTACACCGGTAACTTCTAACAGCACAGATAAACCAGCAGCAAACAATCTCGCGAAATACTTCAATGAGAAAATCACAAAACTACGTCTCCTGATACCTGGCAATACCATAAACTACGCAGAACTCCTTGATTGTCTAGACCCAAACCTTGGTGAATACCCAGCGGACAGAACCTGGACCAACTTTGAGACGCTTTCAGAGGACATCATCTCCCAAAAGCTCAAAAGGTTCGCCAAGTCTCATTGCAAATTAGACATATGTCCTAACAACCTAATAAAGTCTACTCCTCAACAATTCATAGCAGACCTCACGGAGCACCCGAACTACATGCTACAAAACGGACTCTTCCCAAAGGATAAAGGAAATATTTTACTCTCCCCTATACCCAAAGATGCAAAAAAAAGCACAAGCGACTTAACCAACTACCGTCCAGTAGCATCTATTCCTCTGATAACCAAATTAACGGAAGGAATGGTGACCAATCAACTCACTGACTACTTAAATAAATTCTCCATACTGCACAACTCCCAATCAGGATTCCAGTCTGACCACAGCACCGAAACAGTATTAGTTACTCTCATGACCAATTTTAAACAATTGATCGCAACTGGATACAACATACTTCTTCTACAATTTGATATGTCCAGCGCTTTCGATTTGGTTGATCATGGAATATTACTACACATCCTTGAATACTTCGGAATAGGAAGCAACGTCCTCAAGTGGTTCAAAGGCTTCCTCACCACACGATCTTACCAAGTGATATCTAACTCGACCACCTCAGACACATGGACACCTGAATGTGGAGTTCCCCAAGGATCCCCCCTCTCGCCGACTCTCTTCAACCTAATGATGACACCCTTGGCCAAATTATTATCTAATCAAAACCTCAATACATACATATATGCAGATGATGTAACGATCTACATCCCGTTTAAACAAGATTTAATGGAAATTACCAATGACATCAATCAAGGTTCCACATCATGCATTCATGGGCGGATGCATTTCAGCTGAAACTTAATGCTGAAAAAACACAATGCCTTATACTCACCTCACAACATAACACAAGCAAATTCACCACCATAAACACACCAAAACTATCCTTCCAGTATCGGACACTCTGAAAATTCTTGGAGTTACATCGATCGACATCTTACACTTGAAAGTCACGTGAAAAATACAACTAAAAAGATGTTCTACTCAATGTGGAAACTAGAAAGGATAAGACCTTTTTTCCCAAGGACCATCTTCCGCAACCTGGTACAATCAATAGTGCTTAGATTACTGCAATGCACTCTACGCTGGCTGCAAAGAACAAATCATCAAGAGACTGCAAACCGCCCAGAACACTGCAGCTAGACTCATATAAGGAAAAACAAAATATGAAAGTGCTAAGCCCCTGAGGGAGAAACTACACTGGCTTCCACTTAAAGAACGCATCATGTTCAAGGTGTGTTCTCTAGTTCATAAAATCTTTCACGGAAATGCCCCAGCCTACATGTCAGATCTGATAGACCTACCACCCAGGAACGTTAAAAGGTCATCCCTCACATTCCTTAATCTGCACTTCCCCAGTTGTAAAGGCCTAAAATATAAACTAACGCACAGGTCCCTAAAGTATTTGCAGGCTGAAAACCCTTGGGCAGGGAGGTCCCTAAAGTACTGAAGCAGGTGAAATTCCTTGGGTGAGAGGAAGTCCCAAAAGTATTGAATTCACTGTGATGCTGAAGCAGGGGAAAACCCTTGGGTAGAAGGAGTCCCTAAAATATTGAACTCTCCTGAAGGTAAAGAGGATAGAAGGTAGAAAATGCTGCTTGGTGACTGAACTGTGATGATGAACTGAAAGAACTGTTTGTCTGGGGAATTGAATTACTGTTTATTGTGCCCTGGATAAAGAGCCCAGACTGAAGCCTGTAAGCCTGTATTGAATCCTGGTATGTGCTATGCTGCTGTTGGAACTGTGTATTAGAAACCTGCATGGAATAAAAGTCCTTAAGATTGAAGGTACCTGGTTACACTGTATAATAATAACTGTTATCTCCTAATCTACTATCTACCAATAACGATACATTGTAAGCCACATTAAGCCTGCAAAGAGGTGGGAAAACGTAGGATACAAATGCAATAAATAAAATAAAAATAAAATAAAATAAGAGTGATCTTTTATGACATCAGTGAGGGACCAAATGCCAGCCCTTTTCCAAGCAGTCCAATTAATACAAGAATTGTTAATTTTGAACTTTGGATTATTCCAAATTGGAATGTATATGGAATGTGTTAAGGGGTGTGTGAGAACTGAATCAAGTTCTTTGAAAACTGTTTTAAGAGTTTTAAAACATTGGAAGAGATCATAGGCGCCCGGTATAAGAGGCTTGGACAGGCTAAGCCTCCCCTGCTGTGCTCTGAGAGGTTTAAATTGTTGATTTACCTCCATCCTCACAGCAGGAGCTGCAGTGAAAGCCCTCTAGCCTTGTGTAACCAATTGTAGAAATTGGTTTATGGTTTGTTTACCTTACTGCTGGGAGAGCAGGGGGGGTGGGGGGTGGTTGGCTGGGTTGCCAGGGAGATATTTAACGAGGATGACTTCCTGACCTGCACTGAGAACAGACAGCAGCAGAATCAGACAACCAGACAACAAAGGTAGAAAAGATCATTTTATTTTCATTATAGTGTTTGGAATATGTCCACTTTGAGAATCAGGTGCTCAACATTAAAAGTTTATATTCGTTTACTTATTTATGGCATTTTATCCCACATTAAACATGAATTAGGGTGTTTTGCGGCACTACATGAGAATTGTGATGATATGATCCCTTGTTTCATATTGTTGACGGTCTGCATTTTCCGTATGGGTGGTATATTGGTGTAATAGGTTCTGCCCAGTGTAATATTTATGGTACAGTAAGGTTCTGAGTGTGTTTTTGCACAAAGTTGTGCATAGTGTTTTGCAGTTGAGCGATTGTGGTTAGAATATGCTTTGAGCAACCACTTTATTCTTTCACATATGATACATATCTAATATCTAAATTTAATAAAAGGTATTAATTGTGACTTTTTTATTTATTTATTTTTTTCTGTGTGTTATTAGACAATTATGGATTTAAGCTCCACCCCTGGCCCCACTCATAACCCCACCCCCTTTAGCCTCCCCAAACAGTTGGGCCTATGGAAGAGATTTTAGTCTGTTGAGACCAGGGAAAGAAATGTGTTGGTGTATCTGGTTGCTTTAGTAGTTCAAGATGGAACCATGATGAAGTGTTGTGTTGTTCCTTATCATACGTAAAAGCTGAGTTTTGTTTTAAAAGAAAGGATATGTGGTATTCATAGAAACTAGGGAAATTGACACCTCCTTTTAGTGAGCAAGCTTTCAATTTGTTAACAGAAATTCTAGGTGTTTTATTACTCCTTAAAAATTGGCCAAGACCGAGCTCATTGTCTTTCCACCCAAACCCACTTCTCCTCTCCCTCCACTCTCTATTTCAGTCGATAACACCCTCATCCTCCCCGTCTCATCTGCCTGCAACCTCAGAGTCATCTTCGACTCCTCCCTCTCCTTCTCTGCCCATATCCAGCAGACAGCCAAGACCTGTCGCTTCTTTCTCTATAACATCAGCAAAATTCGCCCTTTCCTCTCTGAGCACACCACCCAAACTCTCATCCACTCTCTCATTACCTCTCGCCTTGACTACTGCAACCTACTCCTCACTGGCCTCCCACTTAACCATCTATCCCCCCTTCTATTCGTTCAGAACTCTGCTGCGTGTCTTATCTTCCGCCTAGACCGATATGCTCATATCACCCCTCTCCTCAAGTCACTTCACTGGCTTCCGATCAGGTACCACATACAGCTCAAGCTTCTCCTACTAACCTACAAATGCACTCAATCTGCAGCCCCTCACTACCCTCTACCCTCATCCCCCCTTACGCTCCTACCCGTAACTTCCGCTCACAGGACAAATCCCTCCTCTCAGTACCCTTCTCCACCACCGCCAACTCCAGACTCCACCCTTTCTGCCTCGCCTCACCCTATGCTTGGAATAAACTCCCTGAGCCCTTACGCCAAGCCCCCTCCCTACCCATCTTCAAATCCTTGCTCAAAGCCCACCTCTTCAATGTCGCTTTCGGCACCTAACCATTGTACCTCTATCCAGGAAATCTAGACTGCCTCAATCTTGATTGACTGCACTTTTTGTCCTTTACATTGTAAGCTCCTTTGAGCAGGGACTGTCCTTCTTTGTTAATTGTACAGCGCTGCGCAACCCTGGTAGTGCTTTAGAAATGTTAAATAGTAGTAGTAGTAGTATTAATTTAGTTTCAACTTTCTTATATATTGAAGGATTTAGTAATACAGGAAGCATACTAAGAATGTAATTAATTTTTGGCATTATCATCATTTTTATAGTTTCTAGTCTACCCCACCAGTTAAGCCTTAAAGGGGACCACTATTGAGTTAATATTTCAGTGATTTTAATTATATTATCAGAGTTATATTTAAGAGTGTCTTCAATAGTGGGGCTGAAAAGAACTCCCAGGTACTTAATTTGATTTTCATTCCATTGAAAATTATATTGTTTAATAACATGTTTCAGATGTACACAGTTTATAAGCAGAAGTTCAGTTTTGTGGTGTTTAATTTATAGCCAGATATTTCAGAAAATTTAGAGATTAAACACAGGATGTGAGGTATTGAGAAGGGAGAAGTGACTAATAGAACGTTGTCCACGTATGCTGCTAATTTAATATTTTGTTGACCTATTTTAGCACCGTGTATAAGGGGATGTTGACGAATAGCTATTAGTAATGGTTCTAGAGCTAAATCAAATAATAATGGTGATAAGGGGCAACCCTGTCTAGTGCCTCTTGTTGGTGTGAAAGGTTTAGAAATTACATCATTAATTTGAATATATGTAGTTGGTGAAGTATACAAGACCTTTATTATATTAATTGAGTCTTCAGATAAACCATACCATTTCAGTACTTTGAACAGATATGGCCATTCTATACGATCAAAAGCTTTTTCAGCATCTAGTCCTATTGCAACCAAAGGATCTGAGGTTTCTTGACCATGTATTAATATATTAGAGAAAATTCTTGTGTTATCTGAAGAAGATCTCCCATACATAAAACCAGTTTGATCTGGGTGTATGATTTTAGGTAAAAAAATGTTGTAGTCTCTCTGCAAGAATTTTGGCAAATATTTTGGCGTCTAAGTTTATTAAAGATAGTGGGCTATAATTTTGCACTAAACTGGGATCCTTATCAGGTTTCAGTAATACTATAATGTTGGCTTCAGTGAAAGAACCCTTGATGTTACCACTTTCTATCATGTAGTTGAAATAATCACATAAAATTGGAGATAATATGGATTTAAACGCTGCATACAATTCAATCGGTAATCCTTCTGGTCCAGGTGCCTTTTTAATCGCCATGCTTTGAATAGCAACATTAATCTCATTAACTGTGATCTTTTTTGAGAACATCTCATTATCTTCTTCTGAAACAGTGGGATGATCTAATTTTTCTAAAAAAATCATAATTTAATGACTCAACATCAATGTCTGAAGTATATAAATCTTTATAGAAAGATTGAAATCTATTTGCTATGTTTATATTATTTGTTAAGGGGACATTGTTCTCATCTTTGATTAAAGAGATGATGCTTTTCTCTTTACGGGCTTTCAGATAATTGGCTAGAAGGTGTCCTACGTTATTGCCTTCATAGTAGTATAATGCATTGTTGTTGAAAATATCCTTGCTAGCTTTAGTTCCTAGTAGAGTATTATATTTGAGTTTGGATGCTTTAAGTTTTTCTAGTATAAATATATTGTTAGTATCACTTATATGTGCTAGTTCTAAAGATTTTATTGTATTTTCTAATTCCAATATTTCTTTGTTTAATTCTTTATTTCTAGAGGTTGTAAATGATAATATTTCCCCTCTGATAAATGCCTTAAAAGCATCCCAAAAATTATACCAAGATGTATGACTTGGCAAGTTGAAGCTAAGATATTCATGCATCTTATTAGAGACTAGTAAAAAAAGGCCCGTTTCTGACACAAATGAAACGGGCGCTAGCAAGGTTTTCCTCGGAGTGTGTATGTTTGGGAGAGTGTATGTGAGAGTGACTGTTTGAGAGTCAGAGTGAAAGTGTGAGTGTGTGAGAGAGAGAGTGAGTCTGGGTGTGAGTGTGTTTGTGAGAGAGAGTGTGTGTGAGAATGAGAGTGTGTGCAAGTGTGTATGTGAGACACAGTGTGAGAGAGAGTGTGTGTGTGTGGGCGAGAGAGAGAGTGTGTGTGAGACACAGATTCTCTGTGAGAGTGAGTGTATGAGACCAAGCGAGTGTGTGAGAGTGAGAGTCAGAAAGACATTGTATATGAGAGAGAGTGTGAGCCCTGCCCTCCCAATCCATGGCCATCTGTCCCCTGCCCCCTCCATTCATCCTTTTCCAGCAATTCCCCTCTCTCCCTGAGCCCTGCCCTCCCAATCAATGCCCATCCATGCTCCTCTGTCACCTGTCCCCTCCATTCATCCCTATCCAGCAATTCCCCTCTCTCCCTGAGCCCTGCCCTTCCAATCCATGCCCATCCATGCTCCTCTGTCACCTGGCCCCTCCATTCATCCCTATCCAGCAATTCCCCTCTCCCTGAGTCCTGCCCTTCCCAATCCATGCCCATCCATGCTCCTCTGTCACCTGGCCCCTCCATTCATCCCTATCCAGCAATTTCCCTCTCTCCCTGAGGCCTGCCCTGCAATCCATATCCATCCATGCCCATCTGTCCCCTCCATTCATCCCTATCCAGCAATTCCCCTCTCCCTGAGTCCTGCCCTTCCAATCCATGCCCATCCATGCTCCTCTGTCACCTGGCCCCTCCATTCATCCCTATCCAGCAATTCCCCTCTCTCCCTGAGGCCTGCCCTGCAATCCATATCCATCCATGCCCATCTGTCCCCTCTATTCATCCCTATCCAGCAATTTCCCTCTCTCCCTGAGTCCTGCCCTCCCAATCCATGCCCATCCATGCTCCTCTGTCCCCTGCCCCCTCCATTCATCCCTTTCCAGCAATTCCCCTCTCTCCCTGAGGCCTGCCCTCCCAATCCATGCCCATCCATATTCCTCTGTCCCCTGCCGCCTCCATTCATCCTTTTCCAGCAAGTCCCCTCTCTCCCTTCCATGACCCCCCCTCGCATCCATGCTCCTCTCTCTCCCATGTCCCAGCCTGGCCCGCCCTCTTCTCCCCCCCATCTTCGCATCCATGCATCCCTTTTTTTTTTTTTTTTTTTAATTTACCTCCGTGGCGGTTCCGGCAGCGAAGCGTCAGGGAAGGAGGCGGCGCTCCCGACGTCTAGCTTTCCCTTCGCTGTGTTCCGCCTTCTTTTGACGTCATCCTTGACGTCAGAAGAAGGCGGAACACAGCGAAGGGAAGTCTAGACGTCGGGAGCGCCGCCTCCTTCCCTGACGCTTCGCTGCCGGATTTTTTTTTTTCCGCCCTCGACGTCATGACGTTTGACGCGAGGGCGGGGCAGAGACGGCTGGCTGGCTGGCTTGAAGGCTTCACACCACGAATCCACGAACCCTTCAGCCTGGGAGTGACGTCAGATGGCTTCATGGCTTCACAGAACGTTGTCCTCAGAACGTTGAGGGTGCGTTTTATTATATTAGATATTTTCTATAAAACTAGGATTAGTTAATAATGTGGAATTGAATCTCCAGCAAGGTTTATTTGTTGGTGTTTGGGTTATGTTGAGCTGTAGTGTAATATGTGCGTGATCAGATAATAAGATATTACCAATGTCAGTTTTAAGGACGTCAGGAATCAAAGATGTCGATATTAAAAAGTAATCTATTCTGGAGTATGAATTATGGGGATTAGAATAAAAGGTATAATCCTGTTCAGTCATGTGTGTTGCTCTCCATATATTACAAAGTTTAAATTGTGATATTAAATCGAGAAGATTTTGCGTTGCTTTAGGTGGTTTATAAGTATATCAGTGGCGTAGCCAAGGGTGGGCCCGAGTGGGCCCTGGCCCACCCACTTCGGGCTCAGGCCCACCCAGTAGCAGCACACTTATAATGTGACTGGCAGGGATCCCCATGCTCCACCAGCCGAAAACTCCCAACAACTGTCCCTCCTGCATACCTTGTAAATAGCAGATCTTCACCTGCAGCAAAAAGTGACTGATACATACTGCTCGCACCAGCCCCACAGCCTTCCCTTTGACGTATTCCTGCCTATGCGGAAACAGGAAGTTGCATCAGTGGGAAGGCTGTGGGGCCAACATGAGCAGTGTGTATTAGTTGCTGCTCACTGCTGGTGAAAATCTGCTATTTAAATGGTATGCGGGGGAGGGGGGATGTTTGAGAGACCCTATGGCATGCAGGCGAGAGAGGAAGAGACCAAATCACTTGTGGGACAGGGAGGTTCTTCTGCCCACCCATCTTGGGCCCAGGCCCACCCAAAATTGTGTGTCTGGCTACGCCCCTGAAGTATATGTAGATTTTCTATCAATAGAGGAGTTTAATATGAGATTAAAGTCACCCCCTATAATACAAGGTGTGTCACCTACAGCTGCTAACATATCTGCTAGGGACAGAAAAAATTCAGGTGAATCTAAATTTGGTGCGTAAATGTTAACTAACGATATTATTTTGTTGTATATTTTTATATTAATGTTAGTCCATCTGTCCATGTTATCATTTTTATGGGAGAGTATTACCAAATCCTTATGTTTTTTTTTTATTAAAGTCATGACACCATTTTTGTTCCCTATTGCTGATGAAAAGATAGGAGGAAGGACATTTTTTATGGAAATCTTATTAGCTTCAGTATCTGATAGATGGGTTTCTTGTAGCATAATTATATCAGGGTTTAATTTGGTGATATAGTTCAGGATTTTTTTTCTTAATAGGATTTTTTAGACCCTTTACATTAAAAGAAATTATTTTAATTACCATAGAAATTATTTATGTAATATTCTCGACGACTTAGTCTGATGTAAACTCCTTGACTTGTAGAGAAAGAACAAGCATTATTTAATAATTGTTTATTTATTTATTTATTTATTGCATTTGTATCCCACATTTCCCACCTCTTTGCAGGCTCAATGTGGCTTACAATACATCATGAATAGTGGAAATATATTAGAGAATAGACATTTAGTGTTACAGAAGGATCATTGGGCAACATGATAGTGATGAAACATGATAGTAGTATAACAAGCAGATATTATAAGACAGTTCTGAATGTAATTGTGAGATAAAATAGTTTGAACATGTAATGATGCTAATCTTGTGCAAAGATAACAATAACATAAGCACAAGTGTAATGAAAAAGGATGATAAGCACATATTAAGGTGAGAGAAAGAATGTTACACCTATGAGACTCCCACCATTGGAAAAAGAGCATAATAATATGTAAAACAGTAACATTGGTGGTTAATATGTCTTTTGATCATATTTGATATCAGAGATTGTAGGTAGGTGAATAAGGAAAATACGAGATCCTAAGTAATAGTGTGAGAGAGATAAGAATAGAATGACAAAAACACCACTTTGCAGATTGTGTAGTGTTGTAGGCACTGCTGTCAAAGATACTTAAACAGTAAAATACCATTTAGTTTAACATTAAAGTATTTGATCTTATTGATAAGGTGTCACTATCACTTTATGTTATCTTGACACCAAAAGCCATGTGAACAATATTAAGCAAGAATTCTAGACATCATATCATTCAATTAAGTAATATATAATGTCAGATTAAGATGTTTAGCATACAATTCTAGCTCCATTCAGATGGAGGTATACAGAAAGAAAGAGACCCAGTTCTCAGATATCCCTCTTTTGATTTTGATATGCACTGCAGTGTTAATAAGCAGCACGTTGGAGAAAAGTTATAATATTATAAATATTGCTATCAGAGGAAGTGATTGTGACATCATAACATCTGTCTCTAAAATCATGTAATATTCTCTGGTAAGAAAACTCAAGCACCATGCTACACAAGTTTGGTGAGCGCTGTATCCATGTTAATTTTAGTACGAGTACGATACTCTAAGTAACAGCGCTGAAAAATATAATAAAGAGAACAGAACTGCCATGTTGTAACCTGCATAGTTTTGTAAGCCCTGCTATTAAGGATGAATTAAGCAGTAAAATACCATTTAGCTGATCACTACTGTATTTGTGTCTTATTGATAAAGTGTCATCAGCACTGTATGTGATCTTAACATCAAGAGTCATGTAAACAAGGAAGCAATTTAGTAAGAGATAACACCTAACTTAGGTGATTAGCAAGCAATTCTAGTTCCATTCAGATGGATACATAGAAGAAAAAGGATGGTTAAATAATAGTTTTGTACTTGCTGTTGCGTTGTAAATCATCTGAGTTAATCTCATTATAGTTCTTTCTCTAAGGCTTGATAGTAATGCAGAGAGTGCAAAAGAAAGTTAAACCATAAGTCTTTGAAGTTGAAATTGTTTTTGACTCAATTAGCAAAATCATATATTTTAACAACTCACAGATAATTTTGCGCACTTGACTCGATATCATTTACACAGCACAGGGAGAGGATAAACTCCAAAACCCTTGCTGTCAAATTTGGTGAGATCCGTGGATATAATAGCAATAGTATGATTTTTAGATCTAATATAGCAGCGCAGGAAAAAAGAAACCGCCTAGCGGCTGACTGTATAACACCACAAACGCTGTCCTCAAAGTGTAATTAAACCTCAAAAATAAAATTCTAATATAGCATTACCTAGATTGCATCTGATCTTAGACGGGGCATAACTTTGTTTTGTATTGCAAACATGTTAATAATACACAAATATTTGAAAGGTGTAAATTTGCAGAAAAACATTTTTCAGAGACAGGAAGGTGGTAGAACTAGAGGACATGAATTGAGATTAAAAGGGGGCTGACTCAGGAATAATGTCAGGAAGTATTTCTTCACTGAGAAGGTGGTAGGTACCTGGAATGCACTCCCACCAAAAGTGGTGATGAAAACGGCAACAAAATTCAAAAATGCGTGGGATAAACACTAAGGAATCCTGATTGGAAGGAATGGATCCAAAGAAACTTAGAGGAGATTAGGTAGCAACACCGCTAATTGGGAAGCAAAGTCAGTGCCAGGCAAGATGTCTAAGGTCTGTGCCCTGATTGTGGTTGAATAGATGTGGGTGTGCTGGAGTGGAGCTTTTCAGGGACTTTGACAACTTTAGAAATTTTGAAAAAGGACAGTGCTGGTGGGCCCTGAAAATGGCAAGGACAAATGAAGATCAGATATACATATGAAGTATCACATCATAATCAAAATCATCCTTTTTCATTACACTATTAAGAAAAAAACTTATTACATAGGGCATCTTGTTGGGCAGACTGGATGGACTGTACACATCTTTATCTGCCATCATCTACTGTTACTATGATAAAAAGGTTTAAACACAATTCACATGGACAGAACCCTTTTCAAAGAAAGGGACGCTGTAGAAATAGGGGACATGATATGGAACTGTAAAGAGGGAGATTCAGAAGCCACATTAGGAAACATTTCTTACAGAGAGGGTAGTGGACAGAGCTGTGGCTAGTTATGTGCAGCTTGTGAGGCTACACAGGATGCAAGGGAAGCCAGGGTGCCAAAATTGTGCCTCACTCATTGGCTTCCCTTGATGATGTCATGCAGATGAGTTGGGTGGGAGCACAAGAGGAGCACTTGGGGGTGTATCTCTCAGGGCGTGTTTGCGACTTGTGACATTCCTAGTGGTAGATGTCTGGAATGCATTCTCGGAGAAGGTGGTGGAGCTGAAAATGGCAATGGAATTCAACAAGGCATGTGAGAAACACAGAAATTCCCTTACTGGCAAGAAGACGGAAGCCAAGAAGAGGTGTTTGAGGGAGTGGGAAGGGAACCTGAACAGTGCAGTAGTTATCACCCTAACCAGTTTACTGGACAGACCAGATGGATTATTTTGGTATTTATTTGCTGTCATCAACTATATTGCTATGGCTGTCTGATGAAATTCAGTTGTAAAAAGTATGGAAAGACTCTCAGGGTTGGATGAGTGATATTGTGGGTGGAGGTAGGATGGATGGCAGCATTTCATGTTTGCTTCGTGGTGCTAATAACACAAATATTCCATTACTGGACACTTTGCTGCTGTTTCTGAAGTTTCCTTGTGGATTTTTCATTTTCTGATTTACTGTGTTTTTTTAATGCTTTTCACTGATGAGTAAGACCCTAGTGGTCTGGGAGATGTTTTTCCATCTGGTGACTTTTCATATAAATATTGAAGCCAAGTTTCCATCTTAACCTTTTGAAAGTAACAACAAGCATTGCCAACTCCTGAAAAATAGTTTTACTGCAGTTGGCACCAGAGGTATTACTGGACTAGGAGCAGGGGGTACAGTATGGAGGTTTCATAGAAGATCTCATAGTGGGAGGAAGAGTGTTCTCCTTTGAGTGTACTTCAGAACAGGGGTAGCTGTCTGCTTGGAAGATGTCATTAGCTCCTTCAGTCCAAAGTGCATCACTTAACAGCTTCTACACAATATCAGAGGAAAAAGAAGGTATACACAGCAACATTACAGGAGGCATTAAGACATTTACAGACCTTATGGACATGTCCATTGTTTAGCATTTTTTATAGGCAACTCATAGATAACAAACTTGCAAATAGAATAGTAAGGGGCTTAGGCTCTATCATTTTAGAAGGACAGTATTAAAAACTGTGCTACCAAGTAACCCTATTCAAAGAAAGAAACTTTTGGTCAATCCTGGATTTTGAAGTAGCTTACATCCTGATGCACTGTGATTTTTGTAGGTCCTGGTTCTATCATTTGACAGCAGTACTGTAGGCACCATAGCATCAGGATAGTGATTCAGAAATCCAAAACTGGCTTGTATTTTTCTCCTTGAATTAAATCACTTAGCATGTTCTTTTGTTTCTTGCCAAATGCAAACCTTCTTTCACTTGGCTTAAATCCATGTTCAGATCAGCAAATTTGATTCAGAGTTACTTGGAAAATCAAATCTTCCTTTAACCTGATTCCATTCTGACTCATTCTTTCTATTTTAGAAGATTCCATATTTATAGTTTGGTTTGGATTTATGTGACTATTCACAGCTTCCAAGTGTGTTACCTCTCCAAGTACTCCCCAGTTTGGTTAGGGTGGCTTACTAACAGTTGAAATGCTAAGAGTTGCTATATCAGTATTTTTATGTAAGGGATATATGGGAGACTATGGTGGGTCTATATACAAGACAGTTAAACCAGGATAGTGGAAAACTCAAAAAGTATTTGTTCATATACTGTCAGACATCAACTAGAGCACTTTCAGATAGATGACAACAGAGGCTATGATAGCAACTTCACATTAACATTACAACATAAAGAATCAAAGGAACAAAACATTATTCTGATAGCAGGTTCAGGCTTTGAAAGCAGTCTGCAGGCTCTGTATTTCCTTTTTATGCTCCATCTTGGGAATAGAGGCTGGCTGTGAGTTTTAGACCCTCTGGCATGGAATTATGCAACAAATTCCTGCAGCATTTTTAAACTGTCACCTCAAAGATTAGTCTCCAGCTGGCAGGTTTAAGTATTTTGATAGGCAGATGATCTATAACCTCCCTCAATGTCTCTCTCTCCTCCCCCCCTTTTCAGCTGTATTAGTGTGGTACTAGGGAAAGGCAGAAATTCAAAGAGGTAAAGCTGTCTTTGGTGGCCCACACCACAGGAAGAACTAGATTCAAATAAAAGCAGAGGTCTGAGAGGCAGACATATCTGAGTGGGTCAGTCATTGAAGATCTAAAAGGCTGGAACTACTTTGGCAGCCTTAGGAAGACTGAACTCAAAAAGAGACAAGAGGGCTGTGTACAGGTTTGCGGTAACAGACAGCCTCTATCTAATCAGGGACTTTTTAAAGGCTTATTCATATCATACAGCTTTTCTGTTAATTTTAGGATTTCCCCAGTGCTGCAGTGCTGAATTAAGGCATATGCAAACTAAGTATATATCTGGGGCCCTGTCAGATGTGCCCAGGACTGAAGAAGCTAGGATTGTCAACTGTCTGTTTTTCTCTAGAATTCTATAGATTTGTAAATTGTCTCACAGCTAGAAGGTTGGCTAGAATGTCAATATTTTTCAGAGTTTAGCCCTCTGGACTCACCCAATGGGAAGGCTGCACTAGTCATAGGGTTAGGGAAAACAGAGCTCTGCACAGGGCTTTAGAGAGAGCCAGTAGAACCAGTAAGTGTCCAGACTCCAGTGTCATTGGGGAGGAGGGGTTTACTGAGAAGCAGGGGTCTAGCTACCATTGCGTGAGCCTGGCAAAATGCCCAGAGTCACCCAATGGTAGGAGCTGTCTGAGATTGATCCCTCCTCCTGAAAGTCTGGCATCTCTCCTTTTCTCTGCCCTCCTGCAAATCTGGTATCTCTCTAACCCTCCCCCCTTGGGGGTCTGGCTTCTCTCTAACCCCCAACCCCCAGCGGGTTGTCAGCAGAGGCAGCGATCAAAGCAGGCTGTCTCTGCCTGGCTTCACCAGGGCCTTTCCTCTGCTGCATCAAAGAGGCAGGATGGGACAGAGGAAAGATCTTGGCAGGCTCTTTTGATTGCTGCCTCTGCTGGCAGCCCACTGTGCATTTTGAGGACTGTAGGGGTTGGGGGGTAGAGAGATGCAAGACCTGCAAGGGGGGAGGGTTTAAGAGAAATGCTGAACCCACAAAGGGGGGAGGGGAAGAGATGCTGGAGCAGGGTGGCGGGAAGCAGAGGGAGAAGAGAGAGAGACTCAGAGCAAAGGAAAGGGAAGGGAAGGGGGAGAGATGTTGGACCTAGGGGAGAGAGAGGAAGCAGAGGGAATATATATATATATATATATATATATATATATATATATATAGAGAGAGAGAGAGAGAGAGAGAGAGAGAGAGAGAGACTGGGGAAGGGAGGAGGCGAGATGATGGACCTGGGTGGGGGAAGCAGAAAAAAAGAGAGAGAGAGACCTGGAGCAAAGGGGAGGGGGAGAGAGATGCTGTACTGGGGATAGAGAGAGAAAGATAGAGGCTGGGCCAGGGAGAGGAGGAAAAACACTGGACCAACAGAGAGAAAGACACACACACACACACACACACACACACACACACACACACACACACACACACACACACACACACAGATTCTGGACCATTGGGGGGGGGGGGGGTTATGGGAAGGGAAGAGAGAGGGGAGAAGCTGGACATGAGGCTGGGACAGGGACACAGAAGAGATGCTAGGCATGGAGGGAGCATAGGGACAGAATCACAGAGAAGTGATGCTGGACAAAAGAAAAGGGAACAGGTAGATGTGAATTGCTTGTTTACTGCTTCCAAAAATATAGGACTACGGGGCATACAAAGAAATTACTAAGTAGTAAATTTTAAACAAACCAGAGAAATATTTCTTCATTCAATGTTTAATTAAACTCTGGAGTTCATTGCCAAAGAATGTGGTAAAAGCAGTTAGCTTAGCAGGGTTTGATAATTTTGTAAAAGAAAAGTCAATAAGCCATTATTAAGATAAACTTGGAAAAATCCACTGCTTATTTCTAGGATAAACAGCATAAAATTTGTTTTACCCTTCTGGGATCTTGCTAGGTACTTGTGACCTGGATTGGCCAGTGTTGGAAACAGGATACTGGGCTTGATGTCCCAGTAGGCAATGCTTATGTACTTAGGGATAGGGACACAAAAGCGACATGCTGAATATGGAGGGACGATAGGGACACCGAGAGGGCAGTTGTTGAATGTAAGGAGAAGATAGGGACAGGGACACACAGGGGAGATACTGGACTGGATGGATAGGGATGCAGAGGACAATGAATAGAGAGAAATGTCAAAAAGAGAGGAGACCTTGGAAAGAGCGTAAGAAAAAACAGAACAGCAGAAAAGAGATACTGGGACCACAGCAATACTCAGACATAAAGGTAGAAAAAAGTATTTTTTTCTGAATTTATTAATTGTAATATGTCAGCTTTAGAAACTGTGCATCTCCAATAACTTGCATTTCAGTTTCTATTTCTACTACTACTACTACTACTATTTAACATTTCTAAAGCGCTACTAGGGTTATGCAGCGCTATACAGTTAACAAAGAAGGACAGTCCCTGCTCAAAGGAACTTACAGTCTAATGGACAGTATGTGCGGACAGACAAATTTGGGCAGTCTAGATTCCTGGGTAGAGTTGAAATGGTTAGGTGCCGAAGGTGACATTGAAGAGATGGGCTTTGAGTAAGGATTTGAAGATGGGCAGGGAGGGGGCTTGGCATATGGGCTGAGGAAGTTTATTCCTAGCATAGGGAGAGGCAAGGCAGAAAGGGCGGAGCCTGGAGTTGGCGATGGTGGAGAAGGGGTCAGAGAGGAGGGATTTGTCCTGTGAGCGGAGGTTTCGGGTAGGAGCTTACGGGGAGATAAGGGTAGAGAGGTACGGGGGGGGGGGGGGGGGCAGCAGATTGAGTGCATTTGTAGGTTAGTAGGAGAAGCTTGAACTGTATGCGGTACCTGATCGGAAGCCAGTGAAGTGACTTGAGGAGAGGGGTGATATGAGTATATCGGTCTAGGTGGAAGATAAGACGCGCACCAGAGTTCTGAATGGATTGAAGGGGGGATAGATGGCTAAGTGGGAGGCCAGTGAGGAGTAGGTTGCAGTAGTCAAGGCGAGAGGTAACGAGAGTGTTGACGAGAGTTCAGGTGGTGTGCTCAGAGAGGAAAGGGCAAATTTTGCTGATGTTATAGAGAAAGAAGCGACAGGTCTTGGCTATCTGCTGGATATGTGCGGAGAAGGAGAGGGAGGAGTCGAAGATGACTCCGAGGTTGCGGGCAGATGAGACTGGGAGGATGAGGGTGCCATTTACTTAGATAGAGAGCGGAGGGAGGGGGAGTGGTGGGTTTGGATGGAAAGACAATAAGCTCTGTCTTGGACATGTTCAGTTTCAGGTGGCGGTTGGACATCCATGCAGCAATGTCGGATAAGCAGGCCGATACTTTGACTTGGGTTTCTGCAGTGATGTCTGGTGTGGAGAGATAGAGCTGGGTGTCAGCGTAGAGATGATACTAGAAGACATGGGATGAAATCAGCGAGCCCAGGGAAGAGGTATAGATCGAAAAGAGAATGGGTCCAAGGACAGATCCCTGAGGAACTCCAGCAGAGAGCGGGATGGGGGTGGAGGAAGAACCATGAGAGTGTACTCTGAAGGTACGGTGGGAGAGATAAGAGGAGAGCCAGGAGAGGACAGAGCCCTGGAACCCAAATGAAGACAGTGTGGCAAGAAGTAAGTTATGATTGACAGTGTCAAAAGCGGCGGATAGGTCGAGGAGGATGAGGATGGAGTAGTGACCTTTGGATTTGGCAAGGAACAGGTCATTACAGACTTTAGTGAGTGCCGTTTCTGTCGAGTGTAGAGGGCGAAAACCAGATTGAAGCGGATCAAGGATGGCATGAGAGGAGAGAAAATCGAGGCAGCGGCTGTGAATGGCGCATTCAAGTATCTTGGAGAGGAAGGGTAGGAGGGAGATGGGGCGATAGTTGGAGGGACAGGTAGGGTCAAGTGATGTTTTTTTTGAGGAGTGGTGTGACTACAGCATGTTTGAAGGTGTCAGGGATGGTTGCAGTGGAGAGAGAGAGGTTGAGGATATGGCAGATGGAGGGGGTGACGGTAGGAGAGATGGTGTTGAGTAAGTTGGTGGGGATGGGGTCAGAGGAACAGGTGGTGCATTTCGAGGAGGAAAGAAGGCGGGCGGTTTCCTCTTCGGTGATATTAGGAAAAGAAGAGGCCTGGGTTGGTTGGTTGGTTGAGGGAGTAGGTTAGAGGAGGAGGTGGTTTGGTAGTAAATTCGAGGTTGATCTTCTGTACCTTATCGCGGAAGTAGTCAGCCAGTGATTGAGGAGAGAGTGAGGGGGGTGGGTGGGAGCGGAGGGCACTTTGAGGAGGGAGTTAAGGGTGGCGAAGAGCCGGCGAGGGTTGGAGCTGAGGGAATTAGTTAGTTGGGTGTAATAGTCCTGTTTGGCAAGGAATAGGGAGGACTGGAAGGAGGATAGCATGAATTTGTAATGAATGAAGTCTGAATGTGTGCGAGATTTCCTCCAGAGGCATTCAGCAGATTGGGCGCAGGAGCGAAGGTATCGGATGCAGGGGCTTAGCCAGGGCTAGGGATTAGTTCGCCTTGTGGGACGGGAGATGGATGGTGCAAGGGTATCCAGAGCAGATGAGAGAGTGGCATTGTAAGTGGAGACAGCCCTATCGACAGACTCAGAGGACATGATGGAGGGGAGGAGATTAGAGATACTAGAGGATAAGGTGGGAGGGTCAACGGCCTGGAGATTCCTGAAAGTAGTGGTTAGTGTAGGGCGGGGCTGAGGGGGAGGGAGATGAAGTGTGAAGGTGATCAGGTGATGATCTGAGAGAGGAAGATCTGAGGTGCAGAAGTTGGAGGGTGAGCAGGTAGAGGAGAGGATGAGGTCAAGACAAAGGGTATGATACATACCTGTAGCAGTTGTTCTCCGAGGACAGCAGGCTGATTGTTCTCACGACTGGGTTGACGTCCGCGGCAGCCCCCACCAACCGGAAGAAGCTTCGCGGGACGGTCGGCACGCAGGCCACGCCCACCGCGCATGCGCGGCCGCCTTCCCGCCCGTGCGTGACCGCTCCCGCCAGTTGAATGACAAGCAATAAAATATGAAACACACAACTCCAAAGGGGAGGAGGGAGGGTAGGTGAGAACAATCAGCCTGCTGTCCTCGGAGAACAACTGCTACAGGTATGTATCATACCCTTTCTCCGAGGACAAGCAGGCTGCTTGTTCTCACGACTGGGGTATCCCTAGCTCTCAGGCTCACTCAAAACAATAACCCAGGTCAATTGAACCTCGCAACGGCGAGGGTACAACAGAAATTGACCTACGAAGAACAACTAACTGAGAGTGCAGCCTGACCAGAATAAATTCGGGTCCTGGAGGGTGGAGTTGGATTTACACCCCAAACAGATTCTGCAACACCGACTGCCCGAACCGACTGTCGCGTCGGGTATCCTGCTGGAGGCAGTAATGAGATGTGAATGTGTGGACAGATGACCACGTCGCAGCCTTGCAGATCTCTTCAATAGTGGCTGACTTCAAGTGGGCCACCGACGCTGCCATGGCTCTGACACTATGAGCCGTGACATGACCCTCAAGAGCCAGCCCAGCCTGGGCGTA
This sequence comes from Microcaecilia unicolor, assembly GCF_901765095.1. Classification (NCBI taxonomy): domain Eukaryota; kingdom Metazoa; phylum Chordata; class Amphibia; order Gymnophiona; family Siphonopidae; genus Microcaecilia; species Microcaecilia unicolor. The sequence goes on from NC_044037.1 coordinate 128,731,699, forward strand.
AGTGAAGGAAATGCAATCTGCTAGCCAATTGGAGATGGTGCGTTTCCCGACAGCGACCCCTAGCCTGTTAGGGTCGAAAGAAATAAACAATTGGGCGGACTGTCTGTTGGGCTGCGTCCGCTCCAAGTAGAAGGCCAATGCTCTCTTGCAGTCCAATGTGTGCAACTGACGTTCAGCAGGGCGGGTATGCGGCCTGGGGAAGAATGTTGGCAAGACAATTGACTGGTTAAGATGGAACTCCGACACCACCTTCGGCAGGAACTTTGGGTGAGTGCGGAGCACTACTCTGTTGTGATGAAATTTAGTATATGGAGCATGAGCTACTAGGGCTTGAAGCTCACTGACCCTACGAGCTGAAGTAACTGCCACCAAGAAAATGACCTTCCAGGTCAAGTACTTCAGATGGCAGGTATTCAGTGGCTCAAAAGGAGGTTTCATCAGCTGGGTGAGGACGACGTTGAGATCCCATGACACAGTAGGAGGCTTGATAGGGGGCTTTGACAAAAGCAAGCCTCTCATGAATCGAACGACTAAAGGCTCTCCAGAGATGGCTTTACCTTCCACACGATAATGGTAAGCACTAATCGCACTAAGGTGATTCCTTACTGAGTTGGTCTTGAGGCCAGACTCTGATAAGTGCAGAAGGTATTCAAGCAGGTTCTGTGCAGGGCAAGAACGAGGTTCTAGGTCTCACACCAAACGACAAACCTCCTCCACTTGAAAAAGTAACTCTTTTTAGTGGAATCCTTCCTAGAGGCAAGCAAGACCCGGGAGACACCCTCAGACAGACCCAACGCAGCGAAGTCTACGCCCTCAACATCCAGGCCGTGAGAGCCAGGGATTGAAGGTTGGGGTGCAGCAACGCTCCGTCGTTCTGCGAAATGAGAGTCGGAAAACACTCCAATCTCCACGGTTCTTCGGAGGACAACTCCAGAAGAAGAGGGAACCAGATCTGACGGGGCCAAAAGGGCGCTATCAGAATCATGGTGCCGCGGTCTTGCTTGAGCTTCAGTAAGGTCTTCCCCACCAAAGGTATGGGAGGATAAGCATACAGGAGGCCGGTCCCCCAATGAAGGAGAAAGGCATCTGACGCTAGCCTGCCGTGTGTCTGAAGTCTGGAACAGAACAGAGGCAGCTTGTGGTTGGTCTGAGAGGCGAAAAGATCCACCGAGGGGGTGCCCCACTCTCGGAAGATCTTGCGTACCACTCTGGAATGGAGCGACCACTCGTGCGGTTGCATGACTCTGCTCAGTCTGTCGGCCAGACTGTTGTTTACCGCCTGCCAGGTACGTGGCTTGGAGAAGCATGCCGAACCGACACGCCCAACGCCACATACCGACGGCTTCCTGACACAGGGGGCGAGATCCGGTGCCCCCCTGCTTGTTGACGTAATACATTGCAACCTGATTGTCTGTCCGAATTTGGATAATTTGGCAGGACAGCCGATCTCTGAAAGCCTTCAGTGCGTTCCAGATCGCTCGGAGCTCCAGGAGGTTGATCTGCAGATCCTTTTCCTGGAGGGACCACAGACCCTGGGTGTGAAGCCCATCGACATGGGCTCCCCACCCCAGGCGAGATGCATCCGTCGTCAGCACTTTCGTGGGCTGCGGAATTTGGAAGGGACGTCCCAGGGTCAAATTGGTCCGTATGGTCCACCAGAGCAGTGAAGTGCGGCAACTGGTGGAGAGGCGGATGACATCCTCTAGATTCCCGGTGGCTTGGAACCACTGGGAAGCTAGGGTCCATTGAGCAGATCTCATGTGAAGACGAGCCATGGGAGTCACATGAACTGTGGAGGCCATATGACCCAGAAGTCTCAACATCTGCCGAGCTGTGATCTGCTGAGACGCTCTGGTCTGCGAAGCCAGGGCCAAGAGATTGGTGGCCCTCGCTTCGGGAAGGTAGGCCTGAGCCGTCTGGGAATTCAGCAGCGCTCCTATGAATTCCAGAGACTGAGTTGGCTGGAGATGGGACTTTGGGTAATTTATCACAAACCCCAGCAGCTCCAGAAGTTGAATAGTGCACTGCATGGACCGGAGGGCTCCGGCCTCCGAGGTGTTCTTGACCAGCCAATCGTCGAGATATGGGAACACGTGCACTCCCAGCTTGCGTAGGTAGGCCGCTACCACCACGAGGCACTTTGTAAACAGTCGTGGGGCAGAGGCGAGCCCAAAGGGCAGCACACAATACTGAAAGTGCCGTGCGCCCAGGCGGAATCTGAGATACTGTCTGTGAGCTGGCAGTATCGGGATGTGAGTGTATGCGTCCTTTAAATCCAGGGAACATAGCCAATCGTTTTTCTGAATCATTGGCAGAAGGGTGCCCAAGGAAAGCATCCTGAACTTTTCTTTGACCAGGAATTTGTTCAGGCCTCTCAGGTCTAGGATGGGACGCATCCCCCCTGTTTTCTTTTCCACAAGGAAGTACCTGGAATAGAATCCCTGCCCTTCCTGCCCGGGTGGTACGGGCTCGACCGCATTGGCGCTGAGAAGGGCGGAGAGTTCCTCTGCAAGTACCTGCTTGTGATGGGAGCTGAAAGACTGAGCTCCCGGAGGACAATTTGGAGGCAGGGAGGCCAAATTCAGGGCGTATCCGTACCGCACTATTTGGAGAACCCACTGGTCGGAGGTTATGAGAGGCCACCTTTGGTGAAAGAATTTTAACCTCCCTCCGACCGGCAGGTCGTCCGGTACGGACACTTGTAGGGCGGCTATGTTCCCATGGATCCAGTCAAAAGCCCGTCCCCGGCTTTTGCTGTGGAGGCGCAGGGGGCTGCTTAGGCGCACGCTGTTGACGGGAACGAGCGCGCTGGGGCTGTCCCTGTGCCTGACGAGGCCTTCGGGCCGGCTGGTTGTACCTACGCTTCGCAAAAGAATAGGGTGCAGCCTGCCGAGCCCGGGAAAAACGCCCGCCCGCGGGGGCGGGTGCTGAAGGCGCCCGGTGGGAGAGCTTGTCGAGAGCGGTTTCCCGCTGATGCAGTTGGTCAACCATCTGCTCGACCTTCTCGCCAAAATATATTATCCCCCCGGCAAGGGACGTCAGCCAGTCTCTGCTGGGTGCGGTTGTCCAGGTCAGAGGCACGCAGCCATGAGAGCCTGCGCATCACTATACCTTGGGCCGCAGCACGAGATGCCACGTCACAGGTGTCAAAAATCCCCCTGGACAGGAACTTTCTGCACGCCTTCAGCTGCCTGACCACCTCCTGATAAGGCCTGGACTGCTCCGGCGGGAGCTTATCGACCAGGTCCGCCAGCTGTTGCACATTGGTCCGCATGTGGATGCTCATATAGAGCAGGTAAGATTGGATGCGGGTCACGAGCATGGAGGATTGGTAGGCCTTCCTCCCAAATGAGTCCAGAGTGCGAGACTCCCGCCCCGGGGGCGCCGAGGCGGTATCCCTCGAACTCCGTGCCCTCTTGAGAGCAGAATCCACGACCGCTGAGTCATGGGGCAACTGGGGCCGCATGAGCTCTGGGTCAGAGTGGATCCTGTACTGGGACTCTGCTTTCTTGGGAATGGTGGGGTTAGTTAGTGGTCGCACCCAGTTCCGAAGCAGCGTCTCCTTCAGGACATTGTGCAGCGGTACCGTGGAGGACTCTCTAGGTGGTGATGGATAGTCGAGGACCTCGAGCATCTCGGCCCTCGGCTCTTCCACAGAGACCACGGGAAAGGGAATGCTTATAGACATATCCCGCACAAAGGAGGCAAAGGAGAGACTCTCAGGAGGTGAGAGCTTCCTCTCTGGTGACGGCGTGGGGTCCGAGGGAAGGCCCGTAGACTCCTCTGAGGAGAAATATCTCGGGTCCTCCTCTTCCCCCCACGAGTCCTCATCCTCGGTATCGGACATTAGCTCATGTAGCTGAGTCCGGTACCGGGCCCGGCTCGACGTCGAGGCACCAAGGTCTCGGTGTCGTCGAGCGGTGGACTCCCGCGCCGGCGGGGACGGAGCTCCCTCCATCGACGTCGACGGAGACTCCACCTGCGTGGCGGTCGAGACCGGTACCGCAAGCGGCGGCGGTGTCGACAGCCCCGGCGCCGGGCTAGAGCTCGCCGGCGCCACAGTCATCGGCGCCGGGGGCGCAAGCACCCCCGACGCCGGCACAGCCTGGCGCATCAGCCCTTCCAGGATCCCCGGAAGGATGGCTCTGAGGCACTCGTCCAGGCCCGCTGCCGGGAAAGGCGGTGGGGCCGGTAAGGGTGTCGGTGCCAGAAGCTGCTGGGGGCCAGGAGACGGCACCGAGGTGCCGGAACCCCGACGCGTCGGTACCCTCCACCACCGACGGAGATCTCTCCTCTCTGTGATGACGCTTCGGCGTCGACTCCTCTTCAGGGTGCACCGAGGGCTCCCGGTGACGGCGCTTCTTATCTTTTTTCCGGTGCACGTCACCGGCGCCGGAGGGCATGGAGGAGGAGGAGGTCGATCCCCCTCGGTCTCGAGGTACCGGGTCCGACAGGGTTCGGTCCCGTGGCTCACGAGTTGAGGGAGTGACCGGGGCCGACTGCCCACGCGGCCTCTCAACCCCACTCTCACCGGCAGACCGGCGGGCCAACGGGACCTGTTCTCCTGGGGTCGCTGCCATCGGTGCCGATGTCTCGGGCATCGATACCGGTACCGAAGAACCGGCCTTCGATACCGATGCCGTCGAGGTCGACGTCGAGGGGCCGGCGCAAGTTCCAAAAAGACGGTCCCGCAGAACTTGCCTCGCAACCTGAGTCCGTTTCCGGCGACCGAGACACAAAGCGCACGACTTGAGATTGTGCTCCGGCCCGAGGCACTGGAGGCACCAAGCGTGGGTGTCGGTCTGCGAGATCGGCCGGCCGCAGCGACCACACTTCTTAAATCCACTCGGGACCTTCGAGGACATCGACGGAAAAATCGCGTCGGCGAAGTCAAAGTCGGCAATGGTGGCTAAAATCACACCACGAAAAAATCAACCGACCGAGCGGCCACTAGGCCGCAACGTGGCGTCCCCGCTAGAAAGCGAGGGAAAAAGGGGAGCGCGTGCTCCACACGCGCAAAAAATTCTTTTTTTTTTTTCTTTAAAACAATACAAACAAAAACAGAGGGAACCGAACGGTCCAAGCGACGATCCGCGTAAACGCGGTCGAAAATCCGGCGGCTGAACAGAGAGAGAGGCAAACGCACCACTCTCTCAGTCGCGGAAAAAAAGTAACTGGCGGGAGCGGTCGCGCACGGGCGGGAAGGCGGCCGCGCATGCGCGGTGGGCGTGGCCTGCGTGCCGACCGTCCCGCGAAGCTTCTTCCGGTTGGTGGGGGCTGCCGCGGACGTCAACCCAGTCGTGAGAACAAGCAGCCTGCTTGTCCTCGGAGAATGGCCAGTTCGGTGAGTGGGGGTGATGGAGCTCAGCTGGAGGTTGAAGGAGGATGTCAGAGTGAGGAACTGAGAAGCGTAAGGGTCTGATTGGTCGTCAACGTGTATGTTAAAGTCACCAAGAATGAGGGACGGAGATGAGGGTTCAAGAAAAACGGAGAGCCAAGCATCGAAGTCGGTAAGGAAGGAGGGGAGGGATTTATCAGGGGGGCGGTAAATAACTGCAACTCTGAGTGGCAGCGGGTAGAATAGACGGATGGAGTGAACTTCAAAGGATGAGAAGCAGTGAGATTGCGGTAGGAGGAGGGGTTGAAAACTACAGGCAGGTGAAAGTAGTAACCCGACACCTCCTCCGCAGCCGACTGGGCGGGGAGTGTGGGAGAAAAGATAACCTCCATGGCATAGGGCCGCGACTCAGGCCGAGTCATCGGGGGTGAGCCAGGTTTCAGTTAGGGTGAGCAGATGAAGGGAGCGGGAGATGAAGAGATCATGGGTGAAGGAAAGTTTGTTGCACACCGAGCGGGCATTCCACAGGGCACACGAGAAGGGGAGGGAAGAAAGGGGAATGAGGGGAACAGAAATGAGATTAGAGATATCCCGGAAGCGTTTGGATGGATAAGACGAGGGCATGTGGGGGGGGGGGCCTGGATTGGGATTGATGTCTCTGGCAGATAGTAGGAGAAGGAGCAAGAGAGAGCGGAGGAGGGTGGGGGAGGTAGGGCGACGAAGGCGATGAAGACAGGATGAGCTTAGTAGGAATGGGGATGGGCTAATGGCAGGAAGGATGTGTTGAAGGTTGAAAGCTAGGAGGGAGGGGGGATAGGAGAGATGGTGAGGTGGTGAGGGACGGGGGTGGGTAGGGTAATGCAGTAGTGAGTAGGACGGGAGGGGACATGGATGGGCAATGAATTCCTGTGGTGGACAGCGGTGGGGGAAGAGAGAAAAGATTAGGAAGGGACAGGGCGATGAAGAGAATGTATATAGGGGCCATGGTCAGGGAGGCAGGCAGTTGATGGGTGAGCTGGTAGGCAGATGGGTTAATGGGCCGGCAGGCAGGGAGGCAGTAAGGTAGTTGTGCAGGTTTGAAGGCAGGCGGAAGGCGGGGAGGCAGTTAGGTAGTCAAGCAGGCTAGATGGCAGGCAGGTAGTTGATGGGTTGATAAATAGACGAGTTGATGGTCTGGCAAGCAGGCAGGTTGGGTTGATAAATAGGCAAGTTGATGGTCTGGCAGGCAGGCGGATTGGTTGCTGATGAGCAGGCAAAGTGATGGATTGACAAGCATGTAGGTTGGTGGCTGGTAGGCAGGCAGGCAGGCATGCAGGTAGGCTGGGGTGGATGCGATGGGACTGGAACAGGCTGGACGAAGGACTGGAGACAAGCTGGAACAGATGGACAGGCGGATGGACTGGAGCAGTAGGACTGGAATGAGCTGGAACAGATGGATGGACTGGATCAGTAGGACTGGAACGAGCTGGAACAGACGGATTGGAGCCAACTGGGACAGAGGGACAGGTATAAACTGGAATAGATGGACTGGAACAGGCTGGGACAGCCTGAATGGGCGGACTATTACTATGCCAGATTTTCTATATAGGTCTGGAATGCATTTTTTTTGCAAGGTTTATTTACTGAAGCTCTGGAGGGATCCCTCCTCCCTGCCCCCCTCCCCACTACCTTGGTAAAGATAGCATTATAGGTGCCTATTCAGTCTTAGCTACACCACTACTGAGAAGAGGTAAGAATGTAAGAGGAATGAGTGAAAATCTGAAGGACCTACTACTGCACACTGAGAAAAAGAGAGGGCATTAAGAGCAAGAATTGTAGATAAAGGTGGACAAAGCTGGGTGGAATGGAAAGGATGACTGAGAGAGGCCTATGCAGAAAGCCTCATAGCACAGCCTGCACTCTATCACAAAATTACCACTAAAAAAATACTGTGGCATGCTATAATCAATGATCAGACCCATTACTCCCACGTTAAAATCATGGCAGTAATATGCAGTTCAGTGGCGTAGCCTCAGGAGAACTTTGGGGGCCTGGGCCTGTCAAATTGGATTCGAGCCCTTCAAGGTCTGCTGGTTTGGCTAGCAAGACTTGAAGCATGATCAATTTCACTAAAAAAAACAAGCATGCAGCCTGTGGGGAAAGTAGGGTAGGCGATGTGGCAGTGAACAGAGCTGGAGGAAGGCTTCTGCTGGTGGTGTTTGGGGACCCTTGCCAGCCCAGATATGTGGGGTTGTGGTGGAGGGCGGAGAGAAGCAGTAGGGAGGGAGGGCAAAATGTGCCCCCTCACTTTGCTCAGACCCCCCCCCCCCCCCCCCCCCATAATTGAGGTCTGGCTACATACCTGCTGCTGTTCATTGCTAAATGTCATCTTTCCTGTCAGTGCCTAGGCAGTGACAGAAAAGGTGATAGTAATAATAATAATTAAAAAAAACCTGCCGGCACCCCTGCAGCTATCCATGGTAGTCTAGCAGCCATCCTCCTTCTCCTTTACCCAACCAGTTCCTAACTCCCCTCCCCATCCCCCAGCAGTAAAGCATATAGATACCTGGTAGTCTAGTGGGCCCCCCATCCCATAATCTGAACTCCCCTGCTCCCAATATCAACACATCAAAATCCCTGATGGTCTAGTGAGCCCCTCCCTTCCCCACTCCAATCCATCTGCCCCTGACTGTAAAAGAAACCTTTCTGATGTCTAGTAGCACCTCCCTAACCCAGCTCCTTTTTAAAAAATCTTCAAATCTGTTTATTAAAAATTTAAAACATAGAGATAACAAAAGCAAGATGATATCAGCAGTTACAAAGATTACAATAATAAAACAAAGTTTGACATCATGTAAAGAGCTTGGATTCTTATAGCTCTTCACTGTTAAAGGTAATAAATCCTCCCTAATTCATCCCCAACACAACCCACACTATCACCCTCCCTCCACCAAAAGTGATCCCCATAAGTCAGTATTTACAATCATAAATCATTAAGAACTAAGTTACAGCATGAGAGAGAAGGGTTTGCACATATGGTTCCCAAATAGACCAGAATTGTTTCTTATGTTTATTAGTAAGACATGCATTATGAGTTTTCATCATTATTAATGTATGATGTGCCCCCCTCTAATGCCAGAATGTAGGCAAATGGTGTTAGGTCCAGTTTTGTAAAATACATTTTTTGCCAAATATAAATGCTTTATATAAAAGAGAATGCCCACTACTAGAATGGGGACTGTGTTCCAGTTTCCCAAATAAAATACCTAAGGGAGAGGGTATAATAGATTTGTCTAATAGTTTCTCCAAATAAGTGAGCAACTGGATCCAGAACCATTGTATAGTATTACATGACCAAAGCGAATGAGATTGTGTACTATCCTTTTTACCACATTTGGACAAATAGAAGAACTCACAAATCCAGCATAATAAGCTTGTTTCTGTGTAGATTGTACTGTGTACTACTAATGAAATTTGCTTTATAGCTAGCTATATCAGCCCCCTGCAATCTGATACCAAGTTTTAGTTTCCATTTCACCTAGACGATCATAATTTTTTATTGGGGAGATAATACCAATGCTTTATATTGTTCCGAGATAGAGACCTGTGAGCGATTAGGTGAGGTAAAAAAAAAAAAGCAGACAAAGTTTGAAACATGCCCCTTGAATAGCTACTCCTCATCAGCATGGAGATATAGGGGCTCATTTTTGAAAGAGAAAAATGTCCAAAAAGTGGCATAAACCGGCAGATGGATGTTTTTCTCACAAAAACATCCAAATCGCTATTTTTAAAACCCATTTTTTAGATGTTTTTCTATGCTGTTCATCTGCAGTGCATCCAAATGATAAGGGGGTGTGTTGGGACATTTTAAGAATGGAATTTGGGCGTTCCTAACACTTGGACATTTTTCTGCCATAATGGAACAAAACAAAAACGTCCAGGGTTAAAAGTTGGACTTTTTGGTCTAGACCTAACAACTAAGCCACAAAAAGTGCCCTAAATGACCAGATGGCCACTGGAAGAATAAAGGAACGATCCTCCTTACTCTCCCAGTGGTCACTAACCCCCTCCCATCCCCCAAAGATATGAATGAAACAGCATATACCTGCCTCTATGACAGCTTCAGATGTTATGACCAGTCCTATTAGAGCAGCAAGCAGGTCCCTGAGGTAGCTTAGTGGTTGGTGCCATCCACTGTAGAGAAGGGGGCCCAGGCCCATAATTCACTCTAACTGTTACACTTGTGGTGGAAAGTGTCAGCCCCCCCCCCCCCCCCCCAAATTCACCAAAAACCTACTGTGCCCATATATAGTTGATACCTACAGCCATAAGGGCTATTGTAGTAGCATATAGTTAGGTACAGTAAGTTTTTGGTGGGTTTTGGAGGGCTCCCCATACAATATAAGGGGATAAGGACACGCTGTGTACCTGGGACCTTTTATGTGAAGTCCACTGCAGTGCTCCCTAGAGTGCCCCCACTTCTCCGCTGGGATGTCTATGCAGCTCTTCCTACATCCCAATGGCTTGATTTTGTGCATTTTTCACTTGGACTTTTTTTTTTTTTCCAAAATAGTCCAAAAAGATAGACACAATAAGCACAAAACATCTAGAAAATGTGTAGGAAATGGTCATTTTTCAACCAAAAAGATAGACATTTTTCAAGTTCAAAAATGGCCATGTTTACCACTGGATTTTTGGACATTTTCAGCAAAACATCCAAAGTTGGATTTAGATATCATATTGAAAATGCCTCTCCACATGAAATAACTGAAGATAAGCATATAAACCACTATTCAAGACACCAGGATTTTAAAATAAAATATTAAATGGTTTCAAATTGCCCTCTTCTGTTAAAAAGATCAGCTACATACAGCAACCCATGATCTGAGCATCCATGAAAAACTATATTTTCCATCTTTAGTGTAAAATTCAGATTGCCAGGTAAAATATCTGTATGTACAGAGTCTTGTTGCAAGAAAAGCAAAAGGGTGGTCCAAGGTTCTTGCCTAGATTTCAACAAAACATTTTGTTTAAGAGCTTGTGGCAAGTTATCTATGGTAGCATGCAACAAGAAGTGAGGATGCAAGGGCAGAAATAAGTCCCGTTCTACAGTCCAAGGAGTAAAGTCTTCTGAGCCTATCACCCAATCATTGAGATGCCATAAAAGAAATGCTATGTTATAGACCTGCAGATCTGGGAGGCCTAAACCACTTTGTGCCCAATTTCCATACAGAAATTCCATTCTAACTTTGGGTTTCCCCCCTTCCCCCTTCCAACAGAATTTTGTTAGCTCATGTTGCAGCACTCATATATCCTGTCATGTTACCCAGATTGGGACATGTTGAAGTACATACAACCAGTGTGAAAATAACACCATATGGTGTAAACTAATTTTTCCATTTAGTGAGAGAGGAAGAGTATTCCAAATGGTAAATTGTTGTTTAGTATATTGTAAAAGTGATGCAATATTGATATAGTAGTTTGGGGTTATCAGGAAGCTGGATACCTTAATATCTAAAGACCTCAGAAGTCCATCATAAGGGAAACTCACCCACCCATTCTCCTAAGTTGGAGGTGAAGTTGGTAAAAATGCAGATTTACCCATATAAAGCTTAAAGCCTGAAAATTCCCCATATTCTTTAAAGCTTTCCAAGAGTACTGGAAGAGATCTAGTGGAATAAGACAAGTGAAATAATAATTCATCTGCAAAGGCTGATATTTTGAATTCAGTCTGTCTGACTTTGATATCAGTAATTTCTGGGTTAGATAGAATATCTCTGATCAATGGATTCAAGGTCAACTCAAACAAAAGTGGAGACAGAGGGCATCCTTGTCTGGTTCCTCTAAAGATGACAAAAGATTCAGAGATAATATCATAACGTCAGACCATAGCCATTGGTGCCTGAACAGCAGTGCCAAAATGTCCCCCAATGCTATATTTGAATAAAACCTTAAACATAAATCCCCAGTCCACCCTGTCAAATACTTTTTCAGCATCAATACTGATAAGGGAAAGGGGAAAGGGAATGGGACTTATGTACCGCCTTTCTGTGGTTTTTCCAACTACATTGAGAGGTGTGGTAGCCATGTTAGTCCACTATTAAAGGTAATCAACAGAAATAAAACAAAATAAAACATGGAAAAGAAAATAAGATGATACCTTTTTTATTGGACATAACTTAATACATTTCTTGATTAGCTTTCGAAGGTTGCCCTTCTTTGTCACGCTGTGATTGGCTCAGAGACTTCCAGGTCTCTCAGCTGAGTGAAGCATGGCCAAAAAGGACGTTTTTATTATTGCAGGGTTGAATGTCCAAAAAAGAGCCTGCAGCATCGGAGCCTGTTTGATTTTTTTTAATAAAGCTTCGCTTTAAAAAAAAACGTCCATTTTGTGCGCCCCCCCCCCCCCACGCAATAATAAAAATGTCCTTTTTGGTTCTGCTTCACTCAGCTCAGTTGTGGCCGAGTGGTTAGAGCTGCGGTCTTGTAATCCAGAGGTGGTGTGTTCAAATCCCACTAATAGTTTTGTTAAAAAAAAAAAAAAAGACGAGCACTTGGATTTTTTTTGGCATGCGCAGAGCAGCCAGCATAACGCTTTGCTGCTCTGCGCATGCTTGACTGATCCACTAGAGCTCCCAATAGTATCTGGTAATGGTTCTGTTTTAGAACCCTTATCACAATTTGTAGACTACTTCTTATGCCCATATATACCTCTAATGCAATCATATGTCAGAGATCCATCTCATATTATTGCACTTCCAAAAGAATTTTATGGGGATCTTGAGGACATTATATTAGTGACCCTGGACATAGATGCTTTATATACCAATGTGCACAATTGGAAGCTTTATTGATTATTGAAAACAGTTTGAAGAACAGAAAAATCTTGCGACGAGTCTCCAATTTTTTGATTATCACCTTTGCAACCTTTGCTCTTACATGCAATTATTTTTCATTCCAGAAAAATTTCTACAGGATCACCCATATAAGACAGAAGTTGTGTTTTACAAAAACTACACTGATAATGTTTTTCTACTGTGGAGAGGAGGAGAGAAAAACTGCTGGAATTTTATGACTGGTTAAATAGACAGGACCAAAATGTACTCAAAGTTCAGTACAATACCCACGAGCTTCCATATCTTGATATACTGATCACTAAGACAACTATATTTTAGAGAATTTTGTTTTGAATAATCTGTGCTAGTGATTTCATCTTTTTATGCTAGAATTGTGTTAAAGGTGTTTTAATTGGAACTGTGTTTTAACTTGTGCCAAGTGTTTTAAACCTGTGACTTAATCTGGTTACATTGAATCTGGTGTCTGTTTTCATTAGAATTGTTTGCCATGGATTGTTGTTTTTGTTTGATTTTCTGTATTTTGTTTTGAAAACCTTAATAAAAATATGGACAAGAATTGTGTGTAGAATCTACACTGCCAGAGACTTAATTCAATCAGTTTTGGTTACATAGCATCTGGTGACTCATAGCTCTGGAGGAGGGGCAATTTTGTTTTGAGCTGTGTGGTAGAACCTAAGTTTACCTTGTGAGCTGGGACCTGCGCTGGGTATTTTCAGACTTGGTTTGACTGGTAACTGAGGTTACCAGTGGTGTGCTGGAGCCGGCTCGCACCGGCTTGCAAGAGCCGGTTGTTAAATTTTTAAAGCTCTTGCAAGCCGGTTGTTCTGGCAGGCGAGCCGGCTCCCAGGGATGGCGCAACCCGGCGGTAAGTGAGGTAAGCATGGCAGGAGGGCACCACAAGCCAAGCTTACCTCACCTTCCGCCGCTCTGGGGGGTTTAAATCGTTGATTTACCTCCGTCGCAGCAGCCACAGTGAAAGCCAGTCTCTAGTCTTCCCTTCATTCCTGTCAGTGCCCCGCCTTCTTCTGATATCATTTCCTCTTTCCGCGAGGGTGGGACACTGACAGGAAATGAAGGGAGGCTAGAGACGGGCTTTCACTGCGGCTGCTGCAACGGAGGTAAATCAACAATTTAAAACCCCCAGGATGGCAGAAGCAAAAAGAGGGATGTTGGGGGGGAGAAGAGGGTGGGCAGGTGGACATTGGAGCGGGAGGGCAGGGGAGAGAGGAGCATCAAAGCCATCGATGGATATGGATGGGAAGGCAGGGCCTAGGGAGAGAGGAGAAATTGCTGGACATGGAGGGGAGGGGAGGGCAGGGGAGAGAGGACAGCTGCTGGATATGGATGGATGGAGGGGGCAGGGGAGAGAGGAGAATCACTGGGTATGGATGGCTGGAGCGGCGGCAGAGGAGAGAAGAGAATTGCTGGGTATGGATAGCTGGAGGGGGTCAGGGGAGAGAAGAGAATCGCTAGGTATGGATGGCTGGAGGGGGGCAGGAGAGAGAAGAGAATCGCTGAGTATGGATAGCTGGAGGGGGGCAGGGGAGAGAAGAGAATCGCTGGGTATGGATGGCTGGAGGGGGGCAGGGGAGAGAAGAGAATCGCTGGGTATGGATGGATAGAGGGGGGGCAGGGGAGAGAAGAGAATCGCTGGGTATGGATGGATAGAGGGGGCAGGGGAGAGAAGAGAATTGCTGGGTATGGATGGCTGGAGGGAGGCAGGAGAGAGAAGAGAATCGCTGAGACAATTCTAGCATAAAAAGATGAAATCACTAGCACAGATTATTCAAAATGTCAGGAAGTATTTTTTCACGGAGAGAGTAGTTGATGCTTGGAATGCCCTCCCGCAGGAGGTGGTGGAAATGAAAACGGTAACGGAATTCAAACATGCGTGGGATAAGCATAAAGGAATCCTGTGCCGAAGGAATGGATCCTCAGGAGCTTAGTCAAGATCGGGAGGCGGGGCTGGTGTTGGGAGGCGAGGATAGGGCTGGGCAGACTTATACGGTCTGTACCAGAGCCGGTGGTGGGAAGCGGGACTGGTGGTTGGGAGGCGGGGATAGTGCTGGACAGACTTGTACGGTCTGTGCCAGAGCCGGTGGTTGGGAAGCAGGGCTGGTGGTGGGGAGGTGAGGATAGTGCTGGGCAGACTTATACGGTCTGTGCCTGTGCCAGAGCCGGTGATTGGGAGGTGGGGCTGGTGGTTGGGAAGCGGGGATAGTGCGGGGCAGACTTATACGGTCTGTGCCTGTGCCAGGGCTGGTGGTTGGGAAGCGGGGATAGTGCGGGGCAGACTTATACGGTCTGTGCCCTGAAGAGCACAGGTACAAATCAAAGTAGGGTATACACAAAAAGCAGCAAATATGAGTTATCTTGTTGGGCAGACTGGATGGACTGTGCAGGTCTTTTTCTGCCGTCATCTACTATGTTACTATGAGTATGGATAGCTGGAGGGGGGCAGGGGAGAGAAGAGAATCACTGGGTATGGATGGATAGAGGGGGGCAAGGGAGAGAAGAGAATCGCTGGGTATGGATGGATGGATGGAGGGAGGCAGGCGAGAGAGGAGAATCACTGGATATGGATGGATGGATGGATGGATGGAGGGCAGTGGAGAGGACAGTTGCTGGACATGGGTGGATGGAGGGGAGGGCAGGGGAGAGGACAGTTGCTGGACATGGGTGGACAGAGGGGAGGGCAAGGGAAAGGAAAGTTGCTGGACATGGGTGGATGGAGGGGAGGGCAGGGGAGAGAGGAGGGTTGCTGGATATGGGTTGAGGGGAGTGCTGGAGAAATTCTGGACATGGATGGAGGGAAGGGAAGACAGGAAGGAGATGCACATGGATGGAGGGGAAGGGAGAGAGAGAAGAAATGCTGGGCATGGATGGAGGGGAGGGAAGAGAGAGGAAGTGAGATGAACATGAATGGAGGAGAGAAAGGAGAAATGCTGGACATGGATGGAGGAGAGGGAAAGGAGAGAGAAGAAATGCTGGACATGGAGGGAATAGAGAGGAAGGAGATGAGATGAGGGAAAAGGAAGAGAGGAGAAAAACTGCACATGGATGGAGAAAATAGGAAGAAGCTGGATCCACTGGACAGTCAAGTCTGTAGAGGACCAGAAATGAAAAAGAAAGGAGGAAAGAAAAGAAATAAATGGAAAGAAAGCCCTGGAAATGGAGTCAAGGGAACAGATAGAGAGTAGCAGAATCAGATACTGGGCCAGCGTGATCAGAAAAACAAAGGTAGAAAAAATTATTTTCATTTTAGTGTTTGGAATATGTCCACTTTGAGAATTTACATCTGCTATCATATTTTGCAGTGTATAGCAACGTGTTTCTTTCTGTTTTTCTGGTATTGTGCTGCATGCAGAGTCTAACGTCTTAGGATTTGAATAGAGGCTATCTCTGTTCTGCATGTATGACTGCAAGGCCAAGTGTCTGAATAGGGATCTGTTTGTTAGGTTCTGAGATTTTGATAACACATTGTTTTTCAGAGTTGGCAAGACTGTCTGTTCTCCTAATTCCTGGTCAGTATGCTAATTTGGTTTGTGTTATTTTGGGTATACTGCAGAGATTTTTTTTTCCTGGTAAAGGGCTTCCAAAACAGACATCATGTTATGAGAATCAGGTTCTCAACGTTAAAAGTTTATATTTATTTACTTATTTACGGCATTTTATCCCACATTAAACATGAATTAGAATGGAACCTGGGAGCATTAATTTTTTTTTCCTGGAGAGATAATACATTGCCGCCCCCCCCCCCCCGGCTCTCTCCCTGGCTACAGCCAGCTCTGCAATTTGGGGGGGGGCGCAGAGTTGGACGGGTGGGCACAGAGGTGGACTGGGGAGAGAGCCTGTTGTTAAATATTTACCAGTACACCACTGCAACCACCCCTAGGTAAACTCCCTTATATAGGGCAATCAAGGGACAAGTATCTTCATTACACTTAATTGGTCAATCCTAATTCTTGTTATTCCCTCTCAGAGTTCACCTTTTCACACTTGTGAATCACATCATTATGACCTTCATTCAGTACCATATGTTTTCTGCTTTACTCCTAATGTAGAGCCCCTATGGGTGAGGTTTATAAAGAGGGTGGTACTATAATATAATCACGGTGTAGGTCCCACGGTAAGCACTCACCACTTAGGGAAGGTACAAAGAAAGATGGGGAAATTCTGTATATTATACAGTGTGCAATTCAAGATGTTAAACGAATTTCCCTAGATGTTACAAAATTTTAATGATGACAATTTTGCACACTAAATGTTGGATTTAAATAATTTATTGCACAAGATAGTTTTAAAGTGCAATGAATGTTTTATAATAACAAGTAAGTTCAACTCACAATAACTTTCAACTCTTGTATAATTTCAGGAAAACATATGCTGTGAAGCGATCCATTTCTATTCAAACCACAACTTAATGTAATATATGGTAACATATATTAAATGTTTTTTTTTCCTGGGGCTCTGGGGGGGCTGTTCCAGGGTTTTGGTGGATGCTACTGGCTGGAAAAGGTTTAAAGTTTAGTTTGGGAATTGTTAATGGAGTTAGCTGAAGAAAGTGTGAGATGTTTCTTAAATATGGTTTTATTTTTCAAGAAATAAACCATGATTAAGTGGGGATTGTACTTTAAAATGTTCCTTTCAGTTTTGGGTACAAGTCAGGTTAAAATTGACTTTGAAATTCTCTGTATAGGACGTTTTGCATTTACTTCTATGGGGGAGGGAGATTCTAAACAGATCAGAAAAAAAAAACCGTCTTTCTCTGACAAGCTGATTGGTTGAGTGATGTCAGATCCTCTAGGGGGGGGTGAGTTGCCAGGGAGACTGGAGTGAGCAGAGAGACCAGGGCTGTGAACATGGATTGAGAAAGAAAAAACGTATAGTGTGTGTCTGTGTAAAAGTAAGAATAAAAGTATGGATTTTGTGAGTTTAAAGTGAAATGTGATATTGAAAAAGGGTACTTTAATATTGAAAGTGAGTGAAGGTGAGCTTTGGTGCTGAGAATGAGATGATTTTGAGGCAGCCTGAACAGAGAAATCATATTAATTTGTTAATTCTGTTTAAGTTTGGTTCAGTCCTGTAAGTGATAGAATGCCATCTGGTTTTAATTACTCAAATGTCTAGCTTTTGCTAGACTAGAGGTTAGAAAGGTCAGAGAGAAATGAAACTTTCTTTGTCCCTTTTTGAGTGATGGATTGTTCATAGGTATTATTTACCACATCTGGATGCCATTCTAGCAAGGCATACTGGACAATCTCGAGGGGATCAGCAAGCAAGCTGTTTTAAAAGATTAGACTGAACACTGTTTAGAAGAAGATAGTTTAGATTTAGATATTCTTGATAATTTAGATTTTGTTTTATAAGGAATTCTGATTTCTGCTTATTTTAAAATATGTTTTATTCTGTTTAATTAATAAGTTCTATTTCTATGTAGAATATCTTTTCAATTCAGTGTCTGACTTTCAAGTGAGATTTGTCTGCAGTTTAAGAGGTCATCATCTGGTTTGAATTATCCACAGTCCTAGCTAGTTCTGTGTATGAAGCTAATAGGTGAAAGAGGTCAGGAAAAGTCAAGTCTTCTCCTTGATTGATTATAGCTAAGTGTAGGACTGGTCTTCTGAAAGTAATAACAAACCATGTCTGTGTGCCATTAAGCAAGACTGGCCCCTTGGCCCCTTAATGAATGCCAGAGTCCGGTTAGTCTTTTAAGCTATAACTGGGAATCTGAGAATAATAATAATAATAAAATGCAGGAGATAGGTGCCACATTGTCTAGTTTGAGAGGCCCCAGGTTATAGGTCAGTTTAGGAAATATCTCAAACCTATGTAACTGATATTTTTGAGTAAATGTGTAGAGATAATTAGTTCAAGACAGGGTAATCAATCTATTCTTTACCATCTGGTGAGAAAGGGGGGCTAGAAGGGTTTAAGACCCTATATAAAGGAGAGCAGAAGCAGCTTACATTAGAGAAGGAGCTGAGAAGAGAAGGAGCCAAGACAGGAGACACAAGACACAGAGAGCTGAAGAGAAGGAGAGAGCTAGCGCTGATGTTCTACTTTGTTTGCTGGCAAATAAAGAAGATTTCTCTCTCATTCTGGTGTGTGGTGTTTGACTCCTGAAGTACCACAGATTCTGCTAACAATAGTGGTAATTCCTGCAACAATTCCTGGTGTCAGAAGTGGGATACGAATCCTGCATCAATTTCTGGGGCCCAAGAAAAGAACTGACTGAGGAACATTGGCCGGGTATGTACTGTATTCTGTATTGTAATCCTAGCTAGGAAACTGTAAACCAGCCCCTCAAAAGTTGAGGGAAGGGGAGTCTGATCAACTCTCAGCGAAGGCCTTAGTACCTTCTAGTCTAGTGGAGACTAGCAGGGAAACCGCCAGAGCTTACCTGTATCTGAGAAATCTGAAATTGTTGGGTGGGATTTTTTGTACAGTGTGTGTGATGCATGAATGTTAAATGAGTGTGGACTTCTTATAGCTGCGGTTCCAGTTAACACGAGTTCAACTGGCCAGCGACGGAAGGAAGCGATTGTTGTTTGTCTACCTTGTGTCTCTGGACGTGTGGACCCCTTACCACACTTCCAAAAATGTTTCCTTCCTTTCTGTGTGTTGTAACTGTAAGCATTATGGGGGGACATCGTCTAGTCAAACTGGTACTCCCCTAGATTGTATGCTTAAGAATTTTAAGAAAGGATTTTTAGTTAATGATTATGGACAGACTTTAAGCTTAAGTACTCTAAGAACCTTGTGTGAAGTTGAGTGGCCATCTATGGGAGTGGGGTGGCCCCCTGGTGGCAGCTTAGATATTGAAGTAATCAGGAAGGTCTACAGCATAGTTGTAGGAGAACCAGGATATCTTGAACAACTCCCCTATATAGATTCCTGGGACAGCCTTGTGACTGACCCTCCCTCTTGGTTAAAAACTTATATGGGATCCCCGGTGAAGTTCATGCTGGGCCGCATTCAAAGAAAGATTATTAGAAAATCTAAACTGGAGGAGGGAAAGAGTCCCAGGAAGCCCACCATCCAATCGGTGGCTTCCGCCCCTACCCTGTCCGAGAAACCCATACTCTCTGATGACCCCTCAGATCTTGAGCCACCACCTTATGGCCCATTGTTGGGGTTCCGTTCCACCCCCAGAGATCCACGGCATCCAGCCCAAGCCTCTCCAGCACAGGCTTCTCTGGATAGTTCCTCCCCTTCTGTGCAAACCCCGCCACATCCTAGGTTGGACTTTTCAGCCAGCATCTACCCTTCTCTGCCACATCCTTCCCTGCTAACCTCCCATGACCTGCTTTGGGCCCCACTCCCTGACTCCTCAACTCCCGACAGCCCAGCCTCTCCCTCTAGTACCCCTCCCCACTCATCAGGGGCCCAGCATCCCTTTCAATGGACTGAATCACCTGTGATCACCTCTCAGTCTATGAGTACCCCTCCCCATCCCTCAGGGGTTCAACACACCTCCCCTGAATGGGTTAGACCCGCTGCAATCACCTTTGAGCATGATAAGGGGGTAGCTCCTAGCTCTACCTCAGGTTCCATTCCCACCTCCTCGAGAGCTCTGCCACTCCGTCAGGTAACCACCACTCGACCGGATCCTAATAATCAGGGTCAGGTTATACAGGCCTACCCTGCAACAATTTGAGCTTAAAAGTGAGTACTTCAATAAACAGACTGCCTTTTTCATGATTGTGTTGCTGAATACATGTGGGGAAAAACTGATGTATTTTGGGTGGGAAAGAGCTGTACTAATAGAAAGCTGTGAGAAGTTTTAAACCAAATTTAGTTTGGTTTGGAGTGAAACAGAGGTATGTATGTCCCAGCATGCAGTGAATGGAATGGTTAAGTTCTAAGGGAATTTAAGGTCATGGAAGGTGGAATGAGAGTCTGTAGGCTCAGGTATTAAGTGGACACATGGCTGCCTACTCTTTTTAGAATAGGGGAAAACAGTTGAGACTCAGGTTCTGAGAGACTGTGATTTCTGCTGGTAGTTATACTAAGTGAAAGAAACTATAAGGGTGTCAGGAAAAAGTGTGTAAGGATTTTAACTCTGACACAGGGGAAGGACTGAGAGGTGAATCTGTGATTTGAAGAAAGAAGCCATTAAGCTGTGTCTGGGGGGAAGGTGTGTTGTTTGTGAGAGTTCTGAGTTCAGTGCAAGCAAGGTTTGGAATCTGACTTCAGAATAAAGAAAATCCAGCACTGCTGTTGTCTGAGTGTGCTGTATTCTCCAGATTGATCTGATAGCTGTGAAGGGAAAAGTTATGCTTTTATGTGAAGTCTGTGAGATGGAATGTTGAAGCCTGCTGCTGCGGCTAAGAAAGCGAATAGAATGCTGGGTATTATTAGGAAAGGTGTGAGGATGTTATAATGCCGTTGTATCGCTCCATGGTGCGACCGCACCTTGAGTATTGTGTTCAATTCTGGTCGACGCATCTCAAGAAAGATATAGTAGAATTGGAAAAGGTGCAGCGAAGGGCGACTAAAATGATAGCGGGGATGGGACGACTTCCCTATGAAGAAAGACTAAGGAGGCTAGGGCTATACAGCTTGGAGAAGAGACGGCTGAGGGGAGACATGATAGAGGTATATAAAATAATGAGTGGAGTGGAGCAGGTGGATGTGAAGCTTCTGTTCACGCTTTCCAAAAATACTAGGACTAGGGGGCATGCGATGAAACTACAGTGTAGTAAATTTAAAACAAATCGGAGAAACATTTTCTTCACCCAACGTGTAATTAAACTCTGGAATTCGTTGCCGGAGAAAGTGGTGAAGGCGGTTAGCTTAGCAGAGTTTAAAAAGGGGTTGGACGGTTTCCTAAAGGACAAGTCCATAAACCGCTACTAAACGGACTTGGAAAAATCCAAAATTCCAGGAATAACATGTATAGAATGTTTGTACGTTTGGGAAGCTTGCCAGGTGCCCTTGGCCTGGATTGGCCGCTGTCGTGGACAGGATGCTGGGCTCGATGGACCCTTGGTCTTTTCCCAGTATGGCATTACTTATGTACTTATAACAGTGAGAAATAGGTTTTGTAGTGAGAAAACCTTTAACTTATTTTATTTCAATTAGAGAGTTTGGCCACAGTATTGAGAATTGGTTAATAGTCACCAGAGCCTGAACAAGAACAGAGGGAGTTCAAGGGTCTTGCCTCCATTTATTTTCTTTATAAGTGAGGTTTAGGGAGAAGAAATCTGGGGGAGTCATCCTCTGAAGGGTTCCAGATGAGCTCCAACGCAAAAAAGACATCACCTAAATAAATTCAACCACAGCTAAGTGACATTGCCAAGGGTGTTGAAAGAAATATATTATTTTTTTCACAACATTTTAAGGGAAAACAAAGGAACAGACCATCAGATATTAAAAATCCATGAGATCCCTGCAAAAACACCAATAGTGCACACAAAGAGACCAATTTCTACATCAGGAAAGAGAATAACCACAAATATCTGATTTTGATAAAAGACAATTTAAATACTTATCTGAAAAGGTTCTTTTCCGCCTTTTCAGGTGAAACAGACAAAGTTAAGGGTATACATGTAGTTCTACATTTGAATGTTGAATATGTTATTGCAGTTCTATTAAGCTTCACACTAATTGTGAATTTGAGTTTTATTTGAATGAAAATTTGCTTGCATTTGTATTCAATAAAGAAAGAGATAATTTGCAAATCTGAAAGTTTGGTCCTTCCATTTCAGGAACAAATCCTAAATTTAGATTCTTTTCCTCCTTTATTCTTTGAGAGTAAAGGACGAGGTTAGTTTATTTGTTCCACTCCCTCGGCTGTGAGTGTGTGTTCCCTGGATATTCGCCACGACTACAAACATCAGGTATCTGAGAGCACATCACTACAGTCCAGCCGAGAGGGGTGACAACAGTGGTGTGCTGGTAAATTTTTAACAACAGGCTCTCTCCCCGGTCCACCTCGGCGCCCCCCCCCCCCCGTCCACCTCTGCGCCCCCCAAAATTGCAGAGCTGGCTATAGCCGGGGGGGGGGGGGGGGGGCAATGCATTACTCTCTCCAGGAAAAAAAAAATTAAATGATCCCAGGTTCCAATCAAATTCATGTTTAATGTGGGATAAAATGCCATAAATAAGTAAATAAATATAAACTTTTAATGTTGAGCACCTGATTCTCAAAGTGAACATATTCCAAACACTATAATGAAAATAAAATGATTTTTTTTCTACCTTTGTTGTCTGGTGACTGTTTTTCTGATCATGCTGGCCCAGTATCCGATTCTGTTGCTATCTGTCCTCTTAACTCCGTTTCCAGGGCTTCCTTTCCATTTATTTCTTTCCTTTCCTCCTTTCTTCTTCATTTCTGGTCCTCAGCTTCTGCCTATTTTCTTCATCCATGTGCAGTTTTTCTCCTCTGTTCCTTTCCCCTCATCTCATCTCCTTCCTCACTCTTCCCTCCCCTCCATCCATGTTCAGCATTTCTTCTCTCTCCCCTCCTCTCCATCCACCCATGTCTAGCGACCCTGCTCTCCCCCTGCCCTCTATCCATCCATGCCCAGCGACTCCCTTCTCTCCCCTGCCATGAGAGCTTATCATATGTTTTCTTGAATTGTTAAAGCTTTTACCTCTACCACCTTCATTGGGAGGCCATTCCATACAATGCCTTACTTTCTTCAGTATGGCTAAGCTGCTTCTGCATCCTCCATATGGATGTGCTTTGCATCTGCACTGTGCCTCTGCTGAGCTTTCAGTGTATTTGTGGTGCAGAAAGCACCTCTTGAATTCATTGAGAGCTCAGTGGTGTGATGCAGATGGTAGGAAAGCCTGTTTTGCAAGGGAGGCAGCCAGGCCTAGAGACATGAAATCCCAGGTTGCAGGGTCCAATTTCTAGGTGTCATGATGACCTAGCGCCCAGAATTTATCAAGCCCTCTAAATATGCATTCCTAGACAAGAAGGAATATCACAGACACCAGGGGCACAAAGTGTTACACGGAGGACAATATATGGTAATCCCATGTGACAACTCTTTCTAGAGACAGGAGGGTAAAGCAGAATGGGAGAAGATGAAGAATTTTCCCAAGCATTGGTTTGACCGGTAGGTAGGTGACAGACCCGGGAAAGGAAAAGGCCATGGAGCAAGGAAATGCCTAAACTGAAGACTATGATCTGAGACAGGAGAAGAAAAGGAGTGCACAGCTAAGATGACAACATCAACATTGTCTCCTTAATTCAGTGGAGCTGGTCAGAAAGCCCAAACTACTGTCCAGAGAAATTAACTGAAGGAAGGGGGAGGGAGAATTAACAGGAAACAAAGAAAAGGAAAGCACATTTTATGCAATGTTGCTTGCTTGCATGCAGTTGTTCAGTGCCCAAAAGCAACAGCCAATCAAGAGAGCAACTATTGTGCAAAGCTGCCTGACTGGTTATGCAAGCGGCTATTGTTTATGAATGGTCATTTCTGGGCTGCATGGAAGGTATAGGAATAAGTTAAATGCATGAGGGAGGTGAATACCTACAGGCATTTATTTCCCATGAATCTAGAAGCAGGAGAAAATGCTTCTGGCTATTACCAAATTAACTGTACATAATTACTATCGGCAGTTTTTATTATTTGTCCCTATATAGCATTTTGACTGTTAGTGTGTGACACTGCACTGGCCCCTTTAACGGTTTTGATTTTTGGAATGCTGTAAAAGATGTTAAATGTGTTCATCCTTATATCTTCTGTTTTAAGATACTACCAGCACAGGAAGCTTAAGCGTTGCACCAAGTAGACTCACGGGAGTGCCCTGACGCCTGTCTTCCACCTGAGAATGAATGTTCCACACAGTGCCACCCCCCTCCCGAGTTCAGCGAATTCTCCTCCCTCCCTCCGGATCCGGTCCCTCACCGACTCCTGGCTTATCCTTTTAATTCTTCGGGGCAGGCAGGCAGTCTTGCCTGCACGCTACCAGCTGACTCTCCCCTGCTGCCGGTTCGTGATTCAAAATGGCCGCCGAGACTTCAGCATAAGTCTCGCGAGGCCGCCTCTGGAAGTCTCGGCGGCCATTTTTAAAGCACAAATCGGCAGCGGGGGAGAGTCAGCTGGCAGTGGGCAGGCAAGACTGCCTGCCCCGAAGAATTAAAAGGACAAGCCAGGAGTCGGTGAGGGACTGGATCCGGAGGGAGGGAGGAAAGCCAGAGCCGGCACGCGATTTTTAACAACCGGCTCGCAAGTCAGTAGAAATTTTAACTACCGGCTCTGGCTCCAGCACACCACTGGGTGGCAACATTAACACATCAGATAAGTACATTAATCAATTTTTCCTCTCTTTACCCAAAATTTCACCAGTTTTCATACACTTAAGCAAAGGAATTGATTCTTTGTGTTCAATTCTTTGTTTCAGAACCCAAATATCTACTTAAAGTGACTCAGACGGTTTATGAACTACTCTCAGCAATCAGGTAAGTACCCATATTTATACATAGTCCCTTAAATTACTGAAAGAGATGGTGGCTGGAACACTTAGCTGCTCTGTAGACTTTTCTTGTATGATGGTAACTTTGGTCTGTTGTGGTAGTTGGTGCACTTGTCGCTCCTGCGTTGATCCTCCTGCGTTGGTACCTGTGCTTTAATTAACTGAAAGAATTTGAAACCCTATCTCCCTATTTGACCAGAATTTTGTAAGGGTTTTCTTATTTTTAAGACTGTGGCCCACTTATCTAAATCAAATCAACAGATAATTATCTTCCCTAAAAATAAGACCTGTCTAATTACTTTTTCCCCTACCTATTGAGGAACACTTTTGGATTTCAGTAGGTCACACCTTATAATCAATCTTGCATTTCTCATTCCAAACAAGAACCATCCAGCAATAGACATAGACTTCACTCTTGCTGGAATTCAGGTTTTACAATATCTGTCATCAAATTCACTTTACTCACTTCACAGACCAATGTCCTCACAAACACACGGTTACACCAAGGACAACAGTCTCGCTTCAATTTTTAATCAGCACCAATTCTCACTGCAGACAGGTGCAAGGTGATCACAACCCTGCTTCGTGGCAGGTCAGTGGGAACACACCAGATTTGCATACTCACTGCCACTAGCCACCTTCACTTGTTACCAGCAGGTTATTATACAGCTTATAGCCTATTTCAAACTCCAGCAAGCCTTTCTGTATAACCACTTAGCAAATTTATCAGGTATACTGTGATTTTCAGTGTGATTATCAGCCTGTCAAGTCACACAAATTTCTTATACATACATGGGCAGATCATCTTTCATGCAGGTATATCTCCCCTGTACCTTCAGTCTCTCAGCTTTACTGAATTCCACTCTCTCTGTATCACCAGGTGTTCTGATTCAGTCAAATTATACTCTATTGAGCTTTTATTCCTCATCCACACTTAATTTCCCAAGCACACAGACAGAGCACCTCTCATAACGGTCCTGTCTCTCCTGTGTCTTCAGTTCCTCTCACCTTGTATCAGACAACTCTTTATTTAAGCTCTTTCTCCTGTATAAATCAACTCTTACACACACACACAGGTCTGTCCTCTCCTGTGTATTCAGTTCCTCTGACCTGGTCACCAGCTCTGTCTCCCCTAGCAACAGGACTGCAGCTTGGCCATCTGACCTAACAGCACCAATAGGACGCTAGCTTGTGGCAGGTGAAACAACTTTTATAGTTTGTAAACTTTTCCACAAACTCCATTTTGAAATCAAATTGTCCCATTAAAGTGTATGGAGAAAATGGATTTCTATACAAAACATGATCTAAATGAAATCACCAACAAGATCAACCAAAGCCTCCAAATCATGCACACCTGGGCGGATGCATTCCAACTAAAACTTAACGCAGAAAAAACACAATGTCTTATACTCACCTCCCAACATAACACAAAAAACCTCTCTACCATAATCACACCATACTGCTCTCTTCCAGTCTCACAAAACCTGAAAATTCTTGGAGTTACTATTGATCGAAACCTCACTCTCGATACCCACGTGAAGAACATGACGAAAAAGATATTCCACACCATGTGGAAACTCAAAAGAGTAAAACCATTCTTCCCTAGTACAGTCAATGGTAATAAGCCACCTGGATTACTGCAATGCACTATATGCGGGCTGCAAAGAACAGACTATCAAAAAACTCCAAACAGCCCAGAATATGGCCGCCAGACTCATATTTGGAAAAACTAAATATGAAAGTGCAAAACCCCTAAGAGAGAAACTGCACTGGCTCCCACTTAAAGAACGCATTGCGTTCAAGATATGTACGATTGTACACAAAATTATCCACGCAGACGCCCCGAACTACATGCTGAACCTAGTGGACCTGCCTCCCAGAAATGCCACAAGAACATCCCGCAAA
The DNA here is from genome assembly GCF_901765095.1 of Microcaecilia unicolor. Taxonomy (NCBI): domain Eukaryota; kingdom Metazoa; phylum Chordata; class Amphibia; order Gymnophiona; family Siphonopidae; genus Microcaecilia; species Microcaecilia unicolor. The sequence goes on from NC_044037.1 coordinate 128,758,213, forward strand.
TTTCTCAACTTGAACTTCCCCAGCTGTAAAGGACTAAAATACAATCTGATGCATGCCACCACCTTCTCCTACACGAACACGCAAATATGGAATGCTCTACCCACAGACCTGAAATCAGTTGTCGAAATAAATAACTTTCGCAAATCTCTGAAGACACACTTCTACAACAAGGCCTACAAGAAGAACCAACAGCTTCACTAATTCACTCTCCCAACCCAACCAGTTATGAAAATCCACTTCTACTATCAGTGGCGTAGCTAGGGTAGTTGACACCTGGGGCCGGTCATTTTTTAACACCCCCCTTCAAAATCCAGTACTAGGCATACCGAGAATATAAAACACTCAGGATCTCTAGAACAATTTTACCATACCATAAGCAGTAATTTCTACGAGTCACATAAGGAAAAGGAAAGCATCTTAAACACTACAGTGAGCACTAGAACATCAATTCGCCTATTGTAAAACGTAACCAGACAGAATAGTACAGATCGTCGATCCTGCACAGTCAATGCCAACTGAAAGCCGTGTCTTTTTCACAAACACAGATAAACCCTAAACCACTATAGAATAAGTAATCAAACTTTATATTTAGACAAAAATTAAACTGAACCCCCAAGAGGCCAGACTGAGCATACAATGCAACACCACAGAAACAGAAAATAAAATACCACCATTTTATTGGACTAATACATTTAGCTTTCAGAGACCAAAACCTGCTTCCTCAGATCAGATCAGTACAGTATAGTGATTTTACAATATCCTATCCTGGCCTGAGGAAGGGGGTTTTGTTCTCCGAAAGTTAGTCAAAATATATTAAAATTAGTCCAATAAAGATTACCTTATTTCCATGTTCTATTTATTAACATAGCTACAATACTACTTTATCCTAAAGCAAAAAAATAAAAATATATATTTTACTTGCAGTTTGTTGTCTCTGGTTTCTGCTTTCCTCATCTTCTTTTCACTGTCTTCCTTCCATCCAGCATCTGCCTTCTCTCTCTCTCCCTGCCATCCAGTGTCTGCCCTCTGTCTCCTGTCCCCTCCATCCAAAGTCTGCCCTCTCTCCCTGCCCCTTCCATCTAGGATCTGCCCTCTCTCCATGTGCATCTCCTTCCTTTGTCTTTCCTTCCCTCCATCCTTGTCCAACATTTCTCCTCTCTTCTCTTTTCCATCCATGTGCATTTCCTTCCTGACTTTCCTCCCCTCCATCCATCCATCCATGTCCAACAACTCTCCATTCTCCCCTGCCGTCTCCTCCATCCACCCATATCCTTCAAATTTCCTCTCTCCCCTGCTCCCATTCATCCATCCATATCCAGCAATTCTCCATCTATGTCCAGGAACTCTCCATTCTCTCCTGCTGTCTCCTCCATCTTTATTTATTTATTTATTTATTTATTTATTTTATTGCATTTGTATCCCACATTTTCCCACCTTTTTGCAGGCTCAGTGTGGCTTACAATATGATATGAATAATGGAAATACAATATGTTACAACTTGATTATGGATTACATTGTGCAGAGTTATGCGAGACAATCGAAGTATCGTTAAGAATGTAACAATGGGACATAGACATTGAAACATTGGAAGGAGACAATGGGAAGCTTAAAGGGCAGAATTAAGACACAAAGACATATGGTGTACATCTTTCTGTGAGTAAATGTATGAGTGATGTGAGATTATGGGGGATGAGAGATCAGAAGTGGATATATGGCGCATTGAAGATTGGTGAGTGTGGACTCTATGTGTTTTGGCTCTTTCCGTAAATTTTTTCGAAAAGATGGGTCTTCAATAATTTGCGGAAGGAAGCTTGTTCGTGAATTGTTCTTAGGTTGCGCGGCAGTGTATTCCAAAGCTGCGTGCTCATGTAGGAAAAGGTTGACGCGTGTAGAGTCTTGTATTTCAAGCCCTTGCAATTAGGGAAGTGGAGGTTGAGGTATGTTCGGGATGATCTTTTAGCGTTTCTGGGTGGCAGGTCTATCAACTCGGACATGTAGGCTGGGGCTTCACCATAAATGATCTTGTGGACTAAGGTGCATACTTTAAAAGTGACGCGTTCCTTAAGTGGAAGCCACTGTAGTTTCTCTCGTAATGGTTTTGCCCTTTCATATTTTGGTTTTCCGAAGATGAGTCTGGCTGCTGTATTCTGGGCTGTTTGGAGTTTCCTCAGTATTTGTTCTTTGCAACCTGCATATAGTGAGTTGCAGTAATCCAGATGGCTGAGGACGAGGGATTGCACTAGGCTGCGAAAGACGAATCTTGGGAAGAATGGTCTTATCCTTTTCAATTTTCACATGCAGTAGAACATCTTTTTAGTTGTGTTGTTTGCGTGGGTTTCGAGTGTTAGGTGTCGGTCGATGGTGACTCCAAAGATTTTTAGCGTTTCTGAGATTGGAAGATTTAGGTTTGGTGTATTTATCACGGTGAATTCATTTGTGTTGTATTGGGAGGTGAGTGTCAGGCATTGGGTTTTTTCTGCATTTAATTTCAGACGAAATGCATCTGCCCATGTGTTCATGATGTGTAGACTTTGATTGATTTCGTTGAAGATTTCTTTGATGTCTTGTTTGAAAGGGATGCATATTGTCCACCCATATCCTTCAAATTTCCTCTCTCCCCTGCCCCCATTCATCCATCCATATCCAGCAATTCTCCATCTGTGTCCAGGAACTCTCCATTCTCTCCTGCCGTCTCCTCCATCCACCCATATCCTTCAAATTTCCTCTCTCCCCTGCCCCCATTCATCCATCCATATCCAGCAATTCTCCATCTATGTCCAGGAACTCTCCATTCTCTCTTGCCGTCTCCTCCATCCACCCATATCCTTCAAATTTCCTCTCTCCCCTGCCCCCATTCATTCATCCATGTCCAGCAATTCTCCTCTCCTACCCCTCATCCATCCATCCATATCCAGCAAATTTCCTCTCTCCCCTGCCCCCTCCATCCATCCACCAGCAATTCTCCTCTCTCCCCTGCCCTCCCCTCCTCTCCAGTGATCTCTTCTCTCCCCATGCCCTCCCCTCCCATCCATGTCCAGCGATTCTCCCCACAGCCCTCCTCTCCGTTCCTTCCTGCCCTCCCCTCCATCCATCCACCCACGTCCAGCAATTCTCCTCCCCTGCCCTCCCCTCCAGCGATCTCTTCTCTCCCCCATGCCCTCACCTCCATCGACCTCTTCTCTCCCCCATGCCCTCCCTTTCTCTCACCCATGCCCTCCCCTTCTCTCACCCATGGATTTTGGGTGCGGGGGGGGGGGGTGCCCGGAAGCAGCGGGAGTGGCGGAGCACCCCCCCCTTGTGCTGACACCCGGGGCAGACCGCCCCCCCTTGCTACGCCACTGTCTACTATCACCCGCCCAATCACTTCCTCTTTCTTCCCTACTTAATCTCTTCACACTGCTAACTGTAGCTGATATTCTGGAATGACAATGTCATTACAAAACTATGTAAGCCACATTGAGCCTGCAAATGGGTGGGATAATGTGGGATACAAATGCAATAAACAATAAATAATAATAATAATAATAAAAGACACGATAAATTAATTACACTTTAATAAGAATTATACCATCATCCAGGCCACATTTTTCTGAATCCAATCCACGTTTTACATTTTTTTAACCATAAACAGGCACCATTTCACACCATTTTTATGTAAAAACCCCATTAAAAGTTAATGGATTTTTACCAAAATTTCCACATATGTGAGGCAACGTGTGCGCTCCCAGACACCATCGTCTGAATTTTAATAACCGTTATGAGAGCAGCGCACGATACTCCGCACCAAAAATACCAAATACCCCCCCCAAAACCCCTTCAAAATTAACTTTAAAAGTTTTTAAAATAATACAGTCCTCCTATCAGACCCTCCAGACCCCCTGACTATAAAAATAAAATTCCAAAAAAATTCAGGGAAGGCCCGAGCAAAATACACTACAAAAAGTCAAAACTTAAGCAAATTTAAATTAAAACGAGGCCATGGGACCTCTTACCTGACCCCTCTAACGTCCATCCTGGGGTCGTTTCACTTTTTCCGAGTCCCGGACACCCTCCGATGCTCCTCCGACTTTCTTCGGGCCAAAAATCAAAATCGAGGCCCAGGCTTCAGTTTGCGGCCTACCGGGAGCTCCAGCTTAATTGCGCATGCGCGCCAGTGGCGTAGCCAGACCTGACATTTTGGGTGGGCCCAGAGCTAATATGGGTGGGCACTATGGATGAGTAGTGTTTTTTGGGATATTACAAAATAATGCCTTAGAATGCACTTGATGATGGATTTCTAAGTAGTCTGCCCAACAGCTGCTCTGCATCAACATAAACCACATACAAACTTAATGGAGGGGAAAAAACAATATTTTTAAATATTAATCCATCAGTGCCATCATTTTGATTACAACTGGTAGTGGGCTTCTGGGTGGGGGTGGGATGTTCACTGCCTATGGCAAAAAAAAGTATATTTAATCATTAAATATACCTTTTTTTGCCCTAGGCAGTGAAGTACTTACCCCACCCAGAAGCCCACCACTAGCCAGCATTCTGATTACACTCTTGAGTATGAACACATTACATGACACGCTAAAATTTAAAAAATATATGTATTTTACCTGCTGGGCAGCTGCTTGCATGTGGTGTGGAAAATCACCCTAGCTCCTGTTCCTGTTGTGTGGGGCCGCGGGGGAGTGCTGATATGATCAATTCGAGAAATGAGAGGAGACTAATAAAATCATCTAGACCCAGAGAAGCCTGCAGCTGAGGCTGTACACCATTGAGTGAATACCTCCAAAAAGGTGACAAATTAATATAATGTGTGTACAGCCACATTACCCAGCCTCTGATCTCACCTGGGCCACAGGTTAAGCCTTTTCACCCACCTCCCCGGGCCAGTCTCTCTCCTCTCCCTGTGGGTCCGGCACTGCTCCCTCACCTGAAAATGGCAAGACCAATATGAAGTATCACTTCATACCATATGTAATGACTTTATCTGGCTGGGCAGACTGCATGGACCATACAGGGCTTTATCTGCTGTCATCTACTATGTTATCGCTCTCCTTCCCATGCGGTCCTGAAGAGCTCACACTAGTTGCCAGGGTCCTGTGGGCAAGAACTGGGCGGCCAAGAGACCTAGCTGGGCCCGAGAAAGGACCGGACCACTGCGCCCCATCCACTCAGACTGCTGCACCACTGGAGGGATGAGGCCCAGCTTCTCATTTGGATTTCCTCAGCTGCTGTTTTATTGCCAGCTGATCACAAGGCACATGTGAGCATATAGGCATGTATTTAATGCAATACAGCAGGGCGGGAGAACGAGGGCCAAACTAAGCTGTGTTCTGCCCCCTCCCCCTTTGCATTTCCCTGATTGCAGATGCTCTTTGTGCAGCAAGAAAATTGGTAGGGCCATGGCCTCTGTGACCCTCTCCATGCAATACAGACACACATATGGCCAATTAGCACCATTTTGAAAATGGGATCACTACTCCCTGCCCAATTTTGATTATGACAACCCTATGGATGGCATAAATGGAGTCCAGGAGGAAGGGGGACATAAGAGAATTGAGGTATTGAGCGGCAGTACTGGGTTTGCCTACCCCATGGATCCAGCACTTCTCTCCCTTCCCTCCAGCCCCTCCCCCAACAGCTCCAGCATCTCTTTCCCTCCAGCCCCTCTCTCCCTACAGCCCCCCCATATGTCCAGCACCCAGCCAGCCACTCAGCCTGCCCCTCCCACAGGGCAGCACTTCTCTCCCTTCCCTCCAGAACCCCCCCCCCCTCGGAAGGTCATCTCTGTCTTTTTCCTCCCTTCTATTGCTCCTTTCCCTGTGCTCCCACCTCGTTCCGCGAGTCCAGCACTTCAGATTTTTTTCTCCCTGCTTCTACCGCGCTGCTTGTGCTTCTAACTTAGTACTGGCGTGCACTGCGCAGCGATTCACACAGACACTGGCCTGGCCGGCTCCGAGGTTCCCTCTGCCACGTGCGTCCTGCCCTAACAGGAAGTTGCATCAGAGAGGGCAGGATGCGGAACAGCGAACCCTAAAGCCAGCTTGTGTGTGTGTGAATCACTGCGCACGCCAGTTAGAAGCACCGCGGCAAAAGCAGGGAGAAAAAAAAACTGAAGTGCCGGACTCACGGAACGAGGTGGGAGCACAGGGAAAGGAGCAACAGAAGGGAGGAAAAACACAGCGATGACCTTACGGGGAGGGCGGGAGGCTCTTAACTTGGAAGCACCGCTGCAGAATTAAAAACAAAACAAACAATTGAAGGACTCGCCGAGTGGGAGCGGAGGGAAGGGAGCGAGCCAGCTAGGGATGCAACTTGGGGACAGCGAGTCATTGCACCATTCCTGGGTGGGCCTTGGGTGGGCCCCTGATGTGCGCGCAAACCGGAGGCAGCCGGCTCTCTCTTCCTAGCGCTCCTCCGGCTCCGCGGTGGTGCACCATTCGCGCCAGTCATGTTTTTGCAGGCTGCTGCTTTCTCCGGTCCCTCTTCAGCCTCAGGACTTGCTCCGGTCCCGAATCGGGACTCAACACCATCGGAGCAAGCAAGCGCTGCCCACCAATGAAGAGGCTCCAGATGGGCCAAAAACGGCCTGAACAGCGTCAGACCCACGGAAGGGTCACAGGAACTTGGGGCACAACCAAAACGGCCCCCAAAGTGCCAGCTGGACCCCGGAGCTACCCAGGATGCCAACGGAGCACCCCAGAGCCCTTAAAGGGGAAGACATCAATTTTTTGTTATTTTTTTAAATACCCTATTTACACTAAGGCAAACTATCTGGAACCTTAGAGTTTGTCCTATCTGTCTCCAAATATCAGCCTTGAAAGAAGAGATCAACAGGAATAGATGGGTCACAGTAGGGTCTGGTAGACTAAGATCTGTGACACAGAAACACTTGCCCTTCCAAGCTTTGCCCCTGTCAAATTCTTTTCCAGCGTGGCATCATTATGATGGTGAAAAAAGAAGTACTGTGGTAGAACCAGAGGCAATGAAAGTAGCACAACCCCAGAAACATCCCCCAACTGATGACAGAATTGTGAAAAGCAGAAAATTATTACTGCTCGGAGACTCCATTATCAGAGGCATTAACTTAGGAACACAGTTCAGGGGTTCCAACGTAGTGAAATGTCTTCCAGGATCTTCAGCTACAAGATGTACAGACCAAATACTGAAAGTGATCCGAGAAGAGAGCGAGGCTTCAAACGCTGATGTTGTAATTCACCTGGGGACAAATGACCTGGCCAACAATAGCAAGTTTACAGCACAGGGAGTGTTCCAGAAGCTTGGGGAGGGACTGAAATCTTTGGTTCGGACTGTGGCCTTTTCTGAAGTAATTCCTATGTTGGGGAGGGGAGAGGAAAGACTACTCAAAACAGTGGAATTCAATAAGTGGCTTGAGTCTTGGTGTAAAGAAGAAGGTTTTAGATACATAGGAGAATAGAGTATTACATGGAAAAATAACAGGCTGTATTGTAATGATGGGCTACACCTTTCTGTGATGAGAAAAAGGATCCTTGGGGAGAAATTCAGACAGTATGTTTCTAGACATTTAAACTAAAGGGTGGGGGTGACAAAAGGAAACAGGGGTTTTCGGAAAGTCACCCTCAGAATAAACATGATGACGGAAGGAAAGGTCATGTAAATATAAAATACCACCCAAACTCACTAAGCACATGGAAAGCTATGTGCACAAATGCTTGTAGTCTAAGTAAAAAGGTTCAAGACTTGCAAGCCCTGATGTTTGAAGAAATTTGGATATTGTTGCTATTATGGCGACGTGGTTCAATGATTCTCATGAATCGGATGTGACTGTACCGGGCTATAATCTTTTTAGGAAGGATAGAGAGGACCGAAGAGGTGGAGGAGTGGCTCTGTATGTGAGAGACAATATCAGAGCGGCTGAAATGTGGGGAACCTGGGGAAATGAAGAAGCTTTATGGATCGTCCTGGAAAGACAAGACTACTACTACTACTTATCATTTTTAAAGCGCTACTAGATGTACGCAGCGCTGTACACTTGAACATGAAGAGACAGTCCCTGCTCAACAGAGCTTGCAATCTAATTAGGATAGACATACAAGACAAACAAGAGATAAGGGAATATTAAAGTGAGGATGATAAAATAAAGCAGCATCAAAAAGGTGGGTTTTTAGCTTAGATTTGAAGACGGCCAGAGATGGAGCTTGACGTACCGGCTCAGGAAGTCTATTCCAGGCATATGGTGCAGCTACTACTACTACTACTACTATTTAGCATTTCTATAGCGCTACAAGGCATACGCAGCACTGCACAAACATAGAAGAAAGACAGTCCCTGCTCAAAGAGCTTACAATCTAATAGACAAAAAATAAATAAAGTAAGCAAATCAAAGCAAGATAAAAGGAACGGAGTCTGGAGTTAGCATTGGAGGAGAAGGGTGCAGATAAGAGAGATTTACCCAGTGAACGGAGTTCCCAGGGAGGAATGTAGGGAGAGATGAGAGTGGAGAGGTACTGAGGAGCTGCAGAGTGAATGCACTTATAGGTCAATAAGAGGAGTTTGAACTGTATGCGGAAACTGTATGCAGAAGCCAGTGAAGTGACTCGAGGAGATGGCTAATATGAGCATAACGACACTTGCGGAATATTAGTTGTGCAGCAGAATTTTGAACAGATTGAAGAGGAGAGAGATGGCTAAGTGGGAGACCTGTGAGAAGCAAGTTGCAATAGTCTAAGTGAGAGGTTGATAAGAGTGTGGATGATGGTTCTGGTACTGTGCTCAGAAAGGAAAGGGCGAATTTTGCAGATATTAAAACGGAACCTGTATCCACAAGGGGGTTATCTACAGACCTCCTGCGCAAACGGAGAAGTTAGACAAAGATCTGATAGAAGATATTCAAAAGATTGGTATGAAAGGGGAGGTGCTACTGTTGGGAGATTCCAATTTGTCTGACGTGGATTGGAACGTCTGCGGAATCACAAAGAAGTAGGGAGATTGTGGATGCCTGTTAAAGTGCCTTTCTCAGACAAATTGTGACGGAACCCACGAGGGAAGGGTCGATGCTGGATCCAGTGCTCACTAATGGGGTGTCAAATCTGTGGTCGTGACCCCTCTCAGACTTACCTTATTTCTGGGGGTCAGCTTCTGAGCTGGCTTCTGTCTGTCCTTTCTGAGTTAGTTCTGTCTCTGTGTGCTGGCTGCTTCCAGCGTGGCTCTAATTAGTCCATTATACTGCACCTGTGTGTGTTGCCTGACTTAGCTCTGTCTCTGTCTCTGTGTGCTGGCTGCTTCCAGCATGGCTCTGATTGCTCCTCTGTGCTGCACCTGTGTATGTTGAGCCTCTCTATGCTTCAGTATGCTTTCTGCCTGCTTCTTGGTTTGTGCTCCCCTTGTCCTCTGCCGACCAGAACCGGTGGCTGCCATAGACTGTCTGGCTGGCCCTACCCGTTTCAGGCTTCAGCCCAGTCCGGTCCGGATCTTCCAGGCTGCCAGACTTGTCTTTCTTGTTTGTGCCTGAACAGCACCCGTAGTTGCCTTGAGATTGCTGCAGCTGAGCCTCAGGTGCTGATGGGCTTTATTAATCACCTAGAAACTTCTGTGCTTGCCTTTGTATCGCTTAAGGCCCTGGTTTGTTGGTGCTTGCTGCACTTCTGCCTAGTCCAGTTTATAGTTTGTATTTTCGCCTGATTCTAGTTTAGTCTTTGTGTAGCTTCTTGTACTGTATTGCTTGTTTCCCAGTATTGTTTCTTGTTTGTATGTCTTTGTCTAGTTCCAGGTTGACTGTGTTTCTTGTTCAGTGGCTGCCTGGCAGCTTTCAGTCCTGTCCCTTATCTATCAGGTTTTGTTCCCTGTTTCAGTGGCTGCTTGCAGCTTTCAGTTCTGTCCCTAGTCTGTCTGAGAGTCCAAGTCTAGTATTCTGCCTAGCCTCCCTGTGTGTATCCTGCTGGTATCCAGTTCCGGCCCTGTCCGGTAAGTCCTGCCGGCCACCTGCACTCAGGGGCTCAACTCCCGAGGAATGGTGGTCAAGCGCGGGTGAAGTCTAGCTGGCCCTGTCAGAGCTCTGTCTTATCCCTGTGTGGGGTGGTTTTGCCTGCCACTGCCGCTCCTCGGCAGTGGCCCAAGGGCTCACAAACCCAGTTCCTGCCTGGAAAACGTGACATGGGGGTAGTGTTTCCGATATCCAGGTAGGTGCCCACCTATGTAATAGTGATCATTATACCATATGGTTTGATGTAAGGGCGAAGGCGGAGTGTGGACGCACAATACTGGATTTCAGACGTACTGATTTTGATAAAATGGGGGAATACCTGGAGAAGGAGCTGTGGGCATGGGAAGGCGTAGGAGAAGTGGAAAAACAGTGGTCCAAGCTAAAGGCTGCTATAAATATGGCAAGTGATCTTTTTGTGAGGAAAGTAAACAAAAACAAGAAACACAGGAAGCCTATATGGTTCCCCAAACAAGTAGCTGAAAAAATAAGAGCAAAAGAGGCTTTGTTTAAGAAGTACAAAAGAAAGCAACGAGAGGATCACGGAAAAGATTATTGGATTAAACTCAAAGAAGCGAAGAGGGAAATATGGCTAGCGAAAGCGTAAGCGGAAGAAAAAAATGGCTAAAGATGTAAAGAGAGGTGACAAGACCTTTTTCAGATATATTGGAGAAAGGAGAAGAGAGAGGAATGGAATTGCGAGACTGAAAGATAATGAGAATGGCTATGTGGAGAGTGATGAAGATAAAGCGAACGTGCTAAACAATTATTTCTCTCCTGTGTTCACGGAGGAAAATCCTGGAGAAGGACCACGGTTGGCTGCTGAGGGAACATCTGGGAATGGAGTGGACACTGTGCCATTTACGGAAGAAAGAGTTTATAAACAGCTTGAGAATCTGAAGGTGGACAAAGCTATGGGGCCGGATGGGATACATCCCAGGATACTGAAGGAGCTCAGAGAGGTCCTGGCAGGACCTTTTAAAGATTTATTTAATAGATCTTTAGAGACGGGAGAGGTTCTGCGAGATTGGAGATGAGTGGATGTGATCCCTCTTCACAAAAGTGGAGATAGAGACGATGTGGGAAACTACAGACTGGTAAGTCTCACGTCGGTGGTAGGAAAAATAATGGAGTCGCTGCTGAAAGAAAGGATAGTTAACTTTCTAGAAGCCGACGGGTTACAGGACCCGAGGCAACATAGCTTTACCAAAGGAAAATCCTGCCAAACGAATCTTATTGACTATTTGACTGGGTGACCAAAGAACTGGATGAGGGACATGCCTTTGATATGGTCCCCCACAGAAGACTTATGAATAAGCTGAAAGGGTTGAACTTAGGACCGAAAGTGATAAACTGGATACTACTACTACTATTTAGCATTTCTATAGCGCTACAAGGCATACGCAGCGCTGCACAAACATAACGCAGCGCTGCACAAACAGAAACTGGTTGACCGACAGGTGGCAGAGGGTGGTGGCAAATGGAATCCGCTCGGAGGAAAGGAAGGTGAGCAGTGGAGTTATTATTATTATTAACATTTGTATAGCACTACCAGACGCACGCAGCGCTGAACACCTGACACAGAGAGACAGTCCCTGCTCGATAGAGCTTACAATCTAAAAATACAGACAGACAAGACAATTAAGGGCGAGGAAAGTACAGGGTGAGAAGGAACAAGGATAGGGGAATTGAGTAGTGGTTAGGAGCCAAAAGCAGTGGTGAAATGGTGGGTTTTCAGCATAAATTTGAAAACTACTACTTGACATTTCTAAAGTGCTACTAGGGTTACGCAGCGCTGTACAATTTAACATAGAAGGACAGTCCCTGCTCAAGGAGCTTACAATCTAAAGGACAAATGTACAGTAGATTTGAAAACAGGTAGAGATGGAGCTAGGCGTACAGGCTCAGGAAGTCCATTCCAGGCATAAGGTGCTGCGAGGGAAAAGGAACGAAGCCTGGAATTAGCAGTGGAGGAGAAGGGGGACGACAAGAGAGATTTGTCCAGTGAGCGGAGTTTACGGGGAGGAATGTAGGGAGAGATGAGAGAGGAGAGGTAACGGGGGGGCTGCAGAATGGATGCATTTAAAGGTCAGTAAGAGAAGTTTGAACTGTACGCGGAAGCAGACAGGGAGCCAGTGAAGTGACTTGAGGAGTGAGCTAGTGTGGGTAAAACGATTTTGGTGGAAAATAAGTCTTGCTGCAGAATTTTGGACAGACTGGAGAGGAGAGAGATGGCTGAGCGGAAGACCAGTGAGAAGCAAGTTGCAATAATCCAAGCGAGAGGTGACAAGGGTTTGGATAAGGGTTCTGGTAGCGTATTCAGAGAGGAAGGGGCGAATTTTGCTAATGTTGTAGACAAAGAAGCGACAGGTTTTGGCCATCTGCTGGATGTTAGCGGAAAAGGAGAGGGAGAAATCAAAGATGACTCCTAGGTTGCGAACAGATGAGACAGGTAGGATGAGGGTGCCATCTACTGAAATAAAGAATGGGGGGAGGGGCGAGGTGGGCTTGGGGGGAAAGACAGTAAGCTCAGTTTTGGCCATGTCATGTTCAGTTTCAGGTGGCGGTGTGACATCCAGGCAGCTATGTCGGTCAAGCAGGCTGAAACTTTGGCCTGGGTTTCAGCAGTAATGTCAGGTGTGGAGAGGTAGAGCTGAGTGTCATCGGCATAAAGATGGTACTGGAAACCGTGAGATGAGATCAGAGAGCCCAGGGAAGAAGCGTAAATGGAAAAAAGAAGGGGGCCAAGGACAGATCCCTGAGGAACTCCAACTGAGAGTGGGACAGGGGTGGAGGATGATCCACCAGAATATACTCTGAAGGTACGTGGGAGAGATAAGAGGAGAACCAGGAAAGAACAGAGCCATGAAATCCAAACGAGGACAGTGTGGCAAGAAGAAGACTATGATTGACAGTGTCAAAAGCAGCGGAAAGATCAAGCAGGATAAGGATGGAGTAATGGCCTATGGATTTGGCAAGGAATAGATTATTACAGACTTTAGTGAGCGCTGTTTCAGTCGAATGTAGAGGGCGAAAGCCGGATTGAAGCGGATCAAGGATGGCATGAGAGGAAAGAAAATCAAGGCAGCGGCTGTGAATGGCACGCTCAAGTAACTTGGAGAGGAAGGGTATGAGGGAGATGGGACGGTAGTTGGAAGGAGAGGAAGGGTCCAATGATGGTTTTTTGAGGACCGGTGTGACCACAGCATGTTTGAAGGCGTCAGGGACAGTTGCAGTGGAAAGAGAGAGGTTGAGGATGTGACTGGGGCATATTCTGTTTAATATGTTTGTGGGAGATATTGCTGAAGGGTTGGAAGGAAAGGTGTGCCTTTTTGCGGATGACACGAAAATAGCCAATAGAGTGGATATCCTGTAGGGAGTAGAAACGATGAGAAGGGATCTCCGAACGTTAGAAGAATGGTCGAGGGCCTGGCAGTTAAAATTTAATGCAAAGAAGTGTAGAGTGATGAACTTGGGGTGCGGAAACCCAAAAAAGAGATACCGGATAGGAGGGGAGAGATTAGTAAGCTCAACTCAGGAGAGAGATCTTGGGGTGTTGGTGTCCGAGGATCTGAAGGTGAAGAAACAATGCGACAAAGCGATGCCCGTGGCCAGAAGGATGCTAGGCTGCATAGAGAGGGGCATAACCAGCAGAAGAAAGGCGGTGTTGATGCCCCTCTACAAGTCGTTGGTGAGGCCCCACTTGGAGTATTGTGTTCAGTTTTGGAGGCCGTATCTTGCTAAAGATGTAAAAAGACTGGAAGTGGTGCAAAGAAAAGCTACACAAATGGTATGGGATTTGTGTTGCAAACAGTACGAGGAGAGACTTGCTGACCTGAACATGTATACCTTGGAAGAAAGGAGAAACAGGGGTGACATGATACAGACGTTCAAATATTTGAAAGGTATTAATCTGCAAATGAACCTTTTTCGGAGACGGGAAGGAGGTAGAACTTGAGGACATGAATTGAAGTTGAAGGGGGGGCAGACTCAGGACTAATGTCAGGAAATATTTTTTCACAGAGAGGGTGGTGGATAAGTGGAATGCCCTCCCGCCGGAGGTGGTGGAGATGAAAATGGTAATGGAATTCAAACATGCGTGGGATAAACACAAAGGAATCCAGTTTAGAAAGAATGGTTCCATGGAATCTTAGCGGAGATTGGGTGGCGAGCCTGGTAATTGGGAAACAAAACGGGAGCTGGGCATACTTCTATGGTCTACGCCTTCATCGTGACTGAATAGATAGGGATGGGCTGGAGTGTAAATTATAAGGGGCTTCAGTGTTAGTTTCAGAACTTAGTACAAGAACAGTACTGGGCAGACTTCTACGGCCTGTGCCCTGAGAAAGGCAAGGACAAATCAAACTCGGGTATACATATCACATACCATGTAAAATGAGTTTATCTTGTTGGGCAGACTGGATTGACTGTACAGGTCTTTATCTGCAGTCATTTACTATGTTACTATCAGGCTTATTTTTGAAAGTGATCGCCGGCCATTTCCCGACATAAATTGGGAGATGGTCGGCGATCTCTCAAAAGTGGAGAAATCGGTATAATCGAAAGCAGCTTTTTTGACAGCATTGCCGCTTTCCCGTTGCCTCGCCGGCGAAAGTTCAAGGGGGTGTGTCGGCGGCGTAGCGAAGGCGGGACATGGGCAGGCATGGGCGTGGCTACCAGATGGCCGGCTTTTGTGGATAATGGAAAAAAAAGCGGCATTAAGCAGTATTTTGCTGGGTTTACTTGGTCCTTTTATTTTCACGACCAAGCCTCAAAAAGGTGCCCCAACTCACCAGATGACCACCGGAGGGAATGGGGGATGACCTCCCCTTACTCCCCCAGTGGTCACCAACCCCCTCCCACACTAAAAAAATACAAATCAAAACCTTTTTTTACCAGCCTGTATGCCAGCCTCAAATGTCATACCCAGCTCCCTGACAGCAGTATGCAAGTCCCTGGAGCAGTTTTTAATGGGTACAGGGCACTTCAGGCAGGCAGACCCAGGTCCTTCCCCCCCTACCTGTTACACTTGTGGTGCTAAGTGTTGAGCCCTCCAAACCCCCCCAAAACCCACTGTACCCACATGTAGGTGCCTCCCTTCACCCATAAGGGTGTAGAGTTGTAGGGTGTAGGGTTTGGGGGGATTTGGGGGGCTCAGCATCCAAGGTAAGGGAGCTATGCACCTGGGAGCTTTTTTTTGTATTTAAAAATTTTTTTTAGAAGTGCCCCCTAGGGTGCCCGGTTGGTGTCCTGGCATGTCAGGGGGACAAGTGCACTACAAATGCTGGCTCCTCCCATGACCAAATGCCTTGGATTTTGCCGGGTTTGAGATGGCTGGCATTTTTTTTCATTATCGCTGAAAAACAAAACCGGCGATCTGAAACCCGGTGAACTCTGGCATTTGGCCGGGCTAAACCGTATTATCGGAAAAAAGATGGCCGGCCATCTTTTTCGATAATACGGCTCCGGCCAGCTGTTGTGCCGCCACCAAAATAGATCACCGGCGACATTCGATTATGCCCCTCTTTGTTACAACTACTGTCATGAAATGCCTACACCTGTCTGGGGCTACACCATGGCCACATAAAGGGTCTATCTTCAGCACAGCTCAAGTCCGCCTGCACCTGCCACATGTGCTCTACATTAGCACCCTCTTCCCACTGACTGGGTCCCAACCACCTCTGGGCGAGTCTTCCACTCTCAAGGTGTTCCCCAGTGATTTCTAGGTTACTGGGGCCATACTTGCAAGGTTCCGCGTTAGGAGTTACGGATCAAGAAAGGGATCTGGGTGTCGTCGTCGATGATACGCTGAAACCTTCTGCTCAGTGTGCTGCTGCGGCTAGGAAAGCGAATAGAATGTTGGGTGTTATTAAGAAGGGTATGGAGTCCAGGTGTGCGGATGTTATAATGCCGTTGTATCGCTCCATGGTGCGACCGCACCTGGAGTATTGTGTTCAGTACTGGTCTCCGTATCTCAAAAAAGATATAGTAGAATTGGAAAAGGTACAGCGAAGGGCGACGAAAATGATAGTGGGGATGGGACGACTTTCCTATGAAGAGAGGCTGAGAAGGCTAGGGCTTTTCAGCTTGGAGAAGAGACGGCTGAGGGGAGATATGATAGAAGTGTATAAAATAATGAGTGGAATGGATCGGGTGGATGTGAAGCGACTGTTCACGCTATCCAAAAATACTAGGACTAGAGGGCATGAGTTGAAGCTACAGTGTGGTAAATTTAAAACGAATCGGAGAAAATTTTTCTTCACCCAACGTGTAATTAGACTCTGGAATTCATTGCCGGAGAACGTGGTACGGGCGGTTAGCTTGACGGAGTTTAAAAAGGGGTTAGATAGATTCCTAAAGGACAAGTCCATAGACCGCTATTAAATGGACTGGAAAAATTCCTCATTTTTAGGTATAACTTGTCTGGAATGTTTTTACGTTTGGGGAGCGTGCCAGGTGCCCTTGACCTGGATTGGCCACTGTCGGTGACAGGATGCTGGGCTAGATGGACCTTTGGTCTTTCCCAGTATGGCACTACTTATGTACTTATGTACTCCTAGTGGTTCCACACTTCCTAGAAAGCACTCATAGACCCAACATACAAACCACCAGGATTCTTAGTCCAGACAAGCAGAGGCAATAAACTAAAATTGTTTATTGTCATGAAAACTATTATTATTATTTATTGCATTTGTATCCCACATTTTCCCACCTATTTGCAGGCTCAATGTGGCTTACATAGTTTAGTTATGATATTGTCATTCCAGGATATCAGATACAATTAGTAATGTGTAGAGAATAAGTAAGGGGAAGAAGAAGGAAGTGATTGGGCGAGTAAGTTTAGAAGGTGGACTTTCATAACTGGATGGATTGGTGAGGTGGATTATTGGGGCTATTGGTTCTCTGTGTAGGTCTTGTTGAAGAAATATGTCCAGAGATTTGCGAAAGTTAGTTATATCCTCAATTGTTTTCAGGTCTGTGGGTAATGCATTCCATAACTGCGTGCTCATGTAAGAGAAGGTAGTGGCATACATCAGCTTGTATTTTAGACCTTTACAGCTGGGGAAGTGCAGATTGAGAAATTTGAGGGACGATTTTGTGGCATTTCTGGGAGGTAGGTCCACGAGGTTTAGCATGTAGATTGGGGCATCTGCATGAATGATTTTGTGCACAAATCGTGCAGATCTTGAACTCAATGCGTTCCTTAAGTTGGAGCCAGTGAAGTTTCTCTCTTAAGGGTTTTGCACTTTCATATTTAGTTTTTCCAAATATTGTAGTCATCCCGAAGGCTGGTAAGAACATGACAGACCCCGGGTCATATAGACCAATTTCCCTTCTTAACGTGGATGCCAAGTTGTATGCTATAATATTGGCAAATAGGTTGACCCGGGTGCTCCTAGACCTGGTAGAAGAGGATCAATTAGGGTTTGTGAGGGGGAGGACAGCGGTTCGAAATATACGTGCTATATTGGCCTCCCTAGAGACTGTGAAATATAAGCGTTTGGCTTCTCTGTTAATCAGCTTTGATGCGGAGAAAGGTTTTGACATGGTGAGATGGCCCTATTTGTTTGAGACTCTGAAGCAATATGGTATCCAGGGTTTTTTCTAGACGCAATTCGGGTGCTGTATTTGGAACCTTTGGCATACGTCTGGGTAAAGGGTGTGAGCTTCCGTTCATTAACTTCTTTCGAGGCACAAGGCAAGGTTGTCCGCTTTCTCCTTTATTGTTTGTGCTATCCTTAGATCCCCTGGTTAGAGCGATACAATCCCATCCAGAGATCAAGGGGGTACCGATAGGGGTCTCTCAATTTTTGCTGTCAGCCTTTGCAGATGACTTGCTGGTGCACTTGATGCAACCCTCCCAGTCGCTCAAAGCTTTGTTGGAACTCTTTCAAGAATTTGGCGATTATTCGGGGTTCAAACTTAATTATACAAAATTTTTGGCATTGGCCTCTCAAGAGGAGCAGAGAAGGGAGTGGGGACAGACCTTTCCGCTTAGGTGGGTGCAGGGTTCGTTTTGTTATCTGGGAATTTGGCTGTCCATGAACCCATTTGATATATATCGCTTGAATGTGAATAGACTGTGCGGCTGCGTAGTTGGGTGACTTTGCCCCTCACACTCTATGGATGCATTCAGTTGTTTCGGATGGTGGAATTCCCCAGGTGGCTTTACTGTTTGAGGTTATTGCCTGTCCTCATATGTCAACGAGATCTTAAATTGTTATATTGTCTGCTTAGACGGTATTGCTGGGGAGGGAAAAAGGCTAAACTACCATTACCCTTGTTGATGGGCCACTGAAGAGAGGGGGGACTGGGAATACCAGACTTGAAACGTTATAATAGGGCATGTCTATTGCAGCACTTTGGGGACTGGTTTTTTGACCGAGAAGATTACACACCTCGAAGAATAGAGGGACAGTTCTTTGCCCCTTGTCATTTCTATTTTCTACTACAGGCACCTAGAGCTCACATTCCGGAACATCTGTGGAATAGCTTGCTGTTGACATCTTTGCGGACTCTTTGGAAAGATCTGATGGGTATTTGGGGCTTGCAGAAAGATACGTCGGACATGTTACCAATTTGTGGGAACTTATTTTTTAAGCCCGGGATGGATAGTAGGATATTTTGAGTTTGGGGGCAGTTGGGCATTAGTCGTCTGGAACATCTTTTGAATGAACAGGGACATTGTTA
Organism: Microcaecilia unicolor; assembly: GCF_901765095.1. Taxonomy (NCBI): domain Eukaryota; kingdom Metazoa; phylum Chordata; class Amphibia; order Gymnophiona; family Siphonopidae; genus Microcaecilia; species Microcaecilia unicolor. The sequence continues at coordinate 128,776,856 of NC_044037.1, forward strand.
AACTTGGGAGCTTTAGGTATCGGTTATGATATGAACAATATTTTTGCTTATCAGCAGATAGCACATTATGTGAGGTCCTTAGATTTGGAGGCTTTGCGATCCAGACATTGTCACCGGGTGAGACAATTTTTGGAAGGGGGGGAGGGAACGGATTGGCTTTTGGTCTCAAAGTTGTATAAGTTGTTTGGGAAACTGCCACTTATGAAGGACAGAGAGTTAATAGAAACCCGCTGGGCTCGAGATTTAGCTAGACCGGGACTGTCCTTGGATTTTGATATATTGACTTCTCGGATTCCAGAGATGACGGGTAATGCGGGCCTCTGTGTATGTCAATACCGAATTCTTCACAGAGCATACCTTACAAAAACTCAGCTTTTTCAGATGGGCGGGGTGGAAAACCCTTTATGCGAGAAGTGTGGGAGCTTACCGGGATCTCTATTCCATTGTTTGTGGGAGTGTTATCAGGTACAGCATTTTTGGATCGCTATCTTGCATTGTCTTTTTTGCTGGGCTCTAAGATTGTATGTTCCCCGGTAGGAATACTGCTGGATAAGTATGAGATCTTTGTCTTGCAGGGCAGGTCTGGGAAGCACTTGGTTCGTAAGGCCTGTTTGGTTGGTAAACGGCTGCTTCTCAGTCAGTGGGTGGGCAGTTCTCTCCCGGATTTCTGGCACTGGAGAAATAGATTTCATGAGCTGATGCTTTTTGAACGCCGGGGGGCACGAGGCTCCTCTAGGAGGAGGAAGACTTTTTTGGACATATGGGGCCCATATATTCAGTCATTACGTACAAGGGGTAGAAGTATGGTACTAAATTCCCTTTGATTCCGGGAGGGGTGGGAATAGATTACATGTTGGTTAATCTCTGGAGGATACCTCAGTTGGGGGACTGAAGGGGGTGGGAAGGAAGAGGGGGTAGATACAGTACGGGGGGGGGGGGAGCTAGGGGGTAGGATAGTGATAGTGGCATTAAAATGGTGCGATGTGTTTCTCCTGTTCTGAGGCCCATAAATTGTGGAATTGATGAATTACAATACAGGGTGGGGAGGGGATGAAGCTCAATACAGCAGTGCAGTAATAAACAACGACTACAGAGTTTTGTCCGCAGTTCATGCTTTATTTGGAACTTTGTTGAACAATACATATGTTGTAATCTGGTACATTCTTAGAATTTAATATATAAGTTTATTGGCCATTGTTATGCACGGAACCTCTAAATGTACATGAATATGCTAACAAATATATTAGAAGAAAGGAGGGCAGGGATGGGGGGGGGGGAAGGGAAAATGTTTGATAAAACTTTGATGATAGATGTTCAGATGTATTAGTGCAAGTTTGAATTGTTCATTACCAGATTTATACTGATTGATAAGGAAATGTTTAACATATGCATTCATCAATAAAAATAGTTGAAATCTAAAAAGCCTAAAGACAAAATTACATATCTCCATTTTAATAGTTTTCACAACCACAACTTGAAAGCCAATCTAGTTTATTCACAATTCCTGCATCTTTGTCATCTCTGCACAAATTTTGATGATTTTGAAATCCAGGCCATTTCAATGCTACATTGTTTCAGAAACAGAAAAAATCCAGAAGATTGTATAGAATATAGTTTTAAGAAGGCCAGAGCACAAGACAGAAGCACATTACTCACCAACAAGAATAGCAGAAAGAGACCAGATTTGGTTTGTATTATGAAATTTTCATGTTTTTCTAATCAGTTCTGCAAGATTATTTTGAAAAACTGGAACGTTTTGGAAACACACCCTTGCTTCAAGAATAAGAGACCTGTGATTGCACATTTAAGAAATAGAAACCTCAGAGAGAGACTTGTTCCTTCTACTTTACCTGAAGAAAATACAGCAGAAGACGTGGCAGATGCACAGAATGCCAACATTATCTTGTATTAAGGGACTTTATACATCCAGTTACAAATTGGATTTATCAGCTTAAACATACAACGAACTGTAATTCAACTAATGTGATTTATGTCATTATCTGCCCTTGTAAACATTTATATGCGGGCAAGACAAAAAGAATGGTAAAAACAAGACTGATAGAACATAGTTCATGCATGAATAGAAACATTCAATCTGCACCATTAGTACCTCACCACGGAAGATTTAACATATTTCATAATTAAACAGGTGCAGATCAAATGGAGAGGAGGAGATATAGAAAATATATTATTACAGGAGGAACAGCATTATATTTATAATATAAATACAGTCACTCCAAACGGCTTGAATGCAGAACTAGATCTGACACCATTTAAAGTGCTCATATCTGATAATTTAGAACAACTTTATTTCAATAAACCTTCCCAGTAGTTAGAATATGGTTAAAGATCACACATTATAGTTATAGTATTTATATCTGCCATTCAAGTACAATATATGTTTTTATATAACATCAACTATCATTCGGACCATTAGTAGTTGGTTAATATAAGGCTAGTTACTTCAAACATAGTGTCAAAGCACAAACATTTTCTATATGCTACTTTAGTACACTATCAGGCTCATTTTCAAAAGAGATAGATGTTCAAAAAGTGACATAAGTCAGCATTTGGACGTTTATCTCACAGAAACATCCAAATCAGTATTATCGAAACCTCTTTTTGGATGTCATTCTCTGAAGTCCGACCAAATCTCAAGGGGGCATGCCAGGGGCATGATCAAGGCAGGACTTGGACCTTCCTAAGACATGGACGTCTTTCAGCAATAATGGAACAAAACAAAGATGTCCAAGATTAAAACAGATGTTTTGAGCTAGACCTGTTTTTATAGCGAATAGCTGCAGTGGGAATTGAACTCACTACTCGAAGAATCTAAGTCTGCTGCACTAACCACTAGGCTACTCCTCTACTCCACACAAGAGGTGTCCCAAATGACCAGATGACCACTGGAGGGACTCAGGGATCACCTCCCCTTACTCCCCAAGTGGTCATTATCCCCGTCCTACCCCAAAATATGTGATTAAAAATATTACTTGCCAGCTTCTATGCCAGCCTTAGATGTTATACTCAGGTCAATTAGAATAGCATGCAGGTCCCTGGAGTAGTTTAGTAGTGGTGCAGTGCACTGCTGACAGGTGGACCCAGGCTTCTACCTCCCCCTACTTGTTACACTTGTGGAGGAAACTGTGAGCCCTCCAAAACCCACCAGAAACCCAATGTACCCACGTATTGGTGCTCCCTTCACCTGTAAGGGCTTTGGTAGTGGTGTACAGTTGGGGATAGTGGTTTTTTTTTTTTGGGGGGGGGGGGTGGGGGTTCAGCAGACAAGGTAAGGGAGCAATGGTGAGATGTGTACCTGGGAGCATTTTATAAAGTCCACTGCAGTGCCCCCAAGGATGCCTTATTGCTTGCCTGGGATGTCACTTCTCCACTATTCTACCTGAGCCTTGTGTCAATTGTTTATCAATAGATTTGGGATTTGAATTCAGATCTATAGATGAAAAGGAGGTCTCACACATATATCTAAATACCAGAGTGCTATTTTTCCATACTTCACAGCAAGAGTGTACATTCCCTAATTACCTGTCCCAATGCAACTGAAGCTTTTACCTCCTCAGTGCATGTAAATAGTTTCATCCCTGTGTGGATTCTCTGATGCCATGTGAGGCTTTCTTTCCAAACAAAGCTTTTACCACACTCAGGACATGTAAATGGTTTCACTCCTGTGTGTATTCTTTGGTGCATTGTGAGGTTTACCTTCTGACCAAAGCTTTTACCAGATTCTATACATGCAAATGGTTTCTCTTCTGTGTGGACTTTCTGATGCACTTTGAGATTTACACTACAACCAAAGCTTTTACCACACTTAGAACATGTGAATGGTTTCACTTTATTGTGGATTTTCTTGTGTATTTTGTACGTTTTGCATTTGGATGTATTTGTTTGAAAATGGACCAAAAAATAAAACATCCAAATCACAAAACATTTTTCCAAACAGCATTTTCAAAAGGAAAAGATAGACCTTTTTTTTGTAGAAAATGACCTTTCCTGTTCTGATTTTGGCCATTTTACAGAAAACGTCCAAATTCAGACTTAGATGTCATATCCAAAAATGCCATTAAGCTACTCCTCCTCTGCTTTGGACGCTTTGCATTTGGACATCTTTTATTTGAAAATGGACCAAAAAAAGGACGTCCAAATCACAGGATGTCTATAGCATTTTCGAACACAAAAGATAGACGTCTATCTTTTTCGAAAATGTCCTTCTTTCCTGTTTGGAATTTGGACATCTTTGTAAAACGTCCAAATTCTGATTTAGATGTTTCTTTCGAAAATGCCTCTCCACAGCACTTCAACTACTAAACTGCGAGGTCAAACAAGATTTCGCACATCATTTCTGAAGTGTGCACTACTGCTTTTTGATCATATTATCCCCTTGTAAGGTGTTATTTTGGATACAAAATTATTGTAAGATTTAAATCATATTTAGATATACAGATTTTTCACTTATTGCAAGTGTATCATAGTGTGTTTCAGGATGGTTATTGAACATCACTGTGCTGATATCTGCCAACAATATTAATGTAATACACAGCACGTAGATTGTCACTTTGGTTATACAATTTTTGAGGGATTTGGATGATGCTTGTGACAATCATTCCAAAGTTATACAGATTGTACATGAATTCTAATTTCAATTAATGGTTTTGGTTGATTATCAAATACTATTGTACTGTTCTATAAGCATTATTAATGAAATACACACCTTACACAACACCTTTGTTGGTAATTGATTATAATAGAATTGCTGTGTGTTTACATAGTTTCAAGATTATCCCAATGCATTTTTATAACTAGAACCCCAAATGTTAATAATTAAGTTATTGCTGATGGTTAGATATTATTTTGCTTGATGTTTCCATATTCGCTAAATGTTAACTTCTTTCCGAGTCAGTTTCAATATATATTTAAACATAAGGACTCTAAACATTGTGGTTTAAGAGCTGGCGACTCTTTTTTGTTATCAGTACTCAAATGGTTTGTATTTTACACATCATTTCAAATCATAATGAGGAATGTTTGATATCTATGAATATGTGTATCCTTATGGTCAATTATTTCTCATTATTAGATAATCAAAATATATTGGTGCTGATTAGTAGTTGTTAAAAATACAAGGTTCTGCTGTTCCCTTGATATATATATACTTTTTTCCCATACATCTTTTTCAGGATGGTAGTGTTCAGGAGGAAGTGTTCTATTGTGGATTAAAAACTGGTTAAAAGATGGAAAACAGAGAGTAGGGTTAAATGGTCAGTATTCTCAATGGAGAAGGGTAGATAGTAGGGTTCCACAGGGGTCTGTACTGGGACCACTGCTTTTTAACATATTTATAAATGATCTAGATATGGGAATAACTAGTGAAGCATTTAAATTTGCTGACGACACAAAATTATTCAAATTTGTTAAATCGCAAGAGGATTGTGAAAAAAATTACAAGAGGACCTTGTGAGACTAGGAGACTGGGCATCCAAATGACAGATGACATTTAATGTGAGCAAGTGTAAAGTGATGCATGTGGGAAAGAGGAACCCAAACTATAGCTACATGATGCAAGGTTCCACGTTAGGAGTCACCAACCAGGAAAAGAATCTAGGTGTCATTGTTGATGATACGTTGAAACCCTCTGCTTAGTGTGCAGCAGCGGTAAAGAAAGCAAATGGAATGTTAGGTATTATTAGAAAAGGAATGGAAAACAAAAATGAGGGTGTTATAATGCCCTTGTATTGCTCTATGGTGCAACCGCACCTCGAATACACTGTGCAATTCTGGTCATCGCATCTCAAAAAAAGATATAGTGGAATTAGAAAAGGTATAGAGAAGGGCGATGAAAATGATAAAGGGGTTGGGGCGACTTCCCTATGAGGAAAGGCTAAAGTGGCTAGGGCTCTTTAGCTTGGAGAAAAGACAGCTGAGGGGAGATATGATAGAGGTCTATAAAATAATGAGCGGTGTGGAATGGGTAGATGTGAATCACTTGTTTCCTCTTTCAAAAAATACTAGGACTAGGCGGCATACAATGAAGCTACAAAGCAGTAAATTTAAAACAAATCAGAGAAAGTATTTCTTCACTCAACACGTAATTAAACTTTGGAATTTGTTGCAAAAGAATGTGGTAAAAGCGGTTAGCTTAGCAGGGTTTAAAAAAGATTTGGATATCTTCCTAAAAAAAAGTCCATAAGACATTATTAAGATGGACTTGGGAAAATCCAGTGCTAATTTTTCTAGGACTAGCAGCATAAAATGTATTGTACTGTTATGGGATCTTGACAGGTACTTGTGACCTGGATTGGCCACTGTTGAAAACAGGATCCTGGGCTTGATAGACATTCGGTCTGTCCCAGTATGGCACCGCTTATATTCTTATTGTCACGGGCTGTCACGAGCGACCTGGGCACAACTACTGGTTGTGAGCCCTTGTGCTGATCCTAGAGCAGAACTTCCAGGCCTGAAGGTGTGGGATCAGTTCTAGAATAGGCAGTCACAAAGTCCAGTGCTTCACCTGTGATAGCTGCCATTCCCCAGAGGTCAAGACCCTGGGTGCAGGCGGCCAGCAGGACTTCTTGAGGATCTGGCCAGGAAGAATTACCAGTAAGGGGACCAGACTAGGCAGCAAGGGAGTGAGGCAGACAGCCAACGCAGATAGGGTCAGGTCTCAGCAGTGATCCAGGCAGTCAGCAAGCAGGAAGCACAGTCAAGACCAAGCAGAGGTCTAGGCAGGTGGTGGTGATCAGGAAACAAGGTCAGGTCCAAGTAGAGGTTTAGGCAGGCGGCGGTCAGGAAGCAAGGTCAGGTTCTAGCAGAGGCCTGGCTAGGCAGCAAGCACGTGAGAGAACGCACCAGTACAACCAATAAGGTAGTAGTCGAGGTAAAGAAGCAGTGCAAGGTTCCTGGTTTTAAGCTGAAGGCATCTGACATCACTGTAGACGCACCCAGACTATAGGTGCGCAAACTTTAGATGCGCTCGGAGTGCAGATATGCCCAGAGAGTAGACACGCCCAGATGTAGATGTGCTCAGACTGTAGGTGCCCTTGAGGAAAGGGATCAACAGCTTTGTGGGTGTATGTGCCTGGCTCTGCACATAACACTCCAGGTTTTTGACACATATATTTTTTTTAATGCAACAACTTTATTTACTGTTCATGGGGAACAGGCAATGATATAGGTAAAAAGTGGGATGTTTGACCACGGAAATACAAATCCTGGAGACAATATCATAAAAACTTCTTTATTGAATAAAAGACTCGACACAACTGTTGTGTTTCGGCCTACAGGCCTGCATCAGGAGTCGCTATGACGTAGCGTATATGAATCTGAAATGCCTGAAACACGATTTGGTCCATGTGACGAACCAAACGTAAAGTGATTGGCTATATTACAAAAGTGGTCTTGAAAAAGACCTTTCGTGGTAAGCTTGTCCATAGCGGGTCACTAGGAGCGCAGCATGGAACGTGTTTCAGGCATTTCAGATTCAAATACTCTACGTCATAGCGACTCCTGATGCAGGCCTGTAGGCCGAAACACAACAGTTGTGTAGAGTCTTTTCTTCAATAAAGAAGTTTTTATGATATTGTCTCCAGGATTTGTATTTCCGTGGTCAAACATCCCACTTTTTACCTATATGTGTTTTCCTGTGGGGCGTTCGAGTTCTCCGCTTGATTGCGGATTTTTTTTGAACAGGCAATGATATCACCACTCATGTTACATTAATGATTTAAATACAATACAGTAATGTTTTAGCGAGGCTTTGCTTTTCAGACTAAGGATACTCTGTCAGAAGTCTAGAGAAGAGTTTTTTGAGATGTAAACTGTTTCATATTAGCTGTCCTTTGAGTGGCGGAGTTGTTCATGAAATGCAGCAGTTTTAAGTAGGCTGGTTTTATTATAGTACTTACTTTTATTTCACATTCATTTCTGTTCCATATCACATCATGCGTTTGATATATATTGGTAGGTTAAATTTTTGGAAGATGAGACAAAATCACATTGAGCACATCTGTTATGACTTATCATGGTTTGCAGCACTAACCTTTATGTGTTCCGCCAAATTTAAAAGAAGTAATGTGTGAACAGTTTTTTTTTAAACGGTATACTCGTATTGGTATCTATAGTATTCATTGTACCTTTCATTTCTATAATCTAATAGTTGTCATAAATCAATTATTGCACTTCAATACCAAACCACAATGATGGACGGATATGTTACTGATTTAACAATACATAGATGGTCACTCCATTTATTTCACTTCACATTTCTTATCATCTTAGTATAGTTATATATCTTTCCATATCCTTATCGCACATAATAAGAGGTAACACACAATTATATTCTTACATTTTCAGAAGTTTTGCCTTATAGTATCATATTTTAGCGTGCAACGCTACTTACAGTGTTTCCAGCTTTTTTGCAAATTACAATGGAAAATAAGTTTTATCAAAGTTACACTGGTTTCTTTTCATTTTTATTTTATTTGTTGTGTATCACCTTGTGGTCTTTTTACATATTGTAGTATTTTGTACTACTGGCTATTTTGTCATGTGAGTTTTTCTTTATCTTTATTTTTAACAGTGATCTCTAGAACTTTTGCACAACTGACTTATTTACCATGCTGGTTTTCCTTTTTTAAAATGGTGATTTCTTCTTCCTTTTTCAATGGTGATCTCTAGCATCTTATATTCTTTCACTGGTTTATTTATTTTTAACTGGTGGTCTCTAGCACCCCATTTAGACTACAGTTTGTGTACCCTTTGTTTTTAAACAATATCTGACATATTTTACTGCAGAGTGAGATGCAGACAGTTTGACTGCAACAACACAATGTTTTTATACTCCATCTGCTCTCTTCTTTATTACTGTTTTTATCACTTTTGTGCTGTGTCATTTTACATATTTTCTTATGGGGTTATTTTATACATATTACTGTATATATTTTTATGATCATTGTTTTATATACTTTTTATGTACATATATGACTTTTGCCTTTGTGTTTAATTGATTCAAAATGGGGTTTTTTGCGTAGACTCCTGAAGCAGACCAGTGGGCCAAAAAACAGCTGTGTTCAGTCATTGTTATTGGACAATAAAAATTTTTTAGACCACTGCAGCATCATCTACTTATTTTTGAGTCACCTTAGATGTTTTCTTAGAGTAAAATTTCCCAGCCCAACTAATGTCAGAAGGTCGCTGAAGAAATTGCGACATGATGTGAGGTGAAA